>NW_027512820.1:0-352029 GCF_048772815.1 Callospermophilus lateralis
TTTATTTTTTGAGCTCATGATCTTGATCCTGCAGATGGGTTAATGTTTTCTGATCAGTTCTATTTTTGATCAACTGTGGAGTTTTTAAACATTGCAATGGATATTTCACCTGAAAAAGCTACAAGGCCTTCACTATTGTGTTATGTGTTACACTTGTGTTACGTGTTGTATGTTGGTATGTCTGTATGTGTGTATGTCCATATATCATGCAGTGATATGACAATTGACAGATGAGGAGCGCTCATAAAATATTTAAAAATTGATATAAATATCTTGGATTCACGTGATTCAAATGGTTCAATTCAAATTGGGTAAACAGATAAAAATAAAGATGTCTTTAGAATTAGGCCTATAAGTTTTCTAGGTGTACAAACAGGCCCTAATAAAATGTTGATGTCTACAAAATAATCTGCTTAAATTCAGAAATTTATAAGTATTGTTTCAAAATGTGAACAGAAAGAGGTTCACAGATGGAAAAGAGAAACTAAAAGTTTCTAGATATAGATTTAATAGAGGGAAAATGTGTTTCTCGATAAGAGAGTCTATATGATTAAGTAATTAAAATGGTTTAAGTAAATAATTAAAAGGTTTGTGTAAGTTGGTTATATGTGTAAGTTTTGAGCAAGTAATCTTAAAAAATTAAACAGCTGGTTAAACAATACTGTTTTTATAAAATTATGCCAGGTTATTTCTTTAAAAAGCTAAACTTGGTTAATACAAAAACATCAATGTAATTGTGGTGTTAATGTGTTCATATCTTCCAGGTATACAAGTGTGTAAGGTAGAAGCTTCAAAAGAGCATTGTATCATGCTGGTGTTCTAAGGTTGTATGGTAATTCTAGGCTTAAAATAAAAACATGTTGGAGATTTAGGTGTATCATTTGTGTTGTATAATTGGACTTGTTATCAAAAAGATATGTACAGTTACATGTTACTTTTTACACTTAGATACAATTTAAAAGTATTTTTAAGTTAAGTAGAGCCTAATCTCTGTGAAGGTTTTATTGTAAAACACAAAGGCAATGCCCATTCATTTCCATGTGAAAACTGTTTTCTTCAGGCTTCAGGAAGGAGTAGCCTGAGGAAAAGACATTCCTGATATTCAGGGCAACATAACAATAGGTAATCAAAAGGCCCAAAGCAGGGTTTCTCCACTGAGACTTTACTGGTCACACTGATATCAGAGTTTTCTGAGATGCTTGCCATTCCCTTCAGCTATCCAGTACATGGCCATGTCACAGAGCTTGGAAGTGGTACATATCTTGTACACAAAACCATGAGCCTATTTTGGAGAGTGGCCAGAATTCAGGAAGGATACAGGAACGTAAGAAAATAGTAGGTGTTGCCCAATGATAAGGCAAGCCACAGTCCATTTATAAAATGGGCAAGATGAATGCTTGGAAGTTTTCTCTTTGACAGAACACACCCATTGAGGCATTCTCTTTTCTAATGTCTACAACCATGGAAACAGTGGGATACACAGACATAGAAACACTCGCCTTGTCAAAGGACTAACTAGAAACAGTTCACTCCAAACCAAACAAACCCCCTATCCTAACTATTCTCAGAACATGAGAAAAAACCACAATCCCACTCAAACACCCACAAAGTCACCTCCTTCCCCCAAGTAGGTCTGAAACTATCCAGAGTGTCCTCTGACTGGAGGGCCATACTATGTTCCCCAGAAATGGCCAGTCCTGTCTCAGATCTGGTCTCCTGGGTCAACTCTGTGAAGTGGTCAGGAGACAGCAGTGAGCCTCTACCTTCTTTCTCCGGAAGGGCCCGTCTTCAGAACTTTCCTGTCATTTGGCCATCCTCACATCACTAGGTACCACAAAAGACTGACTCTGTCCTTGGTAAATCCAAACAAGTGAGACCACTGTGACTGGAGCTTGGACTGGGTCTGGATTCCTGGTTTCCTGGTACCCAAATTCGGAGAGTTCCATCAACAAGGATGTGAGGTGAGGTCACTTCATTCAGGAACTGAATGTGGTCACTGCCTTTGCAACCACTTTGTCCTAAAATTTGCTTTCTAGGGTCTCATAATATGGAGGATGCCCCTACTTCCTGTGACACTTTCACAAGTTCGAATGGTATAGAAACCATAGGCACCTGGGAACAGCTCTCCACACAGGCCTAGTTTGGTCAATCTTCCCTACATTAAGAAAAGAGAGGATGATTCAGACACATGCTTTCAACCTGACCCAGTTGTTTGCCATGGAAGATGACTTTTGCTCTCTCAGGCCTTTCATAGCTGCCTGCATCTTCTCCAGGGATCATATCTGCATGGAAATTTGAGGTTGTCAACAGGTGGAAGATCCCCTACACCCCTGTATTGTAAGACCAACTCTGTCCCTGCTCTTCTGTAAAGTTGGATTGAGGGAACAGTGTATAGTTAGGATTAATAACATGTTCGATTTGTGTTAGGAATCATTCTGCTGGATGAATTATGGTATTGGGAACCTGCAATATATATAAGAATATACAGGTAAAATATAATTATGAAAACTGAAATCTAGGTAAGATTTGAAGACCAGAAAGGCATTGGGCCCGTGATTGGGATACTTAGCTTTGAAGTATGTTCTGCACAGATGTCTCAGATAAATCAATATACAATGGTATAGGACCTTGTACCTTGGATGATTGATTGTTGAAGAGATCATCCAGTCAAAAAGGGATAGTCGTAGGATTAGGTAAATAGTCGGTAGGTTTAGAAAAAAGAGTGAGTATAGTATTTGGACAAAAAGTTCTTTAGCAATAGGGTTTCGGATAAAGAGTGAATGTAAATGTCAGCACATGTGAAGAATCAGTCACTATGATGAACTGGGGAAAATATGTAGGAAAAGAGATATCAATAGAGACATTAGGAAATTACACAAAATATAAAGTGAGTGATAGGATTAGACATTTTCAACATGGTTGAGGTTGAATATATAATCTTGGGAAGAAACAAATATGTACTCACCAATAGGATTGACATTTGAGAGAATTAGGCATCCAAGACATGAATGTTTTTCTTAATCCATGTTCACTTTCCATTTAGGCTTTGGGACAATCCTAAGTGTGACCTTTGCATTTTGTGTCCAGAATATTACTGTGATAAAATGTATATGTAGATCAGTTGACATGAGTATTTCTTCCACCATTTCTGGGAGCAAAATTTTGAAGATATACAAATTATTATTGGGGGTACACAGAGGTGTACCCTGTGTCTATCAACATAGAGATAATGCATGAATAGACCATACTGTGATTAAATAATATAACTGGTTCCACTTTAAATAATGGATTGAATTGATATTTGAAAGTATGCAAGAAATCTTATATCAATATACAATCATTCATTCCCACCAGTTTTACATCTAATGGTAATATTAGGGTTATGGTTTATCATGACGGGTGTGTGAGTTTTGCTTCAAAAATGATAATGGAAATCAAAAATAATGTCTTTGGAAAAAGTCTCATGAAAGGAGCAGTCAAGAAACGTGGAGGAATACATGTGTTCTGAAGCAGGAAGTGATTGAAAGTAAAACAAATGCGTATAAATTTGCTAAATTGTGAATGAAATATACATATTATGATGTGCATAAACTGGAGAAATAGTAATGTACCAGTGTTGAATAAAAATGAACGTCAAAATACAATTATATCCCATGGGAATCTTCTTGCATTTATGTTAAACTGGGTCAGTTACTGTAGAAATATTAGAATTTTTTTGCTGTTATAATACAATTTATTTAAGCACTAGCATGCCACAGAATGTCGAGGAAAGAGCAATGGATTTTTAGTTATCGCACTAGTAATCTATCATTAAATGACTATTTTTGGGAGTCTAGAAATTACATAAGGCTATGCAACAATTTTTTTTATTTAGCATTCATAAAAACTTGGAATTTTGGTAATATTTCTACTTTTATTTTAATTTTTTCAGTTTTTGATCGACCTCATTTTATTTATTTATATGTTGTGATGAGAATATAACCCAGTGCCTCACACATGCTAGCCAAGCATGTTACCACTGAGCCAGACACCCAGACCCTCCACTTTTATCTTATAATCAAACACTCCTCTCCCTCTTCTTTACTCACTTTCTTCCTCATTTTCCCCCTTCTCTCTCTTCCTTTTTCATTTTCCCTCCATAGGAGTTTTTCTCTCATGTCATTACAAACAGTAATATGCTATGAAATTTACATTTAAGAATGTTTTTTATAGTCATTCTTTTTTCTTGAGAAAATTTAATAATTATAATAACCTATAGATATATTACAATACATTTATTATACATATGTATCTATATTCATGCATATGTATTACATATGTTATATATATACATATATATTTAAAAGTACTTTGATTAGCCAGTTAGAAATAATATAGACCAAGTCTTTCTTAATTTTCAAGTCTTCCAGAATTAACATCTTACAGTGAAAATCAAATAAACATATTTAAGTAAACAGGTATCATTCTTATTTATCAATACTTATCATTTAAGTTTTTATATTACATTAAGCTGTAATATGGCATATTAACTCTTATGAATTAGAGAAATTTCATTTGAACAACCTATTATTTAAGGACCATATGCACTGACATTTTAAATGGCTTTCTCGTGATTTTAATTTCTATCAATTGCATATTTATTGCCAAATACTTATATTATTAATTTTCATATTCATGATTGATATAAAGTCAATTGTTTAATTCTTCTTGTAAGTAGTTACTTATTACAGTAGGGACAGTATTAATAATTCTACATCTTTATAAGAAAGATGGTACAAAGATATTTTCATGCAAAATTAAGAATAATTGCATGCTCTAAATGTTTGATTGTTGATACATATAATAAAGAGCTTTTGATGAGTCTCTTCCCCAGTAAAACATAAAATGCAAAGATGTAGTTGGGTATGTATTTCCAAATAAAGATAAGGAAAAATACACATTATCAGCTAGAAACTATCAAATAAAAGATGAAAAGAACAATCCAACACATTGTACGAACTTGTCAGAAGAGGGAGCCTAAGACTAGACCTGGTCCATGACAAAATATTCACGAAAAAAATGAAATATGAAAAATATAGGAAATGATATGAATTTTTCATGAAGGTAGGTGGATTATCCTTTAATCTCAATATATGTTCATTTTTAAAAGCCAGTTTTCTGGTAAAATAAATTTGTGATATTTACAACTACACAAAACAAACTTTCTGCTTATCAAAATGAATGCATCTCAACTCTTTTTTAGCTGATTTCTTCCCACTCAATTTTAAACCTTTGTTTATTTATTTTTATTGGTTTTTCAAAACATTACAAAGCTCATGATATATCATCTTTCATACATTTGACTCAAATGGGTTATGAACTCCCAATTTTCCCCAAATACGAATTGCAGAATCACATCAGTTACACATTCACATTTTTACATAATGTCATATTAGTGACTGTTGTCCTCTGCTACCTTTATTATCCCCTACTATCCCCCCTCCCCTCCCATCCTATCTTCCCTCTCTTCCTCATCTGCTATTCTTCACTTCTCTCTCTTGTTCCCGCCTTTCCCCTCAAAACGTCTTATATGTAATTTTATGTAACAATGAGGGTCTACTACCATTTCCATATGCTTTCCCTTCTCTCTCCCTTTCTCTCTCCCACTCATCTTTGTTTAATATTAATCTTTTCCTCATGCTCTTCCTCACTGTTCTATTCTTAGTTACTCTCTTTTTATCAAAGAAGACATTTGCCATTTTTTTTAAGGATTGGCTAGCTTCTCTTAGCATAATCTGCTTTAATGCCATCCATTTGCCTGCAAATTCTATGATTTTGTAATATTTAGTGCTGCATCCATCGTGTATAGATGCCACATTTTTTTTATCCATTCATCTATTGAATTGCATCTAGGTTGGTTCCACAGTCTAGCTATTGTGAATTGTGCCACTATGATCATTGATGTGGCAGTATCCCTTTAGTACACTCTTTTAAGATCCTCAGGGAATAGTCCGAGAAGGGCGATAGCTGGTTCAAATGGTGGATCCATTCCTAGCTTTCCCAGGAATTCCCATACTGCTTTCCATGTTGGCCTCACCAATTTGCAGTCCCACCAGCAGTGTACAAATGTCCCCTTTTCCCCACATTCTCGTAAACACTTGTTGTTTGACTTCATAATGGCTGCCAATCATACTGGAGTGAGATGGTATCTTAGGGTGGGTTTCATTTACATTTCTCTGACTGCTAGATGTGGTGAGCATTTTTTCATGTACTTGTTGATTGATTGTATGTCCTCCTCGGTGAAGTGTCATTTCAGGTCCTTGCCCCATTTGTTGATTAGGTTATTTGTTATCTTATTGATAGTTTTTTTTGAATTCTTTGTATATTCAGGATATCAGGGCTCTATCTGAAGTGTGAGGGGTAAAAATTTGTTCCCAGGATGTAGGCTCTCTATTTACCTCTCTTATTGTTTCTCTGGCAGAGAAAAAAAACTTTTTAGTTTAAGTAAGTCTCATTTTTTTATTCTTGTTAATAACTCTTGGGCTATGCGCATCCTATTAAGAAATTTGGAGCCCGACCCCACAGTATGTAGATCGTAGCCAACTTTTTCTTCTATGAAATGCAGTGTCTCTGATTTTATATCTAGATCCTTGATCCATTTTGAGTTAAATTTTGTTCATGGTGAGAGAAGGGAATTCGGTTTCATTTTGTTGAATATGGATTTCCAATTTTCCCAGCACCATTTGTTGAAGATGCTACCCTTCCTCCATTGCATGCTTTTAGCCCCTTTATCAAATATAAGAAAGTTGTAATTTTGTGGATTGGTTTCTGTGTCCTCTCTTCTGTACCACTGGTCCACCTGCTTTTTTCGGTACCAGTACCATGCTGTTTTTGTTACTATTGCTTTGTAGTACAGTTTGAACTCTGGTATCGCTATACCTCCAGATTCACGCTTCCTGCTTAGAGTTGCTTTTGCTATTCTGGGTCTTTTGTTTTTCCATATGAATTTCATGATTGATTTATCTATTTCTACAAGAAATGCCGTTGGGATTTTGATTGGCATTGCATTAAACCTGTAGAGAACTTTGTGTAATATTGCCATTTTTATGTTGTTAGATCTGCCTATTCATGAACAGGGCACATGTTTCCATCTTCTGAGATCTTCTTCTATCTCTCTCTTTAGAGTTCTGTAGTTTTCATTATATAAATCTTTCACCTCTTTTGTTAGGTTGATTCCCAAGTATCTTATTTTATTTGAGGATATTGTGAATAGAGTGGTTTTCCTCATTTCCATTTCAGAAGTTTTGTTGCTGTTATACAGGAATGCCTTTGATTTATGCGTGTTAATTATATATCCTGCCACATTTCTGAATTCATTTATTAACTCTAGCCATTTCTTTGTAGACCTTTTTGTGTCTGTTAAATATATTATCATGTCATCTGCAAATAGTGATACTTTAAATTCTTCTTTTCCTATTTTTATGCCTTTAATTTCTTTGGTCTGTTTAATTGCTCTGGCTAGTATTTCAAAACTAAATTGAATAGAAGTGGTGATAAAGGGCATCCCTGTCTTGTTCCAGATTTTAGAAGGAATGCCTTCAGTTTTTCTCCATTTAGGATGATGCTAGCCTGAGGTTTAGCATATATAGCTTTTACAATTTTGAGGTAAGTTCCTGTTATAGTGTTTTGAACATAAAGGGATGCAGAACTTTGTCAAGTGCTTTTTCTGCATCTATCGATATGATCATATGGTTCTTGCCTTTAATTCTATTGATGTGGTGAATGGCATTTATTGATTTTCGTATATTGAACCATCCTTGCATCACGGGGATGAATCCTTCTTGATGATGGTGCACAATTATTTTGATATGCTTTTGTATTTGATTCGTCAGGATTTTATTGAGAATTTTTGCATCCAAGTTCATTAGAGATATTGGTCTGTAGTATTCTTTCTTTGAAGTGTCTTTGTCTGGTTTCTGGATCAGGGTGATGTTGGCCTCATAGAATGAATTTGGAAGAGCTCCTTCTTTTTCTATTTCTTGAAAACGCTTGAAAAAATATTGGTTTTAATTCTTCTTTGAAGGTTTTGTAGAAATCCGCTGTATACCCATCCGGTCCAGGGCTTTTTTTTGGTTGGTAGTCTTTTGATTGCCTCTTCTATTTCTTCCTTTGTTATTGGCCTGTTTAAATTGTTTGTGTCTTCCTGACTCAATCTGGGCAGATCGTATGACTTAAGAAATTTATCAATATCTTCACAATATTCTATTTTGTTGGAATATAGTGTTTCAAAATACTTTCTAATTATCTTCTGTATTTCTGTAGTGTCTGTTGTGATATTGCCTTTTTCATCCCATATGTTAGTAATTTGAATTCTCTTTCTTCTTCTTTTCCTTAGCATGGCTAAGGGCCTGTCGATCTTATTTATTTTTTCAAAGAACCAACTTTTAGTTTTATCAATTTTTTCAACTTTTTTTTGTTTCAATTTCATTGATTTCTGCTCTAAATTTAATTATTTCTTGTCTTCTACTACATTTGCTGTTGTTTTGCTCTTCCTTTTCTAGGTTTTTGAGGTGTAGTTTAAGTTCATTTATTTGTTGTATTTTTCTTTTTTTGAGGAAAGAACTCCAAGAAATGAATTTCCCTCTTAAAACTGCTGTCATTGTGTCCCATAGATTCCGGTATGTTGTGTCTGTATTGTCATTTGTCTCTAAGAATTTTTTTATCTCCTTCTTTATGTCTTCTGTAACCCATTGATCATTCAGTAGCATGTTGTTCATTTTCCATGTGATGTAAGATTTTTCCTTCTTTCTTTTCTCATTGATTTCCAGTTTCATTCCATTATGATCATATATGGTGCACGGTATAATCTCCATGCCTTTATATTTACTAAGAATTGCCCTATGGCATAATATATGGTGTATCTCTGAGTAGTATCCATGTGCTGCTGAGAAGAACATGTATCCACTTGATGATGGTTGATATATTCTATATATGTCGGTTAAGTCTAGGTTATTGATTGTGCTGTTGAGTTCTATAGTTTCTTTATTCAGTTTTTGTCTAGAGGATCTGTCTAATGCCGAGAGTGGTATGTTGAAGTCACCCATAATTATTGTGTTGTAGTCTATTTGACTCTTGAACTTGAGGGAGTTTGTTTTATGAACGTTGCACCTCCATTGCTTGGTGCATACAAATTGATAATTGTTTTTTTCTTGTTGGTGGATGATTCCTTTTAACAGAATATAGTGTCATTCTTTATCCCTTTTGATTAACTTAGGTTTGAAGTTGATTTTATTCCATATGAGTATGGCAAATCCTTCTTGCTTCCGAGGGCCGTGTGAGTGTTATGATTTTTCCCAACCTTTTACCTTCAGCCTGTGTATGTCTTTTCCTATCATATGAGTCTTCTGAACGCAGAATATTGTTGGATTTGTTTTTTTGATCCAGGTCACTAGCACATGTCTCTTGATTGGTGAAATTAGGCCATTAACATTTAAGGTTACAATTGAAATATGATTTGTACTTCCAGTCATGTTTATTTATGTATTATATTTTAGTTTGGATAGTTTTTACTTTTTTGGTTACTTTCCTCGCGCTTTACTGAGATACTTCCCACTGTTAGTTTTGGGCACTATTTTTTAACTCTTCTTCTTGTAGTATTTTGCACAAAATGCTTTGCAGTGCTGGTTTTCTGGCTGAGAATTGTTTTAGCTTTTGTTTATCGTGAAAGACTTTAATTTCATTGTCAAATCTGAAGCTTAACTTTGCTTTACATGGTATTCTTGGTTGGAATTCTTTTTTTTTTCAGCATTTGAATTACATTGTTCCAGGATCTTCTCACTTTCAATGAATGTGATGAAAAATCAGTTGTTAACCTAATTGGTTTACCCCTGAATGTAATCTGCCTCCTTTCTCTTGTAGCTTTTAATATTCTCTCCTTGTTCTGTATGTTGGCTATCTTCATAATTATATGTCTTGGAGTTGGTCTATTTTGGTTTTGAATGTTTGGGGTCCTGTAGGCTTCCAGGAATTGGCAATCCAATCCATCATTCATCTCTGGGAAGTTTTATAGAATTATTTCATTTAATATGTTGTCCATTCCTTTGGTTTGAATCTCTATGCCTTCTTCTATCCTGATGACTCTTAAATTTGTTTTTTGTTTTTTTATGACATCCCATATCTTTTGAATAAATTCCTGGTGGGATTTAAGCATCTTTTCTGTGTTTACTCAATTCTCTTCAAGTTGATAAACTTTGTCTTCATTATCTGGTGTTCTGACTTCTACTTGATCTAGTCTATTTGTAATATTCTCGTTTGAGTTTTTAATTTGGTTTATATTTTCCTGCATTTCTAGGATTACTGTTTAATATCTTTTTTAAGATCTCTATCTCCTGGAAATGCTCATTCTTTGCCATTTGAATTTGTTTGTTTAATTCATTTTCAAAATATACTTTTATTGCTTGGACTTGCTGCCTCATGTCTTCTCTAATATTCCTTTCCATCTGAGTTCGGTATGCCTTGAGTTCTTTCCCTATCCCTGTTTCTGATGCTTCAAGTTCCTCCTGTAGAATTAAGTTGTCCTTCATTGTTTGTACTCCTTTTTTGCCCTTGTTTTTTCATGATGTTCACGTTACTTTCCAGCTCTATTTGATTGCTGTGTTTCTGCTTTATTCTTTAGATTTGTTTTGGTGTTGTATATCTCTGTTGTCTCTCCTTTGTGTTGGTAAACTATGCCTGCTAAAGTGGATTCCGCTTGGAAGTAATTCCGAAGGCCGAGCTCCAGTGATGTCACCTCTCTGCTTTGGCGGGCCCCAGGCTCCTTGCCGAGGTGTCCGAATTGGGGGGTGGGACTTGACTGTCTCTGGTTTGTTTCAGCTCTGGGTCACTGGCAGGCGGGTGGTCTCCAGCCGCCCAATTGCGCGGTTGGTCGCCAGCGGGCAGGCGGTCTCCAGCCGCCCAGTCACGCGGGCAGCAGGTGGGCTGTCGCCGTTGGGTTGGCAATCTCTAGCCACGCAGTCTCACGCTCGGTTGCCGGCGGGCGGGCATTCCTCAGCCCCCCAGTCACTCAGGTAGTGGGTGGAATGTCACGTGCAGGCCTGCGGTCTCCAGCCGCCCAGTCACAAGGGCCTGCCTTCTAGTCCTTTGGTTTCTCCTGCTTGTCCTGGTTTCTTTTTCTAGACCAGATTTCTCCTGAGTGATGCCTCTCGGCAGTTCAAACTGTACTCTGTGCCTGCCGTTTGTTGGGTGTGGAGGGTGTCTTTTGGGAACCCAGACACTCTATTGTTTTGATTTTTTCCGCTTGCCCCTCCCCCAGCACTGGCTATACACGTTTCGTTATCGCCACTGATGGTAGGGGGAGTCGAAAGTCAGGTGTCTCTAGTTTTTCTTGCGTCTTTATGCAGGCTTGCTCTGATTAACCCTCCCCCGGAAAGCCTAGGAGACATTTTATGCGAATTCCCCGCTGTATGAGAGATGAGCTGAGTAACACACATCTGTTTTATTGTTGCAATCTATTGGAGAGGGGCGGTGGTTACTTCAGATCTCAAAGATGGTGGCCGCTGGTTTCCTTGGTGGAGTTTCTTTTGTGGGGGATAGAACTATACCACTTTCTTCCCTGTCTGAATTCCCAAACTCAGCCCGGGGATCAGTGGGAGCTCAGCCGGCAGGATTCCACAGAATCCGCAGCAACATTTCTCCCTGCTTCAGGTCACTTCTCGGTGGTGCCCCGCCATCTGAAACAGCAGGCCTGGCTGCATGATTCAATCAGCCCGGATCTCTGATTGCACAGTTGGCTATTGGGAACCCCGGCACTCTATTGTTTTGATTTTTTTTTTCCGCTTGCCCCTCTCTCAGCGCTGGCTAGACAGGTTTTTTTCACCACTGATGGGAGGGGGAGTTGAAAGTCAGGTGCCTCTAGTTTTCCCCTGTCTTTATGCAGGCTCGCTCTGATAATCTCTCCCCCAGAAAGCCTAGGAGAGATTTGATGCAAATTCCCCGAAGTATGGGAAATGAGCTGAGTAACAGCACCTGTTTTATTGTTGCAATCTGTAGGGGAGTGGCTGTCGTTACTTCAGCTCACCAAGATGGTGGCCGTTGGTTTCCTTCGTGGAGTTTCTATTGTGGGGGTTAGAACTGTACCACTTCCTTCCCCATCTGAAACCCTGAACTCAGCCCAGGGCTCAGTGGGGACTCTACTGGCAGAATTCCACAGAATCTGCATCAACGTTTCTCCGTGATTATTGATCGCATCTCGGTGGTGCCCTGCTGTCTGTAGCCACTGGACGGGTCGCGCGGATCAGTCAGACAGGATCTCCGGTCGCAGAGTTGGCTCATGTTTGGGACTCATTTACCGGACCTCAGTGCTAGAAATCCTTCTTCTAGGTTTCAGTGCACCCCCATTTTGCTGTAAGTTCCTAACAAGATAGTTTTTTGTCGTTCTTAGTCGTTAGTCACCTGCGCAGTGGCGCGGTACAATGGGTATGATGCTCTCTATTCATGGCCCTCTTGCAATGTCAAAATATTATGATTTGTATGCACCATTCACTGAAGTTAGTATTTCAGTATTAGGAAACAAATATGTATTTCAGGTGGATGAATATTTCTGAGAATAATCTTGTGAAAAGTTCATTATAAATCCTCATACATGAATATAAATGATTTTAGGAAGTGTATAATAAGACACATATATTTCATATTTTGAAAAATCTGGAGAGTATATATATATATATATATATATATATATATATACACACACACACACACACAAACACACACACAGAGACATTAAAAAGTAGCAATATATATGCCAATCGGAATTCATCATTAAATATATAACATCCACTTATCCAAAAATATACATTTTACTGAAAATGGATTTATGCATAATGTTGGTCAACTAGGAAGCTCACCCATAGGTTAAATTTTCGGTTCCAACAGAGGTTAGGAGGAGTGATCTCTTCTCACAATTTTTATCTGCCATGTCAGCCACCTCAGAAGAATGTACATGTGATACCAGGTAGGATTCTATTTGTGCATATAAAAATACATGTGCTTAATAGGCTACAGAAAAGGGAGAGAGGAATTCACATATTTGTTAATTTTAAAAACACATGGAGAACTATGTCAATAAACATTAAATATATATTTTAACTCCTACACAATATAATCCAAAAGGGATGTCCAACTACATATCATGCCTTCTCTGAATTGCTGGTATTTGTATTCTGTTTGGGTTACTATTCTCCATCATATAAGGATTAGTAGTCAGAGTCTAGTAGGGTATGGGTTAGTGTCAGAGATTCAGTATTTCGAATGGAAAATAGGAAAGTAAACCCAATGTGTTTGCAAATATGTGCTACACAAAAATCTTCCCACTCACATTAAGAACAATCCCTTGATATTACCCTCGCTGGAAGAAATACACAATTAGAGGATAAGAGTTAGAAAATCTGTGAATACATACCCGGAATGGAATATGCTCAGGAGTTCACAACCTTGGAGGTGGTAGATGACTTTCCAAAAATAAAAGACAAGGTAAACACTCCACAAACATGGAGCTCTGCAGGCCTAAAGACTTCTTGAGATACTGCCTCTGAGTTGGGACCCTTGAAATGTATGTTGTTGTCGGTAGCTTTAGCATCCTATGTAGTGAGAGCATCAAAACTGGGTCAACATCTATGTGACCTGGAGGACATGGTATCTTATTTTCCAATGAAAATGAGGCAGCAGTGCTGAATTCTCACTTTGTAGGTAAACTGTGGCAACTGGGGGATAAGTGTCTCTTCGTGTGGACTGTGAAGCCATTTGGTCATACTCTACTTTTCGTGGTGATTCTTGCTGCTGCACTGGGAGTTTGGTATTTGCTTCATGAAATACAAGGAGTTCAACTGGGACACAGTGCTGGAGGGAGTTCTGTCACGTGTGGTGGGACAGAGTCTGCACGAGAATGCACCAACCAGGCTTATGTCCAACATAGCTTGCCCCCTTGACCATATCAACCTGATTCTGAACATTGCCCAGAAACCTATCCATATAACAAGATGCCTTTTCATATAAGGGTCTGCTGGCTGCATCATGTCAGTCACAAGCCATTTGAAAGCCAACGGCCGATCCACATGAAACCACCAGAGATGTTTTATCTCACACCTACCCACCTTTGCTTTAGGCCCACTACTCAGCAGGTTCCAACTTACTGGCATCTCTGTTCTACACAATTTTTTTGTGAAACCCAGTCAATCAAGGCACTTTCTGGTACACTCATGATCAGCAACAGGATCTCCAATGGTTTTCCAGTGCCACCTGGTCATGGGAATTTCAAAAATTTCATGGTATTTATCGAGCCCATTTTTCAAGGATGAAGTTGTAGGCACTGAGGGTTTCATTTAATTCAGTAACCATTAAATGGTGAGGAAGCCCATTTCAATGAACGCTCTGGATAACTCTCACAGGCAAGGCTTCCCAAAGTGTTGCCAAATGGTCACATGAAGCCAGGCCCATTGAGGTCTACAATGTAAAATCCTTGCCTGTTTTGCCTCTCAACTATGGCTGCTAATTCTTTCAGAAAAAAATTATGTGATAACCTGGCTGAGATTCCCTGTGCTCTGTGGAAAGCCTTCCTGGGCTCAGATCTCAGATTCCAAGGGTGACTCTCATGCATGGCCTTCTAAAATCCCAACAAAACTCATGGCAATACTTCTCTGAGATCAGTTCCAGAACTCAGTCTCTAAGGGGAATCACACCAGAGTTCAAGACCAGGTGGAGCCAGTCATATTTTTCAACAACCACACTAATAACCACAATTAAAACCAGAACACTTCCACATGGCCATCATCTTCTTCCATATAGACACTCATTTTAACCTCTGGATGGAGGTTTCCATGAGGGTCACAGCCCAAGACAGTGTCCAAAATAAGCTCCCTTGCCCCTCATTTGCTTAAAGTTGGGGTGGCCTGAACACCTTTCTGTGAAACATGACTGATCAAATAGGCCTCCCGTTAATACTGCTCTGCTTCTCCAATTTGAGGACTACTGACTGTGGGGTTTAGAATCTTCATGTGAATTGGAATCATTGGAATCACCTATGGGCTAGCCTCTGAAGGGCTTTGAAGAACTCATTTGACCCAAAGGCACCCTATTCTCACTTGATAGAGGGCAGGAACCTTACAGAGGTAGGGAGAGACTTCATCCACAAGGACTGCTCTTTTGGCCATTTTGGTTTTGGATGAACACGTGGGATGTATAAGGTGCTGAGTATCTAACCACAGCCTCACACAGGGCCAAGAGGCTGTTTCAGAAACATCCATTTCCAATGAAATTAAGCAAAGAGCCACAGGTGATGCCCATTCATTTCCATTTGAAAACTGTTTTCTTCAGGCTTCACAAATGAGTGTCCTGAGGTAAAAACCTTCCTGAAATTCAGGGAAGCAGAACAATAGGTAAGCAAAAGCCCGAAAGAAGGGTTTCTCCACTGAGACTTTCCTGGTCCCACTGATATCTGAGTTTTCTTAGATGCTCGCCATTCCCTTCAGCTATCCAGTACATCACCATATCACAGAGCTTGGAGGTGGTACATATCTTGGACACAAAACCATGAGGCTATTCTGGAGAGTTTCCAGAATTCAGGAAGAAAACAGAAACTTAGTAAGAGAGCAGATGTTGCCCTTCAATAAGACAAGCTGCAGTCCATTTGTAAATTGGGCAGGATGAATGTTTGGAAGCTTTCTACTAGACAGGACACATCCATTGATGCATTCTCTTTTCTAATGTCTACAACCACGGACAGAGTGGGATGCACAGACATAGAAGCACTCGCCTTGTCAAACGACTTTCTGGAAACAGTCCACACCAATCCAAACAAAGAGTCTTTCCTTCCTATTCTCAGAACATGAGACAAAACCACAAACCCACACACACACACTCAAAGGCATCTCCTTTGCTCAAGTAAGTCTGTGACTATCCAGAGTGTCCTCGGAATGGTGGGCCATTGTATGTTCCCCCAAAATGGCCTGTCCTGTATCAGATCTAGTCTCCTTGGCCAACACTTTGAAGTTGTTAGGAGCCATGGGTGAGCCACTACCTGATTTCCCAGGAAAAGCTCCTCTTCAGAGCTTTCCTGTCATTTGGCCATCGTCACATCAGTAGGTACTAAGAAAGACTGACTCTGTTCTTGATAAATCAAAACAAGTGAGACCACTGGGACTGGGACTGGGACTGGCTCTTGGTGCCTGTCTTCCAGGATCAAACGTCCAGAGAGTTCCATCACCAAGGCAGTGAGGTGAGGTCATTTCCTTCAGGAACTGAATGAGGTCACTGACTTTGCAACCACTTTGTCCTAAAAGTTACTTCTAAAAGTCCCATGAGATGGAGGCTGTCCCTACTTCCTGTCACACTTTCACAGTTAGAATGGTATACCAACCATAGGTACCTGGGAACAGCTCTCCACACAGGCCTGGTTTGGTCCATCTTCTCTACATTAAGAAGGTAGAGGCTGATTGAGACACATCCCTTCATCCTGACCAGATAGTTTGCCATGGAAGATGTCTTTTGCTCTCTCAGGTCCTTCATAGCTTCCTTCATCATCTCAGGGGATCATTTCTGTATATACCTTTGATGTTCTCAGCAGGTGGAAGATCCCCTACATTCCTGTATTGTAAGACCAACTCTGTCCCTCCTCTTCTGTAAAGTTAGATTGAGGGAAAAGTGTATGTTTAGGGTTAATAACATGTTTGATTTGCGTTAGGAATCTTTCTGCCGGATGAATAATGGTATTGGGAGCCTGTGATATTTACAAAAATATATAGGTAAAATATAAGTATAAAAACAGAAATCTAGGTAAGATTGGAAGCCAGAAGGGAACTGGGCCCTTGAGTGGGATACTTAGGTTTGAATTATGTTCTGCACATGTGTCTCAGATAAATTGATATACAATGGCATAGGACCTTATACCTTGGATAATTGATTGTCGAAGAGAACATCGAGTCAAAAAACTATAGTCAGTAGCATTAGGAAGATAGTCAGTAGGTTTAGAAAAAAGAGTGAGTATAGGATTTGGACCAAAAGTTCTTTAGCAATAGGGTTTCGGGTAGAGAGTGAATGTAAATGTCAGCATATGTGAAGTATCAGTCACAATGATGAACTGGGGGAAATATGTATGAAAGCAGGTATCAATAAAGATATTACGAAATCAGGCAAAGTATGAAGTGAGTGATAGGATTAGACATTTTCAACATGTTTGAGGTTGAATATATAATCTTAGGAAGAAACAAATATGTAGTCACCAATTGGATTTACATTTGAGAGCATTAGGCAACCTGGACATGGTTCTTTTTAGTAATCCACGCTCCCTTGGCATTTAGGCTTTGATACAATCATGAGTGTGACCTTCGCTTTTTGTGTCCAGAATATTCCTGTGATGAAATCTATATATAGATAAGGTGACATGAGTATTTCTTCCACCATTTCTGGGAGCAATATTTTGAAGACGTATAAATTAGTATTGAAGGGACAAAGAGGAGTACACTGTATCTATGAATATAGAGATAATGCATTAATAGACAATACTGTGAATAAAAAACATAACTGGTTCCAACTTTAAATAATGGATTGAATTGAATCGTGAACATATAGAGGAAATCTTATATTGATATACAATTTTTCATTCCAACCAGTTATACATCTAATGTTAATATTAATGTTATGGTTCATCATGAAGAGTGTGTGAGTTTAGCTTCGAAATTGATTATGGAAATTGAAAATAATGTATTTGGAAAGAAGTCTCATGAAAAGACGAGTCAAGTAACATGGAGGAATACATGTGTTCTGAAGCAAGAAGTGTTTGAAAGTGAAACAAATTCCTATATATTTGTGAACTTGTGGATGAAATACATATCCTATGATGTGCAAAAACTGAAGAAATAGTAATGTACCAGTGTTGGATTAAAATGAAGGTCAATATAGACATCATGTCCCATTGGAATCTACTGGCATTGATGTTAAACTGGGTCAGTTACTGTAGAAATATTAGGATTTGTAAACACCATTGATTGAAGTTAGTTTTCAGTACTGGGAAACAAATATGTATTTCAGGTGGATGAATATTTCTGAGAATTATCTTCTGAAAAGTTGATTATAAATCCATATACATGAACATGAATGAATTTACAGAGTGTGTATAAGACACATATATTTCATATTTTGAGAAATCTGGAGATATATATATATATATATATATATATATATATATATATATATATATATATATATATATATTTTAAATAAACACAAATATACATTAAAAAGTATCAATAAATACATGCTAATCATAATTCATCATGTAATATACATCATCCACAGATGCAAAAATATTTATTATACTGAACATGGATTTATGTATAATATTGTTCTACTGGGAAGCTCACACATAGTTTGAATTTTCAGTTCCCACAGGGTTTAGGAGGACTGATCTCTTCTCACAATTTCTATCTGCCAATTCAGCCAACTCATGAAAATGTACGTGTGATACCAGGTAGGATTCTCTATGTGCATATAAAAATACATGTGCTGAGTAGGCTACAGAGAAAGGGAGACATATTAACATATTTGTGAACTTTAAAAACACATGGAGGACTATTTCAATTAAAAATTGAGTATATTTATAACACCTACCCTTAATCATGCAAAAGGGAAGTCCAACTGTACACCATGTCTCCACTGAACTGCTTGTATTTTCATTCTGTTTGGGTATTATTCTCCATCATATTAGGATTAGTAGTCAGAGTATAGTAGGGTATGAGTTACTGTCAGGGATTCAGTATTTCAAATGGAAAATTGGAAAATGGATCAATTTGTATGCAAATTAGTGTTACACAAAAATTTTCCCACTCTCATTTAGAACAATAAATTTACATTATTTTCACCCCAAGTAAGACACAATTAGAGGAAAAGAGTTAGAAAATCTTTGAATTCATACCTGAAATGAAAACTGCTCCGGATTTCACAACCTTGGAGATGGTAGAGGAGTTTCCAAAAGTAAGGGACTATGTAAATACTCCACAAACATGAAGATTTGCCAGCCTAAAGACTCTGCAGAAACTGCCTTTAAGATGGACAGTTGAAATATATGTTGTTTTCAGGAGCTTTAGCTTTTTTTCTAGTAAGACCATCAAAGCTGTTTATGCATCTCTGTGACCTTGAGCACATGGTTTATAATTTTCCAATGAACATGAAGCAGCAGTGCTGAATTCTCTCTTTGTAGGTAAACTATGGCCACTGGGGTCTATGTGTCTCCCCATGTGGACTGTGAAGCCATTTCATCATCCTCCACTTTTTATAATGTCTCCTGCTGCACTCAGAGTTTTGTATTTGTTTCATGAAATACAAGGAGTTAAACTTGACCACAGTGCTGGAGGGAGTTCTGTCACATGTGGTGGGTCAGGGTCTGCAGGAGAATGCACCAACAGGGCTTGTATACCACATAGGTTGCCTCCGTGACCATAGCAACCTGATTCTGAACATTGCCCTTAAACCTCTCCATATAACATGATGCGTTAACATACAATGTTCTGCTGGCTTCACCATGTCAGTCACAAGCCATTTGGAAGACAATGGCAGATCCACATGACCCCACCACAGATGTTTTATCACACACTTAATCACCTCTGCTCTAGGCCCACTATTCTGCAGGCTCCAAATTACTGGCATCTCTGTTCTACACCATATTCATGAAAACCTGTTAATCAAGGCACTGTCTGGTACACTCATGATCAGCAACAGCACATCCAAAGGTTCTTCAGTGCCACCTGGTCATTGGAATTTTAAAAATTTCATGGTATTTATCTAGCCAATTTTCAAGGATAAAGTTGGAGGCACTGTTTATTTCAATTCATTCAGGAATTATTCAATGTTGAGGAAGATCATTTCAATGAAAGCTCTGGAGAACTCTCACAGGCAAGGCTTCCCAGAGCATGGCCAAAAGGTCACATGAAGCCACGCCCATTGAGGTCTACAATTGAGGTCCATGTGTGTTTTGACTATCAAATATGGCTGCCAAGTCTTTCAGAATTAAATCATGTGATATCCTGTCTGAGATTCCCAGTGCTCTGTGGAAAGCCACCGTGGGCATAGATCTCAGTTTCCAAGGGCGACTCTCATGCGTGGCCTCTTAAAATCCCCACACAATTTATGGCAATTCTTCCTTGATGTGTGTTCCAGAACTCAGTCTCTAAGGGGAATGACACCAGAGTTCAAGCCCAGGTGGATCCAGTCATCTCTTCCAACTGCCACAAGAATGACCACAATTAAAACCAAAATACACCCACATGGCCCTCATCTTCTTAAATATAGACATTCATCATAACCTCTGGCTGGAGGTTACCATGCGGAATGCATCCCAAGAGAGTGTCCAAAATAATGTTGCTTGCCCCTCATTTGCCTAAAGTCAGGGTGACATGGACACCCTTCCTGTGAACCAGGAGTGATCAAATAGGCCTGCCATTAATACTGCTCTCCTTCTCCAATTTCAGGCCTACTGACTCTCAGGTATAGATTCTTTATGTGATTTGGAGTCTTGAGAAAACACAAGCACCTCTGCAGGGCTTTAAAGAACTCATTTGACCTAAAGGATTCCTATTCACACTTGATGGAGGTAAAGAACCTAACAGAGGAATGCAAGAGACTCATCCACAATGACTAATTTTTTTGCCATTTTGGTTTTGATTACACACATGGAATCTATCTTTAGATCTATCATGTGCTGAGAATCTAAGCCACAACCTCACAGAGGCCCAAGAGGCTGATTCGGACACATCCCTTTCCAAAGCAATTAAGCAAAGAGCAACATGTTATGCCCATTTATTTCCATTTGAAAACAGTTTTCTTCAGGCTTCACAAAGGGGTGGCCTGAGGCAAAGACCTTCTTGACATTCAGGGCAACATAACCATAAGTATGCAAATAAACCAAAGCAGGGTCTCTCCACTGAGAGTTTACTGGTCACACATTTATTTGAGTTTTCTAAGATGTTCCCATTCCCTACAGCTATCAAGTACATGGCCATGTCACAGAGCTTGGAGGTGGTACATATCTTGGACTCAAAACCATGGGCCTATTCTTGAGATTTGCCAGAATTCAGGAAGAAAACAGGAACTTAGAAAGTTAGTAGGTGTTTCCCATGCATAAGGCGAGCAACAGTCCATTCCTAAATCGGGCAGGAAGAATGCTGGGAAGCATTCTACTAGACAGGACACATCCTTGATGCATTGTCTTTTCTAATGTCTACAACCACGGACAGAGTGGGAAACACAGACATAGAAGCACTCGCCTTGTCAAATGACTTACTAGAAACAGTCCACTCCAATCCAAACAAACCGTCTTTCCTACCTATTCTCAAAACATTAGACAAAACCACAAACTCACACCCACACCCACAAAGGCACCTCCTTAACTCAAGTAGGTCTGTGAATATCCAGAGTGTCCTCTGACTGGTGGACCATACTATATTCCCCTGAAATGGCCTGACCTGTGTCAGATCTGGTCTCCTTGGCTAACTCTGTGAAGGTGTCAGGAGCCAGAGATGAGCCACTACCTGCTTTCTCAGAAACGGCTCCTCTTCAGAGCTTTCCTGGCATTTGGCCATCCTCACATCAGTAGTTACCAAGAAAGACTGACTCTGTCTTTGGTAAATCCAAACAAGTGTGACCACTGGGACTGGGACTGAGACTGGCTATGGGTGACTGGCTTCATGAATCCCAAGTTCAGAGATTTTAATCACCAAGGAAGTGAGGTGAGGTCACTTCCTTCAGGAACTGAATGAGGTTACTGCCTTGGCAATCACTTTGTCCTACCAGTGGCTTCCAAGTGTCACATGAGAAGGAGGCTGCCCCTACTTCCTGTTACACTTTCACAAGTTAGAATGGTATATCAATAATAGGCGCCCTGGAACAGCTACCCACACAGGCTGGGTTTGGTCCATTTTCTCTACATTAAGAAGAGAGAGGCTGATTCAGACAGAACCCTTCATCCTGACCAGGTTGTTTGCCATTGAAGATGACTTTTGCTCTCTCAGGTCCTTTATAGCTGCCTTCATGTTCTTCAGGGATCATTTATGCATGTACCTTTGAGGTTTTCATCAGGTGAAATATCTCATACATTCCTGTGTTTTAAGACCAACTCTATCCCTGCTCTTCCGTAAAGTTAGATTGATGGAACAGTGAATGGTTAAGGTTAACAACATGTTTGATTTGGGTTAGAAATCATTCTGCTGGATGAATGATGGTATTTGGAACCTAAAATATTTAAAAGAATATAGAGGTGAAATATAATTATAAAAACTGAAATCTAGGTAAGATTCGAAGCCCAGAATGGCATTGGGACCTTGACTGGGATAATTAGCATTGAATTACTTTCTGCACAGATGTCTAAAATAAATCTATAATCAATGGCATAGGATCTTCTACCTTGGATGATTGAATGTACAAGAGAACATCCAGTCAAACAGGGATAGTCGGTAGGATTAGGAAGATAGTCGGTAGGTATAGGAAGAAGAGTGAGTATAGTATTTGGAACAAAAGTTCTTTAGCAATAGGGTTTTGGTTAGAGAGTGAATATGTTTGTCAGCACATGTGAAGAGTCAATCACAATGATGAACTTGGGAAATATGTAGGAAAGCAGATATCAATAGAGACATTACAAAATCAGGCAAACTATAAAGTGATAGGATTAGACATTTTCAAAGGGTTCAGGTTGAATATATAATCTTAGAAAGAAACACATATGTAGTCAGGAATAGGATTGACATTTGAGAGAATTAGGCAATGTGGACATGGATGTTTTTAGTAATCCATGCTCACTTTCCATTTAGGCTTTGGTACAATAATAAGTGTGACCTTTGCATTTGGTGTCCAGAATATTACTGTAATAAAATGTATATGTAGATCAGGTGAAATGAGTATTTCTTCCACCATTTCCGGGAGCAATATTGTGAAGACGAATAAATTAGTATTGGGGGTACAAAGAGGTGTACGCTGTGTCTAAGAATATAGAGATAATGCATAAATAGATCATATTGGGAAAAAATATAACTGGTTCCACTTAAATAATGGATTGAATTGATATCTGAAAATATATAGGAAATCTTATATTGATATACAATCATTCATTCCAAAGAGTTATACATCTAATGGTAATCTTAGAGTTATGGTTTATAATGAAGGGTGTGTGAGTTTTGTTTCAAAAGTGATTACGGAAATAGAAAATAATGTGTTTGGAAAGAAGTCTCATGAGAAGAAAAGTCAAGAAACATGGAGGAATACATGTGTTCTGAAGCAGAAAGTGATTGAAAGTGAAACAAATGGCTATAAACTTCCTAACTTGTGGAATAAATATATATCCTATTATGTGCATAAACTGAAGAAATAGTAATGTAACAGTGTTGAATAAAAATGAACTTCAAAATACACATCATATTCCATAGGAATCTACTTGCATTGATGTAAAACTAGGTCAGTTACTGTAGAAGTGAAAATTGGAAAATAAATCCAATCTGGAATGGGAAATTCTCAGGAGTTCACAACCTTGGATCTGGTGGAGGAGTTTCACAAAGTAAGGGACATTGTAAACACAACCCAAACATGGAGCTCTGCTGGCCTAAAGACTTCTTGAGAAACTGGCTTTGAGGTTGGGCACTTAAATTTATATTGTTGTCCGGAGCTATAGCTTCTTTGTAGTGAGACCATCAAAGCTGGGTGTGCATCTATGTGACCTGGAGGACATGGTATCTTATTTAATAATGAACATATGGCAGCAGTACTGAATTCCCTGTTTGTAGGTAATCTGTGGCCACTGGGGGCAAAGTGTCTCCCCATGTGGACTGTGAAGCCATTTGTTCATCCTCCATTTTCGTGGTGTTTCTTGCTGCTGCACTGGGAGTTTGGTATTTGCTTAACGAAATACAAGGAGTTCAACGGGGACAAGTGCTGGTGGCTACCCCTACTTCATGTGACACTTTTACAAGTTAGAATGGTATATCAACCATAGGCACCCAGGAACAGCTCTCCACACAGGCCTTGTTTGGTCCTTCATATCTGCCTACATCTTCTCCAGGGGTCATATCTGCATGGACCTGAGGTTCTCAGCTGGTGGAAGATCCCCTATATTCCTGTATTGTAAGAACAACTCTGTCCCGCTCTTCTGTAAAGTTAGATTGAGGGAACAGTGTATGGTTAGCATTAATAACTTGTTCAATTTGGGTTAGGAATTATTCTGAGGGATGAATAATGATATTGGGAATCTGCTATATTTATAAGAACATAGAGGTGAAATATATGTATGAGAACAGAAATCTAGGTAAGATTTGAAGCCAAGAAGGGAATTGGGCCCTTGATTGGGATACTTAGCATTGAATTACCTTCAGCAGAGTTTTCTTGGATAAATCAATATACAATGGCATAAGACTTTGTATCTTGGATGATTGAATTTAGAAGGGAACATCAACTCCAAAAGGGATAGTCGGTAAGATTAGGAAGATAATCGGTAGTTTTCGGAAGAAGTGTGAGTATAGAATTTGGAAAAAAAAAAATCTTTAGCAACAGGGTTTCGATTAGAGAGTGAATGCCAATGTCAGCACATGTGAAGAGTCAGTCACAAAGATGAACTAGGGAAAAAATGTAGGAAAGCAAATATCAAGGAAGACAATAGGAAATTAGGCAAAGTACAAAGTGAGTGTTAGGATTAGACATTTTCAACAGGATTGAGTTTGAATATATAATCTTAGGAAGAAACAAATATGTAGTCACCAAAGAATGACATTTGAGAGCATTAGGCAACCTGGACATGGATGTTTTTAGTAATCCGTGTTCACTTTCCATTTAGGCTTTGTAAAATCATAAGTGTGACCTTTGCAGTTTTGTCCAGAATATTACTGTGATAAAAATGTATATGTAGATCAGGTGACATGAGTATTTCTTCAACCATTTCCGGGAGTAATATTGAGAAGACGTATAAATTAGTATTGGGGGTACAAAGAGGTGTACGCTGTGTCTGTGAATATAGAGATAATGCATGAGTAGACCATACTGTGAATAAATAATATAACTGGTTCCACTTTAAATAATTCATTTAATTGATATCTGAAAATATACAGGAAATCTAATATTGATATACAATCATTCATTCCAACCAGTTATACATCTAATGGTAATATTAGGTTATGGTTTATCATGAAGGGTGTGTGAGATTTTCTTCAAAAGGATTATGGAAATCGAAAATAATGTGTTTGGAAAGAAGTCTCAAAAAATTCCAGTCAAGAAACCTGGATGAATACATGTGTTCTAAAGCAGGAAGGGATTTAAAGTGAACCAAATGCCTCTAAATTTGTGAACTTGTGGATGAAATATATATGCTATGATGGGCTAAACGTGAAGAAATAGTAATGTAGCAGTGTTGAATAGAAATGAAGTTCAAAATAGACATCTTGTCCCATAGTAATCTACTTGCATTGATGTTAAACTGGGTCAGTTAATGTAGAAATGTTAGGATTTGTATGAACCATTAACTGAAGTCAGATTTCAGTAATGGGAAACAAATATGTATTCCAGGTGGAGGAATATTTCTGAGAATAATCTTCTGAAAAGTTGTTTAGAAATCCACATACATGAACATGAATGAATTTAGGGAGTGTATATAATACACATATATTTCATATTTTAAAAAACTTGGAGAGTCACACACACACACACACACACACACACACGCACAGACATTAAAAAGTAGCAATATATATGCCAATCGCATTTCATCATGAAATATATATAATCCACATATCGAAAAATATTCATTTTGCTTAACATGGATTCATGTATAATGTTGTTCTACTAGGAAGCTGACATAGGTTGAATTTTCAGTTCCAACAGCGTTTAGGAGGAATGATCTCTTCTCACAATTTTTATCTTCCAAGTCAGTATCCTCAAAAGAAATTATGTGTGATACCAGGTAGGATTCTATATGTGCGTATAAAAATACATGTGCTGAATAGGCTACAGAGAAAAGGAGACAGGAAGTCACATATTTGTTACCTTTAAAAATACATGTAGAACTATTTCAATTAAAAATTGACTATTTTTATAATACCTACCCTTTATCATGCAAAAGGCAAGACCTAGTATACACCATGCCTCCTCTGAACTGCTTGTATTTCTATAATCTTTGGGTTATTTTTCTTCACCATATTAGGATTAATCGTCAAAGTCTAGTAGGGTATGGGTTAGTGTCAGGGATTCAGTATTTTGAATGGAAAATAGGAAAATGAATCCAATGTGTACGCAAACATATGCTACGCAAAAATCTTCCAACTCTCATCAAGAACAATGCCTTGTCATTACCTTCGACCCTAGTAAAACACAATTAGAGGAGAAGAGTTAGAAAATCTGTGAATTCATATGTGGAATAAAATATGCTCAGTAGTTCAAAAAATTGGAGGTGTTAAAGGAGTTTCCAAAAGTAAGGGAAAGGTTAAACAGTCCACACACATGGAGCTCTGCTGGCCTAAAGACTTCTTGAGAAAGTCTCTCTGAGGTTGGGCACTTGAAATATATTTTGTTGTAAGGAGCTTTAGCTTCCTTTGTAGTGAGACCTTCAAAGATGGGTCTGCATCTATGTGACCTGGAGGACATGGTTTCTTATTTTCCAATGAACATGAGACCACAGTGCTGAATTCTCTCTTCCTAAGTAAACTGTGGACACTGGAACCTAAGTGTCTCCCCGTTTGAGCTGTCAAGCCATTTGGTCATCCTCCACTTTTCGTGGGTTTCTTGCTGCTGCACTGGGAGTTTGGTATTTGCATCACGAAATACAAGGAGTTCAACTGGGACACAGTGCTGGAGAGAGTTCTGTCACGTGTGTATGGTCAGGGTCTGCAGGAGAATGCACCATCCAATCTTCTATCTCTCATAGTTTGCACCCGTGTCCATAGCAACCTGATTCTGAACATTTACCTGAAACCAAACCATATAACAATTTGCCTTTACATATAAGGGTCTGCTGGCTGCACCTTGTGAGTCAAAAGCCATTCTATATAAATGCCACATTTTTAATCCATTCATCTATTGAAGGGAATCTAGGTTGGTTCCACAGTCTTGCCATTGTGAATTGTGCTGCTATGAACATCGATTTATCAGTATCTCTGTAGCATGCTCTTTTTAGGTGTTTAGGGAATAGACCGAGAAGGGGAATAGGTCAAATGGTGGTTCCATTCCCAGCTTTCCAAGAAATCTCCATACTGCTTTCCAAATTGGCTGCACTAATTTGCAGTCCCACCAGCAATGTACAGGTGTGCCCTTTTCCCCACATCCTCGACAGCACATGTTGTCGTTTGACTTCATAATGGCTTCCAATCTTACTGCAGTGAGATGGTATCTTAGGGTGGGTTTGTTTTGCTTTTCTCTGACTGCTAGAGATGGTGAGCATTTTTTCATGTACTTATTGATTGATTGTATGTCCTCCTCTGAGAAGTGTCTGTTCAGGTCATTGGCCCATTTGTTGATTGGGTTATTCATTTTCTTATTGTTTAATTTTTTTGAGTTCTTTGCATACTCTTGATATTAGGGCTCTATCTGAAGTGTGAGGAGTAACGATTTGTTCCAAGGATGTAGGCTCCCTATTTACCTCTCTTATTTTTTCTTTTGCTGAGAAAAATCTATTTAGTTTGCGTAAGTCCCATTTGTTGATTCTAGTGATTAACTCTTGTGCTATGGGTGTCCTATTGAGAAATTTGGAGCCCGACCCCACAGTATGTAGATTGTGGCAAAAGTTTTCTTCTACCAGATGCAGTGTCTCTGATTTGATATCAACCTCCTAGATCTATTTTGAGTTAACTCTTGTGCATGGCGAGAGGAGGGGATTCAGTTTCATTTTGTTACATATGGAATTCCAGTTTTCCCAGCACCATTTGTTGAAGATGCTATCCTTCCTCCACTGCATGCTTTTAGCCCCTTTATCAAATATAAGATAGTTGTAGTTTTGTGGATTGGTTTCTGTGTCCTCTATTCTGTACCACTGGTCCACCCACCTGTTTTGGCACCAGTACCATGCTATTTTTGTTACTATTGATCTGTAGTATAGTTTGAGGTCTGGTATCGGTATACTGCCTGATTCACACTTCCTGCTTAGAGCTGTTTTTGCTATTCTGGGTCTTTTATTTTTCCATATGAATTTCATAATTGTTTTATCTATTTCTACAAGAAATGACCTTGGGATTTTAATTGGCATTGCATTAAACCTATAGAGAACTTTTGGTAATATTGTCATTTTGATGATGTTAGTTATGCTTATCCATGAACAGGGTATATTTTTCCATCTTCTAAGATTTTCTTCTATTTCTCTCTTTAGGGTTCTGTAGTCTTCATTGTATAAGTCTTTCACCTCTTTTGTTAGGTTGACTCCCAAGTATTTTATTTATTTTTTTGAGGATATTGTGAATGGAGTGATTGTCCTCATTTCCATTTCAGAGGATTTGTCGCTGATATACAAAAATGCCTTTGATTTATGCATGGTGATTTAATATCCTGCCACTTTGCTGAATTCATTTATTACCTCTAATAGTTTCTTTGTAGACCCTTTTGGGTCTGCTAGGTATAGAATCATGTCTTTTGCAAATAGCGATAATTTGAGTTCTTCTCTTCCTATTTTTATGCCTTTAATTTCTTTAGCCTTTCTAATTGCTCTGGCCAGTGTTTCGAGAACTATGTTGAACAGAAGGGGTGAGAGAGGGCATCATTGTTTTCCTCCAGATTTTAGGGGGAATGCCTTCAATTGTTCTCCATTCAGAATGATGCTAGCCTGAGGCTTAGCATAGATTGCTTTTACAATATTGAGGTATGATCCTGTTATCCCTAGTTTTTCTAGAGTTTTGAACGTAAAGTGATGCTGTACCTTGTCGAATGCTTTTTCCGCATCTCTCGAGATGATCATATGGTTCTTATTTTTAAGTCTATTGATGTGATGAATAACATTTATTGATTTCTGTATATTGTACCAGCCTTGCATCCCAGGAATGAATCCTACTTGATCATGGTGCACATTTTTTTTTTATATATATGATTTTGTGTCTGATTCGCCAGAATTTTTTTGAGGATTTTTGCATTTTTCCTGAAATAGCTTGAAAAGTATTGGTTTTTGTTTTTCTTTAAAGGTTTTTTAAAACTATGCTCTATACCCATCCGGTCCTGGGCTTTTCTTAGTTGGTAGTATTTTGATGGTTTCTTCTATTTCCTCAATTGATATTAGACTGTTTAGGTTGTCTATATCCTCCTGACTCAATCTGGGCACATCATATGACTTAAGAAATTTATCAATGCCTTCACTATATTCTATTTTATTGGAGTATATTAATTCAAAATAATTTCTGATTTTCTTCTGTATTTCTGAAGTGTCTCTTGTTATATTTCCTGTTTCATTTCATATGGTAGTAATTTGAGTTCTCTCTCTTCTTCTCTTTGTTACCATGGCTAAGGGTCTGTCGATTTTATTTATTTTTTCAAAAAACCAATGTATTGTTTTGTCAATTTTTTCAATTGTTTCTTTTGTTTCGATTTCATTAATTTCTGCTCTGATTTTAATTATTTCTTGCCTTCTACTTCTTTTGCTGTTGTTTGCTCTTGTTTTTCTAATATTTTGAGATGACGTATGAGATCATGTATTTGTTGGTTTTTTCTTTTTCTAAGGAATGAACTCCAAGCAATGAATTTTCCTCTTAGAACTGCTTTCAATGTGTCTCATAGATTCCGATATATTGTGTCTGTGTTTTCATTTACCTCTAAGAATTTTTTAATTTCCTCTTTGATGTCTTCAATAACCCATTGATCATTCAGAAACCTATTGTTCATTCTCCAAGTGATGAATGATTTTTCCTTCCTTCTTATATCATTGATTTTTAGTTTCATTCCATTATGATCAGATAAAATGCATGGTATTATCTCTACTCCTTTTTATTGTCTAAGAGTTGCCCTGTGACATAATATATGATGTATTTTTGAGAAGGATCCATGTTCTGCTGAGAAAAAAGTGTAACTTCTTGATGATGGGTTGTACATTCTATATATGTCAATTAAGTCTAGGTTATTAATTGTGTTATTGAGTTCTATAGTTTTCTTATTCAACTTTTGTTTGGAAGATCTGTCCAGTGGTGAGAGAGGTGTGTTCATGTCTCTCATGATTACTGTATTGTGGTCTATTAGACTCTTGAAATTGAAATGAGTTTGTTTGATGAACAAAGCTGCACCATTGTTTGGGGCATATATATTTATGATTGTTACATCTTGTTGGCGTATGGTTTTCTTGAGTAGTATGTACTGTCCTTCTTTATTCCTTTTGATTAACTTTGGCTTGAAATCTGTTTTATTTGATATGAGTATGGACACTCCTGCTTGTTTCCAACGTTCATAAGAGTGATATGATTTTTCCAAGTATCACCTCTAGTCTATGTATGTCTTTTCCTGTAAAATGCGTCTCCTGTAGGCAGCATTTTGTTGGTTCTTGTTTTGTGATCCATTCTACTAGCCTGTGTCTCTTAATTGGTGAGTTTAAGCCATTAAGATTTTTGGTTATTATTTAGATATGGGTTGTTCTTCCAGCCATATTTGTTTATTTATGTTACTAAACATAGTTTGTTTTCCTCTTTGATTATTTTCCCCCCTTTAATGTCCTACCTTCCACTGTTGGTTTTCATTGATATTTTCCATTTCCACTTCCTGTAATGTTTTGCCGAGGATGTTTTGAAGAGATGGTTTTCTAGCTGCAAATTCTTTTCACTTTTGTTTATTGTGGAAGGTTTTAATTTCATCTTCCATCTGAAGCTTAATTTCACTGGATACATGATTATTGGTTGGAACCCATTTTCTTTCAGTGTTTGAAATATGTTATTAAAGGATCTTCTAGCTTTCAGAGTCTGTGTTGAAAGATCAGCTGTTATCCTGGTTGGTTTACCACTAACTATAATCTGCTTCCTTTCTCTTGTAGCTTTTAAAATTCTCTCCTTATTCTGTATGTTGGGTATCTTCATTATCATGTGTCTAGGTGTGGATCTCTTATGATATTGCATGTTCGGCGTCCTGTAGACTTTTAGGATTTGGGATTTTGTCTCATTCTTCAAGTCTAGGAATTTTTCTCCTATTATTTCATTGAATAGATTGCTCACTCCTTTGGTTTGGACCTCTATACTTTCCTGTATCCCAATGACTCTTATGTTTGGTCTCTTTATGTTATCCCATATTTCTTGCACTTTTGCTCATGGTTTCTTAACAGTCTTGCTGAGCTGTATATGTTCTTTTTGAGTTGAAATACTTTGTCTTCATTGTCTGATGTTCGATCTTCTAAGTATTCTGCTCTAATGGTAGTATTCTCAATTGAGTTTTTAAGATGGTTCATTACTTACTGCATTTCTAAGTTTTCAGTTTGTTTGTTTTTTATAACCTCTATCTCACTGTATAGTTGATCTTTGCTACTTGGATTTTTTTATGTAATTCATTGTCGAAGTGATATTTCATTGTCTGATTTTTGCTGTCTAATGTCTTCCTTGAGATTCCAGATCACATGAAGCATGTATATCCTGAATTCTTTATCTGACATTCCGTATGCTGCATCTATTACCTCTTCTAAAGTTGAGTTGACCTGCATTGCTTGTGGTCCTTTCTTTTCTTGTCTTTTCATACAGCTTGCGTTTCTTTCTGCTTGGTGAAACTGTTGTGTTTTTGAAATTTTCCCCCTATATATTTATATTGCTCTTGTATAGTGGAAAAGTCTCCATTGCAGGTGTGGTTGGCGGCTGTGATGCTCCTCCAATTGGGGTGATCTGTCTACCATTCTGACCGGCCCCTGGGCCTGTTCTGCCGGTCGGTCGTACGTCTGCCTACCTTGCAGGCATGGGTGTGCTCTGCCCCTACTCCAATTGGGGTGACGTGACTACCATGCCGGTGGGTCGCTGGGCCTGTTCCAGGCACAGGCGGCAGCTCTGCTCTGCACCTCTGGCTTGATGACTAAGTGAGAGAGACTCGGATGTTTGTGACTCACTTTCTTTACCAGGAGACCAACTATTTCTCTCGCCGCTGGTATAGATGAAGTTATCTCCTCCACCGCTTTGTGATCACATCAGATCTCTGCCATGTCAGTATCCCATGTGAATGGCAGCATTTCTTTCCCTTTGCCGGGTGACCAAAGCAACGAGTGAGTCCTGACCGGCCCTCACAAGCCCCGTCTCAATCCTGTTGCCACTGTCTATGAAGGCTCAGTTGGCAATTACCTTTACAGTATTCAGCAGGACCCAGACCAAGAAACAGTTTCTGCAGGTTCTTTAGCCCTGGGCCAGAGCAGTTCCGGGACCTGGAATTCAGCCGCTCCGGGCTCGGTGTATGTTCTGATAGGAGCAGGATCCAAGAAGCAATTTTCGTGGGTTCTTCAGCACTGACCCTGAGTAATTTGTCTGCAAGATGAAGGCGAATGGCAGCCTGAAATTACCTATTCTGTATCTGAATGAGCTGTGATGAGTCAAAAACAGGGATGGTGACGTCAGCTCTCCAAGATGGTGACCGCTATCTTCCTCTGTGGTCTCACCGGTGTGGAAAACCGAATTGGACCGCTTCCTTCCCCCGTTTCAAACCCACAACTCAACACTGAGCACAGTGATTGCACAGCTGGCAGGAGCCCGCATAATCCACAGGGCTATATCTTTGCGTTGCTCTCTCGTCGTTTCCCAGCGCGCATTGCAGACACTAGCTGTGGGGTGATTTGCTGAATAAGCAGCGTGACCCTCCGTGAGGACAAATCGCTGGCGTTTGAGCCCCCGTAGCTGGTCCTTGTGCAATGGAAATCCTTCCTGTAGGTTTTGGAGCACACCAATTTTCCTGGAAATTTCTAACAAGATAGATTTTAGCCGTTCTAACTTGTCCTTCTCCTGCAATGTGAGGCGGTACACGGGGGTAATGAACTCCCATCACCGCCATAATATGATCCCCTGAAGTTAGTTTTCAGTACTAGGAAACAAACATGTATTTCAGGTGGATGAATATTTCTGAGAATAATCTTCTCAAACGTTCATTATAAATCCAAATACATGAATATGAATGAATTTAGTTAGTGTATAATAAGACACATATATTTTATATTTTGAATAATCAGCAGAGTGAATATATATATATATTAATATATATATATATAATATATATATATAATACACACACACACACACACACACATACACACCTAAATACAGACATTACAAAGTAGCATTATGTATGCCAATCGAAATTCACCATGAAATATATATCATCCACAGATCCCAAAATATTGATTTTACTAAATATGGATTTATGTTGTTCAACTAGGAAGCTCACCTATAGGTTGAATTTTCAGTTCCAACAGCATTTAGAAGAAGTGTTTTCTTCTAACAATTTGTATTTGCAAAGTCAGTTACCTCACAAATATGTACGTGTGATACCATGTAGTATTCTATATGTGCATATGAAAATGCATGTGCTGAATAGGCTACAGAGAAAGGGAGACAGGAATTCACATGTTTGTTAACTTTAAAAACACATAGAGGACTATTTTAACTACAAATTGACAAGATTTATAACACCAACCCTTTATCATGCAAAAGGAAAGTACAACTATACACCATGCCTCTTCTGAACTGGTTGTATTTCTATTCTGTGTTGGTTATTTTACTCCATCATATTAGGATTAGTAGTCAGAGTCTAGTAGGTTATGGGTTAGTTTCAGGGATTCAGTATTTCGAATTGAAAATAGAAAAATAAATTCAATATTTATGCAAATATGTGCTACAAAAAAATCTTCCCACTCTCATCCAGAACAATGCCTTGACATCACCTTCGCTTAAAGTAAGACACAATTAGAGGAGATGGGTTACAAAAATCTGTGAATACATATCTGGAATGGAATATGCTCAGGAGTTCATATCCTTGGAGGTGGTATAGGAGTTTCCAAAAGTAAGGGACAGGGTAAACACTGCACAAACATGGAGCTCTGCTGGCCTAAAGACTTTTGAGAAACTGCCTCTGAGTTTGGGCACTTGAAATATATGTTGTTGTCAGGAGATTTAGCTTCCGTCTAGTTAGACCATCATAACTGGGTCTGCATCTATGTGACCTGGAGGACATTGTTTCTTATTTCCCAATGAACATGAGGCAGCAGTGCTGAATTTTCTCTTTGTAGGTAAACTGTAGCCACTGCGCACTAAGTGTCTCCTCGTGTTTATTGTAAAGCCGTTTTTTCATCCTCCACTTTTTGTGGTGTTTCTTGCTGCTTCACTGGAAGTTTGGTATTTGTTTCTTGGAATACAAGGAGTTCCACTGGGACAAAGTGCTGGAGGGAATTCTGTCACATGTGGTGGGTCAGGGTCTGCAGGAGAATGCACCAAGCAAGCTTCTTTCCCACAGAGCTTGCCCCATTGACCATAGCAACCTGATTCTGAACATTGCCCTGAAACCTCTCCATATAACAAGATGCTTTTACATACAAGGGTCTGCTGGATGCACAATGTCAGTCACAAGCCATTTGGAAGCCAATGGCAGATAAACATGGCCTCACCACAGATGTTATATCAGACACCTCCCCACCACTGCTCTAGGCCAACTACTCAGCAGGCTCCAACTTACTGGCATCTCTGTTCTACACCATTTTCATGAAACCAAGTCAATCAAGGCACTGTCTGGTATACTCATGATCAGCAACAGGAATCCAAAGATTCTCCAGTGCCACCTGGTCAAGGGAATTTCAAAAATTTGGTGGTATTTATCTAGCTATTTTTTAAGGATGAAGTTGGAGGCACGGTGGGTTTCCAATCATTCAGGAACCATTAAATGGCGAGGTAACTCATTTGAACAAAAGAAATGGAGAACTATCACAGGCAAAGCTTCAAAAATGTGTGGCCAAAAGGTCAGATGAAGCCAGGCTCATTGAGGTCTACAATGTGAGCTCCATGTGTGTTTTGACTCTCAACTATGGCTGCCAAGTCTTTAATAATAAAATCTTGTGATATCCTGGCTGAGATTACTTGTGCTCTGTGGAAAGCCACCCTGGGCCTAGATCTCAGTTTCCAAGCGCGAATCTCATTTGTGGCCTCCTAAAATCCCAACACAGTTCATGGCAATACTTCTCTGAAAACAGTTCCACAACTCAGTCTCTAAGGGAAATCACACCAGAGTTCAAGCCCAGGAGGAACCAGATATCTCTTCCAACCGCCACACAAATGACCACAATTAAAAACAAAAGACTCCCACATGGCACTCATCTTCTTCCATATAGACACTAATAATAACCTCTGGCTGGAGGTTTCCATGAGGGGCAGAGACCAACACAGTGTTCAAAATAAGCACCCTCGCACCTCATTTGTCACAAGTCAGGGTTTCCTGGACACCCTTCCTTTGAACACGGAATGATCATAGAGCCCTGCCTTTAATACTGCTCCACAATTCCAATTTGAGGCTTACTGACTGTGGGATTTAGATTCTTTATGTGAACTGGAGTCATGCGTAATCACAAGCACCAATGGGCTAGACTCTGGAGGGCTTTGAAGTACTCATTTGATGCAAAGGATCCCTATTCTCACTTGATGGAGATCAGGAACCTTACAGAGGAAGGCGAGAGGCGTAGTCCACAATGAATGCTTTTTGGACATTTTGGATTTGGGTGCACACATGGGATGTTTCTTTAGGTCCATTAGGTGCTAAGTATCTAAGCCACAGCCTCACACAGGGCCAAGTGGCCAATTCAGACACATCCCTTTCCAAACAATTAAGCAAAGAGCCCCAGGTGATGCCCATTCATTTCCATTTGAAAACTGTTTTCTTCAGGCTTCACAAAGGCGTGGCCTAATCAAAGACCTTCCTGTTATTCAGTGCAACAGAAGAACAGGTATGCAAAAGGCCCAAAGCAGGGTTTCTCCACAGAGACTTTACTGGTCACATTGATATCTGAGTTTTCTGAGATGCTCCAATTCCCTTCAGCTATCCTGTACATGGCCATGTCGCAGAGCTTGGAGGTGGTACATATCTTGGACACATAACCATGAGCCTATTATGGTTAGTGGCCAGAATTCAGGCAGAAAACAGGAACTTAGGAAGACAGTAGGTGTTGCCCATCCAGAAGGCAAGCCAAGTCCATCTATAAATTGGGAAGGATGAATGCTGGGAAGCTTTCTACTAGACAGAAAACATCCATTGATGCATGCTCTTTCTAATGTCTTCATCCACGAACACATTGGGATACCCAGACATAGAAACACACTCTTTGTCAAACGACTTTCTAGAAACCATCCACTCCAAAATGAACAAACTGCCTTTTCTACCTATTCTCAGAAAATGAGAAAAGACCACAAACTCACACCCAACCCACAAAGGCACCTCCTTCCCCCAAGTAGGTCTGTGACTATCCGGAGTGTCCTCTGACTGGTGGGCCATACTATGTTCCCAGAAATGGCCTGTCCTGTCTCAGATCTGGACTCCTTGGCCAACTCTGTGAGGTTATTAGGAGCCAGCGGTGAGCCATTACATGGAGATGACTTTTTCTCTCTCACGTCCTTCATAGCTGCCTACATCTTCTCCAGGGATCATTTCTGTATGGACCTTTGAGGATCTTAGCAGGTGGAAGATCTGCTACATTCCTGTATTGAAAGACCAACTCTGTCCCTAATCTTCTGTAAAGTTAGATTGAGGGAACAGTGTATGGTTAGGATTAATAACATGTTCGATATGAGTTAGGAATCATTCTGCAGGAATGTTTGGGAACCTGCAATATTTACAAGAAAATATACGTGAAATATTAGTATGAAAACAGAAATGTAGGTAAGATTTGAAGCCCAGAAGGGCATTGGGCCCTTGATTGGGATACGTAGATTTGAATTATTTTCTGCAGAGATGTCTCAGATAAATCGATGTACAATGGCATAGGACCTTGTACGTTGGATGATGGAATGTTTAAGAGAACTTCTAGTCAAAAAAGGATAGTTGGAATTATTAGAAAGATATTCAGTTTCAGAAAGAAGAGTGAGTATATGTTTTGGACAAAAAGTTCTCTAGCAATAGGGTTTCGGATAGAGAGTGAATTTAAATGTGAGCACATGTGAAGAGTCAGTCACAATGATGAACTGGGGAAAATATGTCGGAAGGCCGATATCAATAGAGACATTAAGAAATCAGGAAAAGTATAAAGTGAGTGATAGGATTAGATATTTTCAACAGGGTTGAGTTTGAATATATAATCTTAGGAAGAAAAAAATATGTTGTCTCAAATAGGATTGACATTTGAGAACATTAGGCAACATGGATGTTTTTAGTAATCCATGCTCACTTTCAATTTAGGCTTTGGTACAATCATAAGTTTGACCTTTGCATTTTGTGTCTCGAATATTACTATGATAAAATGTATATGTAGATCGGGTGACATAAGTATTTCTTATACCATTTCTGGGAGCAATATTTTGAAGATGTATAAATTATTATTGGCGGTACAAAGATTTGTACCCTGTGTCTATGAATATAGAATTAATGCATGAATTGACAATACTGTGAATAAATAATATAACTGTTTCCACTTTAAATAATGGATTGAATTGATATGTGAAAATATACACAAAAACTTGTATTGATATACAATCATTCATTCCAACCAGTTACACATCTAATTGTATAATTACGTTATGTTTTATTATAAAGACTGTGTGAGATTTGCTTCAAACGTGATTAAGGAAATCGAAAATAATGTGTTTGGAAAGAAGTCTCATTAAAAGACCAGTCAAGAAACCTGGAGGAATACATGTGTTCTGAAGCAGGAAGTGATTGAAAGTGAAACAAATGCCTATAAATTTGTGAATTTGTGGATGAAATATATATCCTATGATGTGCATAAACTGAAGAAATATTAACGAACCAGTGTTGAATAAAAATGAACATCAAAATACACACTATGTCCCATAGGAATCTAATTGCATTGATGTTAAACTGGGTCAATTACTGTAGAAATATTAGGATTTGTATGCACCATTCACTGAAGTTAGTTTTAAGTACTAGGAAACAAATATGTAGTTCAGGTGAATGAATATTTCTGAGAATAATCTTGTGAAATTTTTATTATAAATCCACATACATGAACATGAATGAATTTCGGTAGTGTATATAAGACACATATATTTCATATTTTGAAAAATCTTGAGAGTATATATATATATATATATATATATATATATATATATACCCAAAACACACACAGAGATATTAAAAAGTACCAATATATAAGCCAATCAATATTCATCATGAAATATATAACATCCACAGATGCAAAATTATTTATTGTACTGAGCATAGATTTATGTACAATGTTGTTCTCCTAGGAAGCTCACATATAGGTTGAATTTTCAGTTCCAACAGCGTTTAGGAGGAGTGATCTTTTCTCACAATTTGTATCTCCAAGTCAGCCAGGTCACAAAAATGTACGTGTGATACCAGGTAGGATTCTATATGTGCATATAAAAATACATGTGCTGAATAGGCTACAGAGAAAGGGAGACAGGAATTCACGTATTTGTTAACTACAAAAACCCATGGTGAACTATTTTAATTAAAAATTGACTAGATTTATAACACCTACACTTTATCATGCAAAAGGCAAATCCAACTATACACCATGCCTCCTCTGAACTGTTTGTATTTCAATTCTGTTTGCATTATTTCTCTCCACCATATTAGGATTAGTGGTCAGAGTCTAGTAGGGTATGGGTTAGTGTCAGGGATTCAGTATTTTGAATGTAAAATAGGAAAATGAATCAAATGTGTATGCAAATATGTGCTACACAAAATCTTCCTACTCTCATTCACAACAATACCTTGACACTATCTTTGCCCCAAGTAAGACAAAATAAAAGAAGAAGAGTTAGAAAATCTGTGAATACATATCAGGAATGGAACATGATTACGAGTTCACAATCTTGGAGGTGGTAGAGGAGTTTCCAAAAGTAAGGGACAGGGTAAATATTGCACAAATATGGAGATGTGCCAGCCTAAAGACTTCTGGAGAACCTGCCTCTGAGGTTGGCCACTTGAAGTATATGTTGTTGTCAGGACCTATGGCTTCCTTTCTAGTGAGACCACCAAAGCTGGGTCTCCATCTATGTGACCTTCAGAACATGGTTTCTTATTTTCCAAAGAAAGTGAGGCAGCAAGGCTGAATTCTCTCTTTGTAAGTAAACTCTTGCCACTGAAAGCTAAGTGTGGCCCCGTGTGGACTGTGAAGCCATTTGGTCATCCTCCACTTTTCATGGTGTTCTTGCTGCTGCACTGGGAGTTTGGTATTGGCTTCAGGAAATACAAGAAATCAACTGGGTCACAGTGCTGGAGGGAGATCTGTCACGTGTTGTGCGTCAGGGTCTGCAGCAGAATGCACCAACCAGGCTTCTATCCCACATAGCTTGCCCCCTTGACCATAGCAACCTGATTCTGAACATTGACCTGAAACCTCTCCATTCAACAAGATGCCTTTACATACAAGGGTCTGCTGGCTGCACCATGTCAGTTACAAGCCTTTTGGCAGATCCACATAATCCCAACAGAGAAGTTTTATCACAGACCTGCAAAACACTCCTCTAGGCCCACTACTCAACAGACTTTAACTAATTTGCATCACTGTTCTACACCATTTTCATGAAACCCAGTCAATCAAGGCACTGTCTGGTACACTCATGATCAGCAACAGGAAATCCAAAGTGTATCCAGTGTCACCTGGTGATGGGAATTTCAAATTTTTATGATGTTTATCTAGCCATTTTTCAAGGATGAGGTTGGAGGCACTGTGGGATTTAATTCATTCTGGAAACTTCAAATGGTGAGAAAGCCCATTTCAATGAAACATCTGGAGAACTCTCACAGGCAAGACTTCCCAAAGAGTGGCCAAAAGATCAAATGAAGCCAGGCCCATTGAGGTCTACAATGTGAGGTCCATGTGTGTTTTTACTCTCAACTATGGCTGTCAAGTCTTAAAGAATAAAATCATGTGATATTCTGGCTCAGATTCCCAGTGCTCTGTGGGAAGCCCCCTGGACCTAGATCTCAGTTTCCAAAGGCCACTACCATGTGTGGCCTCCAAAAATCCCAACACAATTCATGGCAATACATCTCTGCAGTAATTTCCAAACTCAGTCTCTAAGAAGACTCACACCAGAGTTCAAGCCAAGGTGGACCCAGTCATCTCTTCCATCAGCCAAACAAATGACCACAATTAAAACCAAAATACTCCCACATGGTTCTCAACTACTTCCACATAGACACTCATCATTACCTCTGGCTGGAAGTTTCCATGAGGGGCGCAGCTGAAGACAGTATCCAAAATATGCTCCCTACCCTCATTTGTCTAAAGTCAGGGTGGCTTGACAACCTATCTGTGAACAAGGAGTGATCAAATAGGCCTGCCATTAATACTGCGCTGCTTCTCCAATTTGAGCCTAATGTCTGTGGGGTTTAGATTCTTTATGGGAATTGGAGTCATGAGAAAATCCAAGCACCTATGGGCTTGCCTCTGCAGGGCTTTGAAAAACTTTTTGAACCAAAGGATACCTATTCTCACTTGATTGAAATCAGAAACCTTACAGAGGAAGGCGAGAGACTTCATCCACAAGACTGCTCTTTTTCCATTTTGGTTTTGGATGCACACATGAGATCTTTCCTTAGATTCATCAGGTGGTGAGAATCTAAGTCACAGCCTCACACAGGGCCAAGAGGCTGATTCAGACACATCCCTTTCCATGGCAATTAAGCAAAGAGCCACAGGTGATGCTCTTTATTTTCCATTAGAAAACTGTTTTCTTCAGGCTTCACAAAGGGGTGGACTGAGGCAAAGACCTTCCAGACATTCAGGGCAACGGAACAATAGGTAAACAAAAGGCCCAAATCAGTGTTTCTCCACTGACACTTTACTGGTCACACTGATATCTGAGTTTACTGAGTTCCTCTCTATTCCCTTCATCTATCCAGTACAAGGCCATGTTACAGAGTTTGGAGGTGGTACATATCTTTTACACAAAACCATGAGCCTATTCTTGAGAGTGGCCAGAATTCAGGAAGAAAACAGGAACTTAGGAAGATAGCAGGTATTGCCCATTCATAAGGAAAGTCGTAGTCCATTCATAAATTTGGCAGGATGAATGCTGAGAAGCTTTCTACTAGACAGAACACATCCATTGATGCATTCTCTTTTCTAATGTCTATAACCACAGACACAGTGGGATACACAAACCCACAACCACACCCACAAAGGCAACTCTTTCCTCCAAGTTGGTCTGTGACTATCCAGAGTGTCCTCTGACTGGTGGGCCATACTATGTTCCCCAAAATTGCTTGTTCTGTCTCAAATCTGCTTTCCTTTGCCAACTCTTGAAGTAGTCAGGAGTCAGCGGTGAGCCAATACCTGCTTTATCAGGAAAGAACCATCTTCAGAGCTTCCCTGGCATTTGGCCATCCTCACATCAGTAGGTAAGTGCCGTAGCCCGGCTGGCTGGGCAAAATAACCGGGGGGGGGTGACGAACAACTTGTGTAGACTGATGCAGCAGGACTGGAAGCCGTTTATTGTTGAATAAGAGCGGTATTTATACATTTTACACAGCCTATCTAATTAGCATGAAATAGATACAGCAGTCAAACAATAAGGAATCTCCACACTTAATGGCTCGCTTTTGTTACTTCACAAACCACTCCCTCTGGCATTTTGCCAGGCGCCATCCAGACTTCTTTACAGGCTCTAACATTTCTCTGGCAAAATAACAGGTGCCAATCTGACTTGTTTACAGACGTTAACATTTCCCCCTTTTGTTTAATTTAAATAAGGACCATAGTGTTTTTTACAGAAACACCATAAATAACCTGCTAGAAACAGAAAGGGAGGATACAAAATGTTACAATACCAATCCAATTGATGGCTCCATGCAAGAAGCCCTTGGAAAACTTATACCAGCAATGACACCGTTAGCAAAGATACCGAGTTACAAGTTGTTGTAGATTACAGTCTGTTGTCTCAGTCCAGATAAAGCAGTGTCTCAATAGATTAACTCAGAGTTCAGGTAAATCACAGTCCAGGTAAGTTCTCCAGGCAGCTAGCTTAAGTTGTAGTAGCAGAAACAGCGATAGCTCCGAAGTCTCCTCGGGTTCTCAGCCAAAGTTTCCTCCAGTTCTCAGCAACATTGTAAATTCTTCCACCTTTGTTTTCACCGGCACTTGGACGAAGGCAGGAACTCCGGATGGCTAAAGAAAATCCTGTAGCATTTCACTAAGAAAACAACCTTCTGAATAATTTTAGTACATTATCTCAAGGTTTTTTACATTTAAAATAAGCCTTAATAGTACTCATTACTCATCAGCCTGCAGGTGTGGGAGACCAATTGTAGTTACTGGCCTTGGAAATGATCAAACTTCAGGGATGCCAGTGGCATCTTCTGCCAGCTGTAGCATCCTGGGCAGCCCCAGATGGCCCCAGGGAGAGTCCTGGGCTCAAACTTCTTCCGGGCACAGGGAGCAAAAGCCTGCGAGACTGTGCCTCCAGGTCAGGTCTAGATTTGGGCTCACAGTGGTGATCCACTCCCCCGGGCAGGGGGGCGGGGAAGAGCCCTCAACTGCCTCTTGGAAAATTCTTACTGCGCCATGATCGGCTTGGGCAGGTGGCAGCCGCCTTGTCATTTCACGCACCCTCCAGTATCGAAAAGTATTCAGTAGTAGCCTTTTGCTGCAACTTTTTTCCTGATAATCCTTCTTCTTCTGAACTTTCTTTTTCTTTCTGACTAGAGTTTCTGGGCTTTTATCAACACATGCCCTAACTATTCTTGGTTCCACTGGGGTGCCTTTTTCTCTTATCAATTTACTTCTCACCCCTTCCATATTTTCATCACAAAGACAATACAACATTTCAAGACAAAACAAGACACAAACATACTGCATCAATCTTCTCCATTTTCTCGAAATGGTCATTTTTCCTATCGCCCTATCTGCCTAGGGACGAGCAGATTGCTCCCGTCCCATCTATGGACAGAAAGCTTTTTTCGACCCTTACCCTTGAGTGTCCCAGGGCTCCCCGTAACGGGCCACCATCTGCCGCAGTCCCGCTGCAGCAGAATAACCTGGGGGGTGACGAATAACTTGTGTATGTTGATGCAGCAGGAATGAGAGCCGTTTATTGTAAGATCTGAGCGATATTTATACATTTTACACAGCCTATCTCATTAGCATAAAATAGATACAGCAGTCAACCAATAAGGAATCTTCACACTTAATGGCTCGCTTTTGTTACTTCACAAACCACTCCCTCTGGCATTTTGCCAGGCGCCATCCAGACTTGTTTACAGACTCTAACATTTCTCCAGCAAAATAACAGGTGCCAATCTGACTTGTTTACAGACCTTAACAGGTAAGAAGAAAGACTGACTCTGTCTTTGGTAAATTCAAACAAGTGAGACCACTGGGACTGGGATTGGTAATGGCTCTGGGTGCCTGGCTTCCTGGATCCCAAGTTCAGAGACTTTCATCACCAAGGAAGTGAGGTGTGGTCACTTCTTTCAGGAACTGAATGAGGTCACTGCCTTGGCTACCACTTTGTCCTAACAGTTGCTTCCAAGGGTTCCATGAGATGGAGGCTGCCCCTACTTCCTGTGACAATTTCATATGTTAGAATGGTATATCAACCATACGCACCTGGGAAGAGCTTTCCACACAGGCCTGGTTTGGTCTACTCTACATTAAGAAGAGTGAGGCTGATTCAGACACATTCCTTCATCCTTCCAGGTTGTTTGCCATGGAGATGTCTTTTGCTCTCTCAGGTCCTTCATAGCTGCCTACATCTTCTCCAGAGATCATTTCTGCACGTACCTTTGATGTTCTCAGCAGGTGGAAGATCCCATACATTCTTGTATTGTAAGACCAACACTGTCGCTGCTCTTCAGCAAAGTTAGATTGAGGGAACAGTGTATGATTAGTGTTATTAACATGTTCGATATGGGTTAGGAACCATTCTGCTGCATGAATAATGGTATTGGGAACCTGTGATATTTACAAGAATATAGAGGTGAAATATATGTACGAAAACAGAAATCTAAGTAAGATTTGAAGCCCAGAAGGTCATTTGTCCCTTGATTGGGATACTTAGCGTTGAATTACATTCTGCACAGATGTTTCAGATAAATCGATATACAATGGCATAGGACCTTTCACCTTGGATGATTGAATGTAGAAGAGAACATCCAGTCAAAAAGTGATAGTCGGTAGGATTAGGAAAATATTCGGTAAATTTAGGAAGAAGAATGAGTGTAGGATTTGGAACAAAAGTTCTTTAGAAGTAGGGTATCGCTAAGAGAGTGAATGTAAGTATCAGCACATGTGACGAGGAAGTCTCAATGATTAACTGGGGAAAATATGTAGGAAAGCAGATATCAATAGAGACATTACAAAATCAGGCAAAGTATAAAGTGAGTGACAGGATTAGACATTTTCAACATGGTTGAGTTTGAATATATAATCTTTGGAAGAAACAAATATGTAGTCACCAATAGGATTTTCATTTGAGAGCATTAGGCAACCTGGACATGGATGTTTTTAGTAATCCATGTTCACTTTCCATTTAGGTTTTGTACAATCATAAGTGTGACCTTTGCTTTTTGTGTCCAGAATATTACTGTGATAAAATGTATATGTAGATCAGGTGACATGAGTATTTCTTCCACCATTTCTGGGAGCTATATTTTGAGGACGTATAAATTAGTATTGGGGGTACAAAGAGGTGTACCTGTGTCTATGAGTATAGAGATAATTCGTGAATAGACTGTACTGTGAATAAATAATATAACTGGTTCCACTTTAAATAATGGATTGAATTGATATCTGAAACTAAGTAAGAAATCTTATATTGATATAGAACCATTCATTCCATCCAGTTACACATCTAATGGTAATATTAGTGTTATGGTTTATTGTGACGGGTTTGTGAGTTTTGCTTCAAATGTGATAATGGAAATCGAAAATAATGTGTTTGGAAAGAAGTCTCATGAAAAGAGCAGTCAAGAAACATGGAGGAATACATGTGTTTCAATCAGGAAGTGATTGAAAGTGAAACAAATGCCTATAAATTTGCGAAATTTTGATGAGACATATATGCTATGATGTGCATAAACTGAAGAAATAGTAATGTACCAGTGTTGAATAAAAATGAACGTCAAAATGCACATCATGTCTACTTGCATTGATGTTCAACTGGGTCAGTTACTGTAGAAATATTAGGATTTTGGGGGGGATTAATAATACAATTTATTTTAGCACTAGCATGCCACAGAATGTAGAGGAAAGATCAATGGATTTTTAGTTATAGCACTAATAATCTAACATTTAGTGACTATTTTGGATAGTCTAAAATTACATAAGGCTATGTAACATAATTTTTTTTATTTAACATTCATCAAAGCTTGGAATTTTTGTAATATTTCTTCTTTTTTCTTTTTTATTTTTTCAGTTGTTGATTGACCTTCATTTTGTTTATTTGTATGTGGTGCTGAGAATAGAACCATGTGCCTTACACATGCTAGAAAAGCATGTTACCACTGAGCCACAAACCCAGCCCCTCCACTTTTATCTTAACATCATACACTCATGTCCCTCTTCTTTACTCACTTTCTTCCCCATTTTCCCCCTTCTCTCCCTTCCTTTTTCGTTTCCCCTCCATATCTATTTTTCTCTCATGTCATTACAAACAGTAGTATGCTATGAAATTTAAGTTTAAGACTGTTTTTTATAGTCATTCTTTTTCTTGAGAAAATCTAAAAATTATAATCACCTGATAGATATATTACAATACATTTATTACACATATGTATCTATATTCATGCATATGCATTACATATATTATATATATACATATATATTTAAAAGTACTTTGATTTTCCTGTTAGAAATAATATAGACCAAGTCTTTCTTAATTCTCAATTCTTCCATAATTAACATCTTACAGTGAAAATCAAATAAACATATTTAAGTAAAAAGGTATCATTCTTATTTATCAATACTGATAATTTAAGGTTTTATATCACATTAAGCTGTAATATGGCATATTAACTCTTATGAATTAGAGAAATTTTATTTGAACAACCTATTATTTAAGGACCATATGCACTGACATTTTAAATGGCGTTCTTGTGATTTCTATTTCTATCAATTGTGTATTAATTGCCAAATACTTATTTTAGTACTTTTCATGTTCATAATTGATATAAAGTAAATTGTTTAATTCTTCTTGTAAGTAGTTACTTATTACAGTAGGGACATTATTAATAATACTACATCTTTATAAGAAAAATGGTACAAATTTATTTTCATGCAAAATTAAGAATAATTGCATGCTCTAAATGTTTGATTGTTGATACATATAATAAAGAGCTTTTGATGAGTCTCTTCCCCAGTAAAACATAAAATGCAAAGATAATGTCCAAATAAAGATAAGAAAAATACACATTATCAGCTAGAAACTATTAAATAAAAGATGAAAAAAACAATCCAACACATTGTACGAACTTGTCAGATGAGGTAGTATTCTGGAAGAATAGCCTAAGACTATACCTTGTCCATGTCAAAATATTCACGAAAAAAATGAAGTATGAAAAGTGTAGAAAATGCTATGAATTTTTCATGAAGATAGGTGAATTATCCTTTCATCTCAATTTATGTGCATTTTCTGGTAAAATAAATTTGTGATATTTACAACTACACAAAACAAAGTTTCTGCATAGCAAAATGAATACATCTGAACCCATTTTTAGCTGATTTCTTCCCACTAAATTTTAAACCTTTATTTATTTATTTATTTTTATTGGTTGTTCAAAACATTACAAAGCTCAAGATATATCATCTTTCATACATTTGACTCAATTGGGTTATGAACTCCCATTTTTTCCCCAAATACGAATTGTAGAATCACATCGGTTACACATTCACACTTTTACATAATGGCATATTAGTGACTGTTGTATTCTGCTACCTTTCCTATCCCCTACTATCCACCCTCTCCTCCCCTCCCATCTTTCCTCTCTACCTCATCTGCTATTGTTCAATTCTCTCCATTGTTTCCCCCCCACTTCCCCTCACAACATTTTATATGCGATTTTGTGTAACATTGAGGGTCTCCTACAGTTTTCATAAGCTTTCCCTTCTCTCTCCCTTTCTCTCCCCCCATTCGTCTTTGTTTAATGTTAATATTTTCCTCATGCTCTTCCTCCGTGTTCTGCTCTTATTTGCTCTCTTTATATCAGAGAAGACATTTGGCATTTGTTTTTTAAGGACTGGTTAGCTTCGCTTAACATAATATGCTCTAATGCCATCCATTTCCCTGCAAATTCTATGATTTTGTCATTTTTGTGCTGTGTAATACTCCATTGTGTATAGATGCCACATTTTTTTTATCCATTAATCTATTGAAGGGCATCTAAGTTGGTTCCACAGTCTAGCTATTGTGAATTGTGCCGCTATGATCATTGATGTGGCAGTATCCCTATAGTACGCTCTTTTAAGATCCTCAGGGAACAGTCCAAGAAGGGTGATAGCTGGGTCAAATGGTGGATCCATTTCCAGCTTTCCCAGGAATATCCATACTTCTTTCAAAATTGGCCTCACCAATTTGCAGTCCCACCAGCAGTGTACAAGTGTACACTTTTCCCCACATCCTCGCCAACACTTATTGTTGTTTGACTTCATAATGGCTGCTCATCTTACTGGAGTAAGATGGTATCTTAAGGTGGTTTTGATTTGCATTTCTCAGACTGCTAGAGATGGTGAGCATTTTTTCATGTACTTGTTGATTGATTGTATGTCCTCCTCTGTGAAGTGTCTGATTAGGTCCTCGGCCCTTTTGTTGATTGGGTTATTTGTTATCTTATTGTTTAATATTTTGAGTTCTTTGTATATTCTGCATATTAGGGCTCTATCTGAAGTGTGAGGGGTAAAAATTTGTTCCCAGGATGTAGGCTCTCTATTTACCTCTCTTATTGTTTCTCTTCTTGAGAAAAAAATTTTTAGTTTAAGTAAGTCCCATTTGTTTTTTTCTTGTTATTAACTCTTGGGCTATTGATGTCTTATTAAAGAATTTGGAGCCTGACCCCACAGTATATAGATCGTAGCCAACTTTTTCTACTATGAGACGCAGTGTCTCTGATTTGATATCTAGCTCCTTGATCTATTTTGATTTAACTTTTGTGCATGGTGAGAGAACGGGATTCAGTTTCATTTTGTTGCATATGGATTTCTAATTTTCCCTGCACCATTTGTTGAAGATGCTATCCTTCATCCATTGCATGTTTATAGCCACTTTATCAAATATAAGAAAGTTGTAATTTTGTGGATTGGTTTCTCTGTCCTCCATTCTATACCATTGGTCCACCTGCCTGTTTTCGTACCAGTACCACAATGTTTTTGTTATTATTGCTTTGTAGTAAAGTTTGAACTCTGGTATCGCTATACCTCCCGATTCACACTTCCTGCTTAGAATTTATTTTGCTATTCTGTGTCTTTTGTTTTTCTATATGAATTTCATGATTGCTTTATCATTTCTACAAGAAATGCCATTGGAATTTTGATTGGCATTGCGTTAAACCTGTATAGAACTTTGGGTGATTTCGCCATTTTGATGAATTTAGTTCTGCCTATCCATGAACAGGGTACATTTTTCCATCTTCTAAGATCTTTTTCTATCTCTCTCTTTAGGGTTCTGTGGTTTTCACCTCTTTTGTTAGGTTGATTTCCAAGTATCTTATTTTCTTTGAGGATATTGTGAATGGAGTGGTTTTCCTCATTTCCATTTCAGAAGTTTTGTTTCTGATATACAGGAATGCCTTTGATTTATGCGTGTTGGTTTTATATCCTTCATTTATTAACTCTAGCAGTTTCTTTGTAGACCCTTTTGGGTCTGTTAAATATATTACCATGTCATCCACAAATAGCGATAATTCAAGTTCTTCTTTTCCTATTTTTATGCCTTTAATTTCTTTTGTCTGTCTAATTTCTCTGGCTAGTATTTCAAGAACTAAATTGAATAGAAGTGGTGATAGAGGGCATCCCAGGATTGTTCCAGATTTCAGAGGGAATGCCTTCAGTTTTCTCCATTTAGGATGATCCTAGCCTGAGGTTTAGCATATATAGCTTTTACAATGTTGAGGTAAGTTCCTGTTATTTCTAGTTTTTCTAGTGTTTTGAACATAAAGGGATGCTGAACTGTGTCGAATGTTTTTACTACATCTATCGAGATGATCATATGGTTCTTGTCCTTAAGTCTATTGATGTGGTGAATAGCATTTATTGATTTCCGTATATTGAACCAGCCTTGCATTCCAGGGAAGAATCCTACTTGATCATGGTGCACAACTATTTTGATATGCTTTTGGATTCAATTCACACGGATTTCATTGAGAATTTTTGCATCCAAGTTCATTAGAGATATTGGTTGTAGTTTTTTTTTTGAAGTGTCTTTGTCTGGTTTTGGGATCAGGGTGATTTTGGACTCCGAGAATGAATTTGGAAGAGCTCCTTATTTTTCTATTTCTTGATATAGCTTGAAAAGTATTGGTATTAATTCTTCTTTGAAGGTTTTTTTGAACTCTGCTCTATACCCATCAGGTCCAGGGCTTTTTTTGGTTGGTAGTATTTTGATGGCTTCTTCTATTTCTTCCTTTGTTTTTGGTCTGTTTAAATTGTGTGTGTCTTCCTGACTGAATCTGGGCAGATCGTATGACTTAAGAAATTTATCGATATTTTAACTATCTTCTATTTTATTGGAATATAGGGTTTCAAAATACTTTCTAATTATCTTCTGTATTTGTGTACTGTCTGTTGTGATATTGTCTTTTTTATTCCGTACGTTAGTAATTTCAGTTGTCTCTCTTCTTCTCATCCTTAGCATGGCTAAGGGCCTGTAAATCTTATTTATTTTTTCAAAGAACCAACTTTTACTTTTATCAATTTTTTCAATGTTTTTTTTTTTTTGTTTCAATTTCGTTGATTTCTGCTCTAATTTTAATTATTTCTTGTCTTCTACTACATTTGCTGTTGTTTTGCTCTTCCTTTTCTAGGTTTTTGATGTGTACTGTGAGTTTATTTATTTGTTGTTTTATTCTTTTTTTGAGGAAAGAACTCCAAGAAATGAATTTCCCTCTTAAAACTGCCTTCTTTGTGTCCCATAGATTCCAGTATGATGTGTCTGTATTGTCATTTGATTCTAAAAATATTTCTATCTCCTCCTTTATGTCTTCTGTAACCCATTGATCATTCAGTAGAATATTGTTCATTTTCCATGTGATGTAGGATTTTTCCTTCCTTCTTTTATCATTGATTTCCAGTTTCATTCCATTATGATCAGATATGGTGCATGGTATTTTCTCCATGCCTTTATATTTACTAAGAGTTGCCCAATGGCATAATATATGGTCTAACTTGGAGTAGGATCCATGTGCTGCTGAGAATAAAGTGTATCCACTTGATGATGGTTGATGTATTCTATATATGTTGGTTACGTCAAGGTTATTGATTGTGCTGTTGAATTCTATAGTTTCTTTATTCAGTATTTTATAGAGGATCTGTCTAATGGCGAGAGCGGTGTGTTGAAGTCACCCATAATTATTGTGTTGTAGTCTATTTGACTCTTGAACTTGAGGCGAGTTTGTTTTATGAGCGTTGCAGCTCAATTGTTTGGTGCATACCAATTGATAATTGTTATGTCTTGTTGGTGGATGGTTCCTTTTAACAATATATAGTGTCCTACTTTATCCCTTTTGATTAACGTAGGTTTGAAGTTGATTTTATATGATATGAGTATGGCCACTCCTGCTTGCTTCCGAGGGCCATATGAGTGGTATGATTTTTCCCAACCTTTCACTTTCAGCCTGTGTATGTCTTTACCTTTCATATGAGTCTCCCGAAGGCAGCATATTGTTGGATTTATTTTTTTGATCCAGGTTACTAGCCTATGTCTCTTGATTGGTGAGTTTAGATTTTTAACATTTAAGGTTACAATTGAAATATGATTTGTACTTCCAGTCATGTTTATTTATTTATTTATTTTAATTTGGGTAGTTTTTACTTTTTGGTTTTTTTCTTACCCCTTTACTGAGATACCTCCCGCTGTTGGTTTTGGGCACTATTTTTCAATTCCTCTTCTTGTAGTATTTTGCTCAAAATGTTTGCAGTGCTGGTGTTCTGTCTGCGAATTCTTTTAGCTTTTATTTATCAGGAAGGACTTAATTTCATTGTCAAATCTGAAGCTTAATTTTGTTGGATACAGTATTCTTGGTTGGAATCCATTATTTTTCAGTGTTTGAAATACATTGTTCAAAGATCTTCTCGCTTTCAAAGTCTGTGATGAAAAATCAATTGTTAACCTTATTGGTTTACCCCTGAATGTTATCTGCCTACTTTCTTTCGTAGCTTTTAATATTCTCTCCTTGTTCTGTATGTTGGCTATCTTCATAATTATATGTCTTGGAGTTTGTCTATTATGGTTTTGAATGTTTGAGGTCCTGTAGGCTTCCAGGATATGGCAATCCATTCCATCTTTCATCTCTGGGAAGTTTTCTAGAATTATTTCATTTAATATGTTGTTCATTCATTCGGTTTGAATTTCTATGCCTTCTTCTATCCCGATGACTCCCAATTTTGTTCTTTTTTTGACATCCCATATCTCTTGAATAGTTGCTCATGGGATTTAAGCATGTTTTCTGTGTTGACTATATTCTTTTCAAGTTGACAAACTTTGTCTTCATTATCTGATGTTCTGACTTCTACTTGATCTAGTCTATTTGTAATATTCTTGTTTGAGTTTTTAATTTGGTTTATAGTTTCCTGCATTTCTAGAATTACTGTATGATTTTTTAAAAGATCTCTATCTCCTTGTAAAGCTTGTTCTTTGACATTTGAATTTGTTTGTTTAATTCATTTTCAAAATATACTTTTATTGCTTAGACTTGCTGCCTCATGTCTTCTATCTTATTCCTTTCCATCTGAGTTAGGTATGACTTAAGTTTTTTCCCTATCCCTGTTTCTGATGCTTCTAGGTTCTCCTGTAGTATTAAGTTGTCCTTCATTGTTTGTACACCTTGTTTTCCCTTGTTTTTTCATGATGTTCACGTCATTTTCCAGCTCTATTTGATTGCTGTGTTTCTGCTCTCTTCTATAGATTTGTTATGGGTTTATATATCTCTGTTTTCTCTCCTTTGTGTTGGTAGACTATGCCTGCTTAAGTGGATTCCGCTGTTAAGGAATTCTGACGGCCGAGCTCCAGTGATGTCACCTCTCTGCTGTGGTGGGCCCCAGGCTCCTTGCCGGAGTGTCCGAATTGGGTGGGTGGACTGGATTGTCTCTGGTTGGTTTCAGCTCCCGGTCGCTGGCAGGCCGGCAGTCTCCAGCCACCCAGTAGCGCGGGCAGCTTGTGGTCTGTCTTCGGCTGGTGGGTGATCTCTAGCCACACAGTTGCGCGTTCGGTCGCCGGCAGGCGCGCGTTCTCCAGCCGTGAAGACATAGCATCAGCAGGTGGGCTGGCGCCAGCAGGAAGGTGGTCTCCAGTTGCCCAGTCACACTGGCAGTGGGCCGGCGTTCTCCAGCCAACCAGTCAGGAGGGCCTGGCCTCTAGTCCCCTGGTTTATCCTGCTAGTCCTGATTTCTCCTGCTAGACCAGATTTCTCCTGAGTGATGCTTCTCGGCAGCTCAAACTGTTCTCTGGGTCTGCCGTTTGTTGGGTGAGGAGGGTGTCTATTGGGAACCCTGGAACTCTATTGTTTTAATTTTTTTCGCTTGCCCATCGCCCCGCACTGGCTAGACAAGTTTCATTTTTGCCGCTGATGGGAAGGGGAGATGAAGGTCAGGTGCCTCTAGTTTTCCCCCAGTCTTTATGCAGACTTGCTCTGATTATCCCTCCCCCAAAAGCCTAGGAGATATTTTATGTGAATTCCCCTCTGTATGTGAGATGAGCTGAGAAACACACACCTGTTTTATTCCTGCAATCTGTCAGGGAGTGGTGGTGGTTACTTCAGCTCTCCAAGATGGTGGCTGTTGGTTTCCTTTGTGGAGTTTCCGCTTTGGGGCATAGAAATGTACTGCTAACTTCCCCGTCTGAAATCCCGAATTCAGCTGGGGGCTCAGTGGATGCTCAGCCAGCATGATTCCACAGAATCCGCACCAACGTTTCTCCCTGCTTGCTGGTCGCTTCTCGGTGGTGCCTCACCATTTGTAGACACAGGGCAGGTCACGCGGATCAATCAGAATGGATCTCCAGTTGCACAAGTGGCTTGTGTTTGAGACTCAATTACCTGACCTCGGTGGTGGAAATCATTCTTCTAGGTTTCGGTAAACACCCATTTTCCTGTAAGATCCTAACAAGATAGTTTTTCATCCCTCTAACTCGTTATTCACTTGTGCACTGGCAGGGTACACTGGGTGTGATACACTGTCTTCACAGCCATCTTGCAATGCCGAAATATTAGGATTTGGATGCACCATTTACTGAAAACTGTTTCAGTACTAGGAAAAAATATGTATTTCAGGTGGATGAATATTTCTGAGAATAATTTTTTAAAAAGTGGGTTATAAATCCACATACATGAATATGAATGAATTTAGGGAGTGCAAAATAAGACACAAATATTTCATATTTTGAAAAATCTGGAGAGTATATATATATATATATATATATATATATATATATATACACACACACACACACACACACACACACACACACACACACACAGACATTAAAAACTAGCAATATATATGCCAATCGAAATTCATCATGAAATACATATCATCCACAGACCCAAAAATATTCATATACTGAACATGGATTTATGTATAATGTTGTTCAACTAGGAGGCTTACCCATAGGTTGAATTTTCAGTTCCAACAGCATTTAGGAGGAGTGATCTCTTCTCACAATTTGTATTTGCCAAGTCAGTCACCTCACAAAAATGTACGTGTGATACCAGGTACAATTCTATATGTGCATATAAAATTACATGTGCTGAATAGGCTACAGAGAAAAGGAGACAGGAATTCACATATTTGTTAACTTTCAAAACACACGGAGAACTATTTCAACAAAAAAATGACTAGATTTATAACTCCTACCCTATATAATGCAAAAGGCAATTCCAACTATACACCATGCCTCCTCTGAACTGCTTGTATTTCTATTCTGTTTTGGTTATTATTCTCTATCATATTACGATTAGTAGTCAGAGTCTAGTATGGTAGGGGTTAGAGTCAGGGATTCAGTATTTCGAATGGAAAATTGGAAAATGTATCCAATGTGTATGCAAATATGTGCCACACAAAATCTTCCCACTCCTCCAGAACAATGGCTTGACATTATCTTCGCCCCAAGTAAGACATAATTAGAGGAGAAGAATTAGAAAATCAGTGAATACTTATCTGGAATGGAATATGCTAAGGAGTTCACTACCTTGAAGGTGGTACAGGAGTTTCCAAAAGTAAGGGACAGGGTGAACACTCCATAAACATGGAGCTCTGCTGGCCTAAAGACTTCTTGAGAAATTGCCTCTGAGGTTGGGCACTTGAAACATATGTTGTTATCAGGAGCTTTAGCTTCCTTTGTACTGAGATCATCAAAGCTGGGTCTGCACCAATGTGACCTGTAAAACATAGTTTCTTATTTTCCAATTAACATGAGACACCAGTCCTGAATTTGATCTTTGTAGGTAAATTGTGGCCACTGGTTTCTAAGTGTCTCCCTGTGTGGACTGTGAAGCCATTTGTTCATCCTCCAATTTTCATGGTGTTTCTTGCTGCTACAATGGGAGTTTGGTATTTGCTTCATGAAATACACGGAGTTCAACTGGGACACAGTGCAGGAGGGAGTTCTGTCACATGTGGTATTTCAATTTCTGCAGGAGAATGCACCAACCATGCTTCTATATCACATAGCTTTCCCCATTGACCATAGCAAATCGATTCTGAACATTGCCCTGAAACCTCTCCATATAACAACATGCCTTTACTTAGAAGGGACTGCTGGCTGCATCATGTCAGTCACACGCCATTTGGAAGCCAATGGCAGATCCACATGGCCCCACTACAGATGTTTTATCACACACCTGCCTACCAATGCTCTAGGCCCACTAATCATCAGGCTGCAACTTATTGGCATCTCTGTTTTACACAATTTTTATTAAAACCAGTCAATCAAGGCACTGTCTGTTATACTCATGATCAGCAACAGGACATCCAAAGGTTCTCCTGTGCAAGCTGGTCATGGAAATTTCAAAAATTTCATGGTATTTTTCTAGCCATATTTCAACAATGACGTTGGAGGCACTGTGAGTTTCAGTTCATTCCAGAACCATTAATCTTGACGAAGCTCATTTCAATGAAAGCTCTGGAGAAATCTCACAGGTAATGCTTCCCAAAGAATGGCCAAAAGAACAAATGAAGCCAGGCCCATTGAGTTCTACAATGTGAGGTCCATGTGTCTTTTGACACTCAACTATGGCTGCCAAGTCTTTCAGAAGAAAATTATGTGATATCTTGGCTGTGATTCCCAGTGCTCTGTTGAAAGCCACCCTGGGCCTTGATCTCAGTTTCCAAGGGCGACTCTCATGCATGGCCTCCTAAAATCCCAACACAATTAATGGCAATACTTTTCTGAGATCAGTTCCAGAACTCAGTCTCTAAGGGGAAAAACACCAGAGTTCATGTCAAGGTGGACTCAGTCATCTCTTCCAACCACCACACTAACAACCACAATTAAAACCAAAACACTCCCACATGGCCCTCATGTTCTTTTATATAGACACTCATCATAACCTATCGCTGGAATTTTCCACGAGGGGCGAAGCTCAAGACAGTCTCCTAAATAATCTCTCTTGCCCCTAATTTGCCTAAATTCAGGGTGGCCTGGACACCACTCCTGTGAACCAGGAGTGTTCATATAGGCCTGCTGTTAATACTTCCCTGTTTCTCCAATTTGAGGCGTATTGACTGTGCAGTTTGGATTCTTTTTGTGAATTGTAGTCACGGGAAAATTCAAGCAATTATGGGCAAGCCTCTTTAGGGCTTTGAAGAAATGATTTGGCCCAAAGGATCCCTATTCTCACTTGATGGAGGTCAGGAACCTCACAGAGAATGGGGAGAGACTTCATCCACAATAACTGCACTTTTGGCCATTTTTGTTTTGGATGCACACATGTGATGTTTCTTTAGATTCTTCAGGGGTTGAGAATCTAAGCCACGGCCTCACACAGGGCCAAGAGGCTGATTCAGACACTTCCATTTCCAAAGGAATTAAGCAAAGATCCACAGGTGATGTCCATTCATTTCCATTTGAACCTGTTTTCTTCAGGCTTCACAAACGAATGTCTTGAGGCAAAGACCTTCCTGACATTCAGGGCAACAGAACAATAGGTAAGCAAAAGGCCCAAAGCAGGGTTTCTCCACTTAGACTATCATGGTCACACTTATATCTGAGTTTTCTGAGATGCTCGACATTCCCTTCAGCTATCCAGTACATGGCCATTTCACAGGGCTTGGAACTGCTACATATCTTGGACACAAAACCATGAGCCTATTCTGGAGAGTAGCCAGAATTCATGAAGAATGCAGGAATTTTGGAAGATACCACATGTTGCTCATCGATAAGGCAAGCTGAAATCCATTCATAAATTCGGCAGGATGAATGCTGTTAAGCTTTCTACTAGACAGGACACAACAATTGATGCATTCTGTTTTCTAATGTCTAAAACCATGGACACAGTGGGATACACAGACATAGGAACTCTTGCTTGCCAAACGACTTACTATAAACAGTTCACTCCAAATCAAACAAACCGCCTTTTCTACCTATTCTCAGAACATGAGACAAAACCACAAACCCACACCGACAACCACAGAGGCACCACCTTCTACAAAGTATGTCTGTGACTATCCAGAGTGTCTTCTGACTGGTGGGCCAACTTATGATCCCCGGAAATCACCAACTCTGTGAACTTGTCAGGAGCCAGCGGTGAGCCACTATCTGCTTTCTCAGAAAAGGCCCCTCTTCTGAGTTTTCCTGGCAGTTGGCCAACCTCATATCTGTAGGTACCATGAAAGACTGACTCTGTCCTTGGTAAATCCAAACAAGTGAGCCCACTGGGACTGGGACTGGGATAGGCTCTTGGTACCTTGCTTCCTGGATCCCAAGTACCGAGAGTTCCATGACCAAGGAAGTGAGGTGAGGTCACTTCCTTCAGGAACTGAATGAGGTCACTGCTTTGGCAACCACTTTGTCCTAAGAGTTGCTTCCAAGGGTCCCATGAGATCGAGGCTTCTCCTACTTCCTGTGACACTTTCACAAGTTAGAATGGTATATGAACCATAGGCACCCAGGAACAGCTCTCCAAACAGGACTGTTTGTGTCCATCTTCTCTACATTATGAACAGAGAGGCTGATTCAGACACAACCCTTCATCCTGACCAGGTTGTTTGCAATGGAAGATGACGTTTGCTCTCTCAGGTCCTTCATGGCTGCCTACATGTTCTCCAGGGATCACTTCTTCATGGACCTTTGAGTTTTACAACAGGTGGAAGATTTTCTACATTCCTGTATTGTAAGACCAACTTGGTCCCTCCTCTTCTGTAAAGTAAGATTGAGGGAACAGTGTATGGTTAGGGTTAATAACAGGTTTGATTTGGGTTAGGAATTATTCTAATTGATGAATAATGGTATTGGGAACCTGTGATATTTATAAGAATATATAGGTGAAATATAAGTATGAAAACAAAAATCTAGGTAAGATTTGAAGCCCAGAAGGGCATTGCGCTATTGATTGGGATACTTAGCTTTGATATACGTTCTGCACAGGTGTTTCAGATAAAACGATAATCAATGGCATAGGACCTTGGACCTTGGATGATTGAATGTAGAAGTGAACATCCACTAGAACAGGGATAGTCGGTAGGATTAGGAAGATATTCGATAAGTTTCAGAAGAAGACTGAGTACAGAATTTGGACCAAAAGTTCTTTAGCAATAGTGTATCGGGTAGAGAGTGAATGTAAATGTCAGCACACGTGAAGGGTCAGTCACAATGGTGAACTGGGGAAAATATTTAGGTAAGCAGACATCAATAGAGACATTAGGAAATCAGGCAAAGTATAAATTGAGTGATAGGATTAGACATTTGCAACAGGGTTGAGGTTCAAAATATAGTCTTAAGAAGAAACAAATATGTAGTCACCAATAGGATTGACATTTGAGAGCATTAGGCACACTGGACATGAATGTTTTCAGTAATCTATGCTCACTTTTCATTTAGGCTTTGATACAATCATAAGTGTGACCTCTTCTTTTTGTGTCCAGAATATTACTGTGATAAAATGTATATGTAGATTAGGTGACATGAGTATTTCTTCCACCATTTCTGGGAGCAACATTTTGAAGATGAAAAAATTAGTATTGGGGTTACAAATAGATTTACTCTGTGTCTATGAACATAGAGATAATTTATGAATAGACGATACTGTGATTAAATATTATAACTTGTTCCAACTTTAAATATTCGATTGAATTGATATCTGAAAATAAACAGAAAATCGTATATTTATATGCAATCATTCATTCCAACCAGAAATACATCTAATGGTAATATTAGGGTTATGGTTTATCATGAAGAGTGTGTCAGTTTTTCTTCAAAATGATTATGGAAATCGAAAAAAAAAAGCGTTTGGAAAGAAGTCTCATGAAAAAACAATCAAGTAACCTGGAGGAATACATTTGTTCTGAATCAGGAAATGATTGAAAGTGAATCAAAATCCTATAAATTATTGAAGTTGTTGATGAAATATATATCCTATGATGTGTATAAACTGAACAAATAGTAATGTACCAGTGTTGAATAAAATGAACTTGAACATAGACATCATATCCAAGAGGAATCTAGTTGCATTGATGTTAAACTGGGTCAGTTACTGTAGAAATATTAGGATTGTATGCACCACTCACTGAAGTTAGTTTTCAGTACTAGAAAACAAATATGTAATTCAGGTGGATGAATATTTCTGAGAATAATATTGTGAAAAGTTTATTATAAATCCACATACATGAACATGAATGAATTTAGGTTGTATATGTAAGACACATATATTTCATATTTTGAAATATTTGGAGAGTGTATATATATATATATATATATATATATATATATATATATATATATACCCCCACACACACACACACACAACACACACACCCAGACAATAAAATGTAGCAATATATATGCCAATCGAAATTCATCATGAAGTATATATCATCCACAGATGCAAAAATATTTAATTTACTGAACATGGATTTATGTATAATGTTGTTCTACTAGGAGGCTCACCCATAGGTTGAATTTTCTGTTCCAACAGCGTTTAGGAGGAGTGATCTCTTCTCACAATTTGTATCTTCCAAGTCAGCCACCTCACAAGAATGTACATCTGATACCAGGTAGGATTCTATATGTGCATATAAAAATACATGTGCTGAATCGGCTACAGAGAAAGGGAGACAGGAATTCACATATTTGTTAACTTTAAAAACACATGGAGAACTATTTCAATTAAAAATTAACTAGATTTATAACACCTACCCTATATCATGCAAAAGGCAAGTGCAACTATACACCATGCCTCCTCTGAACTGCTTGTATTTCTATTCTGTTTGGGTTATTTTTCTCCATCATATTAGGATTTGTCATCAGAGTCTAGGAGGGAATGGGTTAGTGTCAGATGGCCCGGCTGGCAGGACACATCAACTTGGGTGTCGATCCTAGTTGGGGAGGAATGAAGGGACAAGAGACACGAGAGATGACAGCAAGACAGGAGTTCTGATCATGCTGCAAACTTTTATTATTCTCAGAGGGTATTTATATGCTGCGGATGGGAAAGCTCTTATCGGCAGTTGCTGGATGTCTTCACAGGGTGAGATAACCTCAGGATGTTTCAGGTAGACAGATGGTAGCCGGATGTCAAAAGGAGATAGATGGCTGTGGGATGTCTCCCAGGCAGGTTGTGTCCCAGGGGCCTGTTTCTTGTGTCAGTCTATTATTTGAAGGAGAACTTCCTTCTAGCCCCTGACATCTCCCCTTTTGTTATATAAAATATTCGACCATACCTTACAGGCCATGGATTTAGGGGGTGATAGTGGCTCTGTTTCTCTAGGATGCCTTAGAATATCTCCTGATTTGAGCGAGCATCTTTCCTAGGAGATTTCGTGTTGGCTTTGGCATGTTTTTGGAGGAGACGTCTTTGAGGGGATAGCATGCCAACCGCCATGCACCAGAGCGTGTCATTCAGAGGTCTTGTGTTTGGGGATCCGTGGATCCATCCTCCTGCAGTCCTTCCTGGACCCTCCGTTATTATGGCCTAACGTGCTCATTCCAAGGGTGTGTCCTCCCCCAAGCGGAGGGGCCCATGGAGAACGAACCCTTATTGCAAGGGTAGAAGATGGTTGCTCAGAGCTGTTACTTATAGTTTTCTGTAAGAAAGAGAGATCTGTGGGGATGTAAACTTAATAAGCCTGTGAGAAGGGTTGAACATTCTTTTAAATGTTGGCAGTGCTGTCTTCCATCTCCAGACCATGATAGTGGACCTGTATGGGCTTAGAAACCAAAATATTAATCTGTTCTTTAATAAATTGTACCAGCCTCTTTATAATGCAGCGGCCTATGGACACCATTAAAAGTAAACCCAACAAAGGGACTAATAGGGGAAGAAGGTAGGGTAGAAATCCATTATGCCCAATCCAGAGGGGATTTTCAAATAGTTCCCTTTGTCTCTTTTCTGGATCTTCTTGAAGCTGCTTAATTTTAATGCATACTATGCCTGATTTATTTGCATAAAAGCAGCATCGTTCCCCTAAGGCTAAGCAAATACCTCCCTGGTTAGCTGTCAGCAAATCTAAGCCTCGTCTGTTTTGAAGGAACACTTCTGCCAGGGAATTTATTTGGTCCTGCAAATCTTTAATGGTTCCTGATAAAGTTTGTACATAATTTATAAGTTGTTGAGACAGGCGATGGTAAGAGTGAATAGCCGTGCCTAAGCCACTGTACCTGTGCCCACAGCAGCTGTTATTCCAAGGCTGGCAATGAGTGGTAAAGCCTGTATTGCCCACCTATGTCTTTTGACTAAAGTGTCTAGGCTAGAAATTGGTAGAGGTTCATCTCCTGGGACAATAGTTATATCAGGGAGTAATAAAGCAAGAACACAACCAATGGTCCAATTCGCTGGAAGCGTGGGAAGGCCGAGTATCCTCCACACATAAAAACTGTGCCATTGGAGGGACAAAGAGATGGGGTGGGTGAGGAATAATTTTATACTGTTGATCAATTTCCAAAGGAAGTAAGTCGAACATCAATATCATAGGTATTATTCTGCATCGCGCCTAAAAGAAATAATGTAAAAGTGCCTATAGGCTGTACTTTAAAGGGAAATCCGGGTTGGCATGTATTATCATTGTCCATGATAGAATTAATAGGAACTGCCATAGGCATGATTGCCCCTGTTGTCATGCAGAGCCAGCAATCAACAGCAAGGGTGGGGTTCGAATTATTAAGCTAGGAGAATGTAGTTTGCAAAATATCTAATGTATTGGTATCTAAACCTGGGAACTGGGATTTAGGCTACATTAAGGGATGATATGTGAGCTCAGGGATTTGGGGTTTCAAAAGTTTGATTATCTGAGGATGCTTGACAGAATAAGTGGGTCCTCCACCATCAGAGACCCCTGTAGGGGCCTTAATGGGCCAGTAGGAAGGTTTTCCGACAGTGCCTTGGCACCCAGCTGACTGTAGCTTGGTGTATTTGCCATCTCCTCCATGGTCAAAGAGAATGGGGGTATAATGAATAGTGGTCCCCCTGCTGCATGAGTTTTAGTTAGGGAGGCTTCAAAAAATTGTTCTCCCTGTTTATTAACACAAAGTGAAGCCGACGCATTACAAGAGACATGCATCGCCTGGGTATGCGTACAAGTTGCAGAACAATTTTGGAGAGCTTTACTTGTACTAGGGGGAATAATCTTTGGCTTGTTAACACATACCCATTTAGGCTGATGAACTCCTCCGAGATTATGGTCAACCTTGGCACGGAGGTAAGTCACCTTAGTCATGCAGTCAGCAGTCTGGGTCCAACTAGTGGGAGCCTCAGTCCAAAATCCTCCTTTGCATTCACGGGGGGGGGGGGGGCAAAAAGGTACCCCATGATGTTGGAAATTAGAGGTCCAAGGCCTCTGTGTTCAAACCTGTTCAGCAGAAGTGCCTTAAGCAGGATCCTCGCACAGATTGTTGGCTGTATCTGAAATGGAGGAAAATTTGTCCTCAGGGGGAGGGCCTCCGTCCCTGGGTTGAGGTAAGTAATTTACCTGTTTAACCAGGCATTCTGGTAACCATCTTGGGGATGCTTGCTCTTGGTCCAAAACACAAGCTGAGCCTCATCCCCTGATGAGGATAGGATGTGGGCGTTTTCATTTATTTGTAATGGGATTGCACCACATAACAGGTGTGCGAACAGAATTGGATGAAGGATGCCAGTGTCTGTCTGTGGCCAAATGGCCTTCACTGTCTAGGGTAAGAAAAATAAGGGCAAATAATGCATGGTTAAGGCGATCCCTGGGAGTGGTAAATACAAGGGCGGAAGCCTTAAGACGGGATAGCCAAGTCTTTAAGGTAAGCTGGGCAAGTTCCACATGCCTTGGCCCTGAGTGTTGTATGGAATTTCAGTAGTATGACAAAATTGCAAGGTAGCACAAAACTGTTTAAACTTGGCACTGGTATATGCAGGACATTTATCTGTTTTAATATGTATTGGTTTACACATTATGAAAAAGGCTGAAACAAGATGAGAAAGGACATCTTTGGTAGCCTCTCAAGAATGTGGTGATTCAAAAATAAAGCCGCTGAAGGTATCTATAGAAACGTATATATATTTGGTTTTTCAAAATTCAGGAAAATGAATAACATCCATTTGCTAAATCTGATTGGGCAGTAATCCTCGGGGGTTAACTCAGAAGTGTTGAATGGGGAGGGAGACAGTGCAAGCAGGGCATGCTTTTACTATTTCTCATGCATGTTGCCTGGTAATTTTCCAAAGTAATCGATGGCTCTGGGAATTTAGATGGTGAAGATTGTGTAACTCCATGGCCTTTTGAATGGAGCCAACAAAAATTGGAAACATGGAACGTGTTGCTGCATCAGCTTGGGCATTACCTTGTGTTAGAGGGCTCAGAAAGTCAGAGTGTGTCATGATGTGTCCTAAGGAAAATGGATGTTTTCTGGCCTGAATTAGCGGCTGAAGCTGGTGAAACAGAAAGGGGGAATTGGAAGAAGCCTTAATGGTGGGTGAAATCTCCAGAAGGGGCACAGAATGAGCAATGTAGGCACTGTCTGTATAAATATTAACAAGATTATCAAAAAACTTTATAAAAACTTGTGTTATGGCGAACAATTCCACAAACTGAGCTGACTGATAGACAGTATCAAAGGTGGTAGGCTTGTTATTGACAACAAAGACTGCACGGCCATTACTGGAACCGTCTGTAAAAAAGGTAAGGGCTTGAGGAATGGGAGCCTTTTGAGTAATTTTGGGAAAAATAAATGGATGTAACTGGACAAAATTTAAAAGGGGGTCATTGGGGATGTCTTTATGAATTGTTCCCAAAAAGCCTGATAGGGCAATATCCCATTCATCCATGTCTGTAGTAAAAATTGTAGTAAGGGTTTGGTCCTTAGTATATGGAATTAAAATATTATCAGGGTCTTTGCCAAAATGTTGTCGAGAAAGCAAACGACCTTTAAAAATAAGAGAAGCTACCTGAGCAAGATAAACAGTAATAACCTTGGAGGATGTGGTGGGTACAAGGACCAAAAGCAAGGGGCAGCCTTTATTTTTAAAATGTGGATCTCGCTGCCAAAATATTCCTGTGGGTGTATGAGGAGTGTGGAAAATAACCAGAACCAGAGGAAGGTTATAAGAAATTTGTGTAACAAACTTTTGGGCAATGGCTTCTGTGGCTTGGTTTAATGCATGTCATGCCTCGGGAGTAAGCTTTTGAGGGGAGGAGGGGTGGGAATCACCTATCAAAATATCATTAAGGTGCAAAAGTACACAAGTGGGTAATTTTAAATATGTTCCTAGCAATTGAATATCCCCCAGTAATATTTGAAAATCATTAAGTGTGTGAATATGGTCCACACATAGTTGTATTTTAGGAATTTGGATCTGATTATCTTGAAGTTTAAGGCCCAAATAGGTATAAGGGTCCTGTGTTTGAAACTTATCTGGAGCTATCTGTAGTCCCAAGGTAGTGAGGTTTTGTAAAAGTCCAAGTAACAATTATTAAGGTCATGGGTATTAGGTGCAGCAATTAACAAATCATCCATATAATGTAAAATATAATTTTGTGCTCATCGCTCTCTCATAGGGTCTACTGATTGAGCAACGTATTTTTGGCAAAGACTAGGGCTGTTGGCCATACCTTGGGGAAGAACCTTCCATTGAAATCTCTGCATAGGGCCCAGAAAATTAATGCGAGGGAGACTAAAGGCAAAATAGGGTCTATCCTCAGGATGTAAAGGAATGGTAAAAAAGCAATCTTTTAAGTCAATAACCATTTTACAATAGGTTTTTGGAATCGCCACTGGTGTGGGAATGCCTGGCTGTAGTGCTCCCATCGGGCACATAACTTTATTAATGGCACACAAATATTGTAAAAGGCGCCACTTGCCTGATTTTTTCTTGATAATAAAAATAGGAGTAATCCATGGTGAGGTTGAGGGCTTTACATGGCCTGCTGCCAGCTGTTCCAGCACTAACGTGGAGGCAGCCTCCAATTTTTCTTGGGTAAGGGGCCACTGATCCACCAACACAGGAGTCTGAGTCTCCCAAATAATTTTATCTGCATGGGGTACAGGAGGATCAGGGACCGACACTAAAAATCTGAATACACAAGTCCACATGTATTTGTTTTTTTTATGGGTTGTATAGGCTCCACCAGTCCTTGTTTCAGTATCCCCAGGCCTGTACCAGGAACAAAATTCATAGGAAGCATTTGATGAGTCACCATGGAATTGGGACTGGCGAGAATAACTTCCAATGACTCAAAATATCTCCACCCTATACGTTAACAGGGAGGTCAGAATCAACGAAAGGAGTGACAGTTGACTTATTACCATCTTTATCAGTGCAGCTAATAGACCTTGAGCTGACCAGAGGATTTTTTTATTTTTCTATCCCTTTAAGGTCAGTCAAGGATGGAGTGAGGGGCCAACCTGATGGCTAGTATTTTTGAGAAATAATTGTGGCATCAGCTCCAATATCTAGAACTCCTTGGAATTCCTTTCCTTCAGTAAGTAAGGTAAGGGTGGGTCTATTGTGAGAAATGGGTTGAACCCAATACACATCAGAGAAGCCTAAGAAGGCAGCCCCCCGAGGTAGGTTTGGGTGGTGGAAATGCCTCCTGAATCCAAGGGAAGGAGAATTAATTGTGCAAGTCTTGTTCCTGCTGGGATGGCGGCAACTCCATTAATAGCAGTGGCCAGTATTTTTATTTCTCCAGTGAAATCATTATCATTAATGCCAGCGAAGACCTGAACACCTTGTATGGTAGTGGAGGCTCTTCCAAGAATAAGGGCACATGTATGAGATGGAGGGGGACCCATAATTCCAGTGGGTATTATCTGGGGCCCTTGCATTGAGTCTAATATTGTAACTGTGGTGGCACAGAGGTCCAATTTTGCGCTGCCTGGGGTGGCTAGTTGGAGGGAGGCAATTGTGGAGAAGGATTTTGTGGTACGTTGGGAGTTTGGGAGGGAACAAACCTTATTGCTCCTGTGTTTGTCCTGGGGGATGTTGTGGCCAGGGGCTGGCCCCGCAGGGAGTTTCCCGAGAAGCAGGAAGAAATAGGCTGTCTGAGAGCATTTGTCTTAGATCTACACTCACTGCCCCAGTGATGACCTTTACCACTTCTATGGAAAAGGGTAGCTGGGGGCGGTTAAGCCCCAGTTTGAGGAGACGCTATTCCTAGGCTTTGTTTGCCTGTCGGACACCCACATGCAAAATGGCCAGGTTGTTTACAAGTAAAGCAAGTACGTGAGCCAGGATTGTGAAACGCCTTGGTAAAGGCGGCCCCTAAAGCGAGACCCATGGCATGGGCTGCACCCACGCCTGCACAGAGTCTAATAAATTCAGAAAGTTTCCCTTTATCCTTATGTGGTTGAAAAACATCCTGACATGCTGGGTTGGCATTTTCAAAGGCAAGATGTTTTACATAGGTGCTTTCACCTTCGCTTGGTTCATGCAAGCATTCCGCAGCTAGGTTAAGCCGGGGAACAAACTACCTCTAAGGCTCGTGGGGCACTTGTCAAATTTTTGCCAGGGAATTGGTAGCCGAGGCCTTTTGAGGGAGGTGTCACCAAGCAGGAAAACCAGCCATCTGAGTCTGCGCCAAGAGTCCAGGAGGGAAACGTGCCTGTTATTTTTAGTGTCAAAAGGCGCATTGCCCACTAGCTAAACTTAAGTCCCAGATTCAGAGGAGGCCTTAGTTAAAATTATTTGAGCAGTTTCCCGACATTGTCTTCGAAATCTGCATTCCATAACAGGAAGTCTCCGGCACTGAAGGTAGCTTGGTCTAAAAATTTCCAATCATTGGGAGTAAGCCATTGTGCGCTGTGGATTTCTAATAAAGCCAACGTGTAGGGCACAGTGGGGCCATAGTGAGCACAAGCCTTATTAAGTTTTTCAAGAAAACATAGGCTTAATTTTTTGTAGACTCTGGGTTCCTTCCTGCCCAGGGGTGAACTCCTCATCCTCTGAGTCCTGATCTCCTTGATCCATTTCCCCCGCTTCCTCCTCTTGTTCCTCATCGAAGTCTTTGACCTCAGCCTGGGCAGGCTTATCTAGCTGACTGGTGGTGACTGGGAAGGTGAGAACAGGCCGATGGAGTGGCTTCGACTTTGTATTAGACCGCTGTGGGCCAGCTTGCATTGACTCCATAGCTAAGGCTAATGAAGAGAGCTCAGAGTCAAGGGAATTTAATTATTTTAAAAGTTGCATCTCTTCCCGTCTATGTTGGAAGGATGCTGGCAAGGGAGCGAGGTTAGGTGGGGTAAGTAGGGAAAAAATATCTGGGGGGGCACTTGGCCCCTGAAGGGCCAGAGCACAAAAGGCAGGAGGGATATAGGAGGGAGGTGGATGTGTAAATCCTGTAGGCTGTGGCAGGGTCCTGAGAGGTTGCGGGTCTTCTGAATGGTAGAGAGCTGCTTCCTTCTCCAAGATAGTGTCCTTCCCAGGGGTCAATGTGTCTCTGGGATTTAAAACTGGATAAAGGTGGTTTTATTCATTGGAGCCTTATTAATTAGGGTCGTATTTTTAGGGGGACCAGGAAGGTTCTCAGGGTCCTGGGAAGACTGAGAAGGGTCTATGTCTATACTAATGATGGGCATGCAGAGGAGGGACGAGAGGTCTTTTGCATAATCTCTTCCCCAATCCTGACAAGTTGTAAGGTACCATTGTCAAAGCGAAAACTTTTAAGAATTTCATTAATTAAGTTCCAGTAAGAAAAGGTGGGAACTGGCATTTTTTCTGGGCCAAAGGATTCATAATAATCTTTTAAACAGTCTCCTACTCTAAGCCATTTTTGCCATCAATGGTCCCTTCAAGAGGAAACCATGGACACAATGCTCCTATGTGTGAAAAGAAAAATTTTAAGTCCTTTTTCTTAACATGTGCCCCCCATGTCTTGAAGAACTCCTTGAGGCCTGAAATAAACAAATCATGTGACGATACTGCTTGTCACATGGTGGGTCACTCACCGTGCATCATTCCCACCCTCCTCCTGGATATGTCTTCGGGTGGTGTCTGCTGAGACGATCGCGGGCTCCTCTTGATCAAGTCTTCCAGGAGGAAGGGGTTCCCCCTCAGTCAATGGCTTGAGCCCCACTCGGTGGGCGCCAGATGTCCCGGCCGGCAGGACACATCAACATGGGCAGCGAACCTAGATGGGGAGGAATGAAGGGACAAGAGACACGAGAGATGAGAGCAACACAGGAGTTCTGATCAAGCTGGAAAATTTTATTGTTCACACATGGGTATTAAAATGCTAGATTTGGGAAAACTCTCTTATCGGCAGTTCCTGGATGTCTTCACAAGGTGAGATAACTTCAGGATGTTTCTGGAAGAAAGATGGCCACAGGATGTCTCAGGGACACATATGGCTACAGGATGTCTTCCAGACAGGATGTCTCCTGGTGGCTGTTTCTTGTAAGTGTCAGGCTGTTCTTTGAAAAAGAATTCCTTCTACCCTTGACAGTCAGGGATTCAGTATTTCGAATGGAAAATTGGAAAATGAATCCAATGTGTAGGCAAATATGTGCTACCCAAAAATCTTCCAACTCTCATTCAGAACAATGCCTTGACATTTCCTTCACCCCAAGTAAGACACAATTAGAGGAGAAGAGTTAGAAAATCTGTGAATACATATCGGTAATGGAAAATGCTCAGGAGTTCACAACCTTCGAGGTTGTAGAGAAGTTTCAAAAAGTAAGGGACAGGGTAAAAACTCCAAAAACATGGAGCTCTTATGGCCTAAAGACTTTTTGAAAAACTGCCTCTGAGGTTGGGCACCTGAAATATATGTTGATGACAGGAGCTTTAGCTTCCTTTGTAGTGAGACCATCAAAGCTGGGTCTGCATCTATATGACCTGGAGGACATGGTTTCTTTTTTTCCTATGAACATGAGGCAGCAGGGCTGAATTCTCTCTTTATAGGTAAACTGTTGCCACTGGGGGCTAAGTGTCTTCTAGTGTGGACTGTGAAGCCATTTGGTCATCCTCCAATTTTCGTGGTGTTTCTTGCAGCTGCACTGGGAGTTTGGTATTTGCTTCACAAAATACGAGAAGTTCAACTGGGACACAGTGATGGAGGGAGTTCTGTCACGTGTGGTGGGTAAGGGTCTGCAGGAGAATGCACCAACCTGGCTTATATCCCACATAGCTTGCCCCCTTGACCATAGCAATCTGATTCTAAACATTGCCCTGCAACCTCTCCATATAACAAGATGCCTTTACATACAAGGGTATGGGGGCTGCACCATATCAGTCACAAGGCATTTGGAAGCCAATGGCATATCCACATCACCCCACCACAGATGTTTTAACACACACCTGGACACCACTGCTCTAGGCCGACTACTCATCAGGCTCCAAGTTACTGGCATCTCTGTTCTATACCATTTTCATGAAACCCAGTCAATCAAGGCACTGTCTGGTACACTCATGATCAGCAATACGACACCCAAAGGTTCTCCAGTGCCACCAGGTGATGGGAATTTCCAAACTTTAATGATATTTATCTAGGCATTTTTCATGGATGAAGTTGAAGGCACTGTGGGTTTCAATTCATTCAGGAACCATAAAATGGAGAAGCAGCTCATTTCAATAAAAGCTCTGGAGAATTCTAACAGGCAAGGCTTCCCAAAAACAGGCTAAAAGGTCACATTAAGCCAGGCATTTGAGGTCTACAATGTGAGGTCCATGTGTGTTTTGACTTGCAACGATGGCTGCCAAGTCTTTAAGAATAAAATCATGTGATGTCCTTCCTGAAATTTCCAGTGCTCTTCCGAAAGCCTCCCTGGGCCTAGATCTCAGTTTCCAAGTGCGACTCTCATGCGTGGCCTCCTAAAATCCCAACACAATACATGGCAATCCTTCTTTGAGGTCAGTTCCAGAACTCAGTCTCTAAGGGGAATCACATAAGTGTTCAAGCCCAGGTGGACATAGTCATCTCTTCCAACGGCCACAAAAATGACCACAATTAAAACCAAAACACTCCCACATGACACACCTGATGCAAAGACCTTCCTGACTTTCAGGGCAACAGAAGAATAGGTAAGCAAAATGTCCAAAGCAGGGTTTTTCCACTGAGGCATTCCTGGTCACACTGATATCTGAGCTTTCTGAGATGCTCGCCATTCCCTTCAGCTATCCAGTACATGGCCATGTCACAGACATTTGAGGAGGTACATATCATGGACACAAAACCATGAGCCTATTCTGGAGAGTGCACACAATTCAGGAAGAAAACAGGAACTTAAGAAGTTAGCAGGTGTTCCCCATTGATAAGTCAAGCCGCAGTCCATTCATGAATTGGGCAGGATGAAAGCTGAGAAGCTTTCTACTAGACAGGACTCACCCATTGATGCATTTTCTTTTCTAATGTCTACAACCAGGGACACAGTGGTATAAACAGACATAGAAACACTCGCCTTGTCAAATGACTTACTAGAAACAGTTCCCTCCAAACCAAACAAACCGCCATTCCTACCTATTCTCAGAATATGAGACAAAACCACAAACCCACACCCACTCCCACAAAGACACATCCTTCCCCCAAGTAGGTCTGTGACTATCCGGAGTGTCCTCTGACTGGTGGGCCATACTATGTTCCAATGAAATGGCCTGTCCTGTCTCAGATCTGGTCTCCTTGGCCAACTCTGTGAAGTTGTCAGGAGCCAGCAGTGAGCCACTACCTACTTTCTCAGGAAAAGCCCCTCTTCAGAGCTTTCCTGGTTTTGGCTGTCCTCACATCAGTAGGTACCAAGAATGACTGACTCTGTCCTTGGTAAATCCATACAAGTGAGACCACTGGGATTGGGACTGCCTCTTGGTGCCTGGCTTCTTGGATACCAAGTTCAGAGAGTTCCATCAACAAAGAAGTGAGGTGAGGTCACTTCCTTAAGGAACTGAATCAGATCACTGCCTTGGTAACCACTTTGTCCTAACAGTTGCTTCCAAGACGACCATGAGATGGAGGCTGCCCCTACTTTCTGTGACACTTTCACAAGGTAGAATGGTATATCAACCATAGGCACATAGGAACAGCTCTCCACACCAACCTGGTTTGGTCCATCTTCTCTACAATAAGAAGAGAGAGGCTGATTCATAAACAACCTTTCATCCTGACCAGGTTGTTTGCCATGGATGCTGACTTTTGCTCTCTCAGGTCCTTCATAGTTGTTTACATCTTCTCCAGGGATCATTTCTGCATGGACCTTGAGGTTCTCAGGAGGTGGAAGATCCCCTATATTCCTGTATTGTAAGACCAACTCTGTCCCTGCTCTTCTGTAAAGTTAGATTGAGGGAACAGTGTATGGTTAGGGTTAATAATATGTTCAATTTGAATTAGGAATCATTCTGCTGGATGAATAATGGTACTGGGAACCTGCGACATTTATAAGTATATATAGGTGAAATATATGTATGAAAACAGAAATCTAAATAAGATTTGAAGCGCAGAATGGGGATGGGCCCTTGATTGTGATACTTAGCATTGAATTATGTTCTGCACAGATGTCTGAGATAGATCGATATACAATGGCATTAGACACTGTACCTTGTATTATTGAATGTATAAGAGAACATCCAGTCAAAAAGGGATAATGGGTAGGATTAAGAAGATAGTCAGTAGGTTTAAGAAGAAGAGTGAGTATAGGATTTGGAAAAAAAGTTCCTTAGCAATAGGGTTTGGATTAGAGTGTGAATGTAAATGTCAGCACAATTGAAGAGTCAGTCACAATGATGAACTGTGGAAAGTATGTAGGAAAGCTGATATAAATAGAGACATTATGAAACCAGGAAAAGTATAAAGTGAGAGATAGGATTAGATATTTTCAACAGGGTTGAGTTTGAATATATAAACTTAGCAAGAAACAAATATGTTGTCACAAATAGGATTGACTTTTGAGAGCATTAGCCAAACTTGACATGGATGGTTTTAGTAATCCATGTTCACTTTACATTTAGGCTTTGGTGCAAACATAAGTGTGACTTTTCTTTTTCTGTCCAGAATATTACTGTCATAAAATGTATATGTAGATCAGATATCATGAGTATTTCTTCCACCATTACTGGGAGCAAAATTTTGAAGACGTATAAATTAGTATTGGGTTTACAAAGAGGTGTACCCTGTGTCTATGAATATAGAGACAATGCATGAATAGACAATAGTGTGAATAAATAATATAACTGGTTCCACTTTAAATAATGGATTTATTTGATATCTGAAAATATATAAGAAATCTTATATTGATATACAATCATTCATTCCAACCAGTTATACATCTAATAGTAATATTAGGGTTATAGTTTATCATGAAGGGTGTGTGAGTTTTGCTTCAAATATGATTATGGAAATCGAAAATAATATGTTTGGAATGAAGTCTCATAAACAAACCAGTCAAGAAACATGGAGGATTACATGTGTTCTAAAGCAGAAAATGATTGAAAGTGAAACAAATGCCTATAATTTTGCTAACGTATGGATGAAATATATATCCTATAATGTGCATAAACTGAAGAAATTGTAACATACCAGTGGTGAATAAGAATGAACATCAAAATACACATCATGTCCCATAGGAATCTACTTGCATCGATGAGAAACTGGATCAATTATTGTAGAAATATTAGGATTTGTATCCACCATTCACTGAAGTTAGTTTTCATTTCTAGGAAAAAAATATGTATTTCAGGTGGATGAATATTTCCGTGAATAATCTTGTGAAATGTTAACTCTAAATCCACATACATGAATATGAATGAATTTAGGGAGTTTATAATAAGACACATATATTTTATATTTTAAATAAATTTAGAGTGTATATATATATATATATATATATATATATATATATATATATATATATACACACACACACACACACACACACACACAGACATTAAAAATTAGCAATACATATGCCAATCGAAATTCACCATGAAATATATATCATCCACAGATCCAAAAATATTCATTTTACTGAACATGGATTTATGTATAATGTTGTTCAACTAGGAAGCTCACCCAGAGTTTGAAATTTCAGTTTCAACAGCGTTTAGGCGGAGTGATCTATTCTCACAATTTCTATCTGCCAAGTCAGCCACCTCACAAGAATGTACCTGTGGTACCAGGTAGAATTCTATATGTGCATATAAAAATACATGTGCTGAATAGGCTACAGAGAAAGGGTGACAGGAATTCACACATTTGTTAACTTTAAGTACACATGGAACTATTTCAATTAAAAATTAACTAGATTTATAACACCTACACATTATCATGCAAAAGCCAAGTCTAACTATACACCATGCCTCCTCTGAAATGTTTGTATTTCTATTCTGTTTGGGTTATTTTACTCCATCATATTAGGATTAGTAGTAAGAGTCTATTAGGGTATGGGTTAGTGTCAGTTATTAAGTATTTCAAATGGAAAATAGGAAAATGAATCCAATGTGTATGCAAATATGTGCTACAAAAATTTTCCACTTTCATCCAGAACAATGCCTTGACAATATCTTCGCCCCTAGTAAGACACAATTAGAGAAGAAGAGTTAGAAAATCTGTGAATACATACCTGGAATGGAAAATGTTCAGGAGGTGGTAGAGGAGTTTCCAAATGTAAGGGACAGTGTAAACACTCCACAAACATGGAGCTATGCTGGCATTAAGACTTCTTGAGAAACTGGCTCTGAGGTTGGGCACTTGAAGTATATGTTGTTGTCAGGAGCTTTAGCTCCCTGTGTACAGATACCATCAAAGCTGGGTCTGCATCTATGTGACCTGGAGGGTATGGTTTCTTATTTTCTAATGAACATGAGGAAGCAGTGATGAATTCTCTCTTTGTAGATAAACTGTGGCCACTGGGGGCCAAGTGTCTCCCTGTGTGGACTTTGAAGCCATTTGGTCATCCTCCAATTTTCGTGGTGTTTCTTGCAGCTGCACTGGGTGTTTTGTATTTGCTTCACAACATACAAGGATTTCAAATGGGTCACAGTGCTGGTGGGAGTCCTGTAAGGTGTGGTGGGTCAGGGTCTTCAGGAGAATGCACCAACCAGGCTTCTATCCCACATTGCTTGCTCCCTTGACCATAGCAACCTGATTCTGAACATTGCCCTGAAACCTGTCCATATAACCAGATGCCTTTTCATATAATTTTCTGCTGGCTGCACCAAATCAGTCACAAGCCATTTGGAAGCCAATGACACACCCACATGGCCACACCACAAATATATTATCAGACAACTGCACACCACTGCTCTAGGCTCACTACTCAGCAGGCTCCAACTTACTGGCATCTCTGTTCTACACCATTGTCAAGAAATCCAGTCAATCAAGGCACTGTCTTGTACACTCATGAGCAGCAATAGGACATCCAATGGTTCTCCAGTGCCACCTGGTCATTGGGAATTTCAAAAATTTCATGGTATTTATCTATCCATTGTTCAAGAATGAAGTTGGAGGCACTTTGGGGTTTCCATTCATCCAAGAACCATGAAATGGTGAGGAAGCTCATTTCAATGAAAGCTCTGGAGATCTCTCACAGGCAAGGCTTCCCAAAGAGTGGTCAAAATGTCACATGCAGACTGGCCCATTGAGGTCTAAAATGTGAGGTCCATGTGTGTTTTGACTCTTAACTATAGCTGCCAAGTCTTTCAGAATAAAATCATGTGATATCCTGGCTGAGATTCTCAGTGCTCTGTGGAAAGCCACCCAGGGCCCAATCTCAGGTTTCAAGGGTGACTCTCATGCGTGTCCTCCTACAATCCCAACACAATTAATGGCAATACTTCTCTGAGGTCAGTTCCAGAACTCAGTCTCGAAGGAGAATCACACCAGAGTTCAAGCCCATGTGGACCCAGTCATCTCTTCCAACCGCCACACAAATGACCACAATTGAAACCAAAACTTTCCCACATGACCCTCATCTTCTTCCATATAGACACTCATCATAAACTCTTGCTGGAGGTTCCATTAGGAGCGCAGCCCAAGACAATGTCCAAAATATGCACCCTTGCCCGTCATTTGCCTAAAGTGAGCGTGGCCTTGACACCCTTCCTGTAAACCAGGAGTGATCAAATAGGCCTGCCTTTAATACTGCTCTGCTTCTCCAATTTGAGGCCTACTGACTGTCAGGTATAGATTCTTTATGTGATTTGGCATCATGGGAGAACCCAAGCACTTGTGCAGGAGTTCAAAGAACTCATTTGACCCAGAGGATCCTATTCTCACTTGATGGAGGTCAGGAACCTAACAGAGGAAGGCAGGAAACTTCATGCACAATGACTGATATTTTTACCATTTTTGTTTTCAATACACACATGGGAACTTTTTTTATATCCATCAGGTGCTGAGAATCTAATCCATAGCCTGACCCAGAGCCAAGCGGCTGATTCAGACACATCCCTTTCGAAAGCAATTAAGCAAAGCACCACAGGTGATGCCCATTCATTTGCATTTAAAAACTGTTTACTTCAGGCTTCAAAAAGGAGTGGCCTGAGGTAAGGACCTTCCTGACATTCAGGGCAACAGAAAAATAGGTAAGCAGAAGGCCCAAAACAGTGTTTCTCCACTGAGACTTTCCTGGTCACACTGATATCTGAGTTTCCTGAGATGCTCGCCATTCCATTCAGCTATCCAGTACATGGCCATGTCACAGAGCTTGGAGGTGTTACATATCTTGGACACAAAACCATGAGCCTATTCTGAGTAGTGGCCAAAATTTAGGAAGAAAACAGGAACTTAGGACGATAGTAGGGGTGGCCCATCCATAAGGCAACCTGAAGTCCAGTCATAAATTGGGTAGGATGAATGCTGGAAAACTTTCTTCTAGACAGGACATATCCATTGATGCATTCTCTTTTCTCATGTCTACAACCACGGACACAGTGAGATACACAGATATAGAAACACTCGCCTTTTCAAACGACTTTTTAGAAACAGTCCACTCCAAACCAAACAAACCGCCTTTCCTACCTATTCTCAGAACATGAGACAAAACCACAAACTCACACCCACACCCACAAAGGCACTTCCTTCCCCCAATATGTCTGTGATTATCCGGAGTGTCCTCTGTCTGTGGACCATATTGTTACCCCGAACTGGCCTGCCCTGTCTCAGATCTGGTCTCCGTGGCCAAATCTGTGAAGTTGTCAGGAACCAGCGATGACCAACTACCTGCTTTCTTAGGAACGGACCCTCTTCAGAGCTGTCCTGGCATTTGGCCATTCTCACATCAGTAGGTACCAAAAAAAGACTCTCTGCCCTTGGTAAAACCAAACATGTGATCCCACTGGGACTGTGACTGGGACTGGCTCTGGATGCCTGGCTTCCTTGATCCCAAGTTCAGAGAGTTCCATCACCAAGTAAGTTAGGTGAAGTCACTTTCTTCATGAAATGAATGAGGTCACTGCCTTGGCAACCACTTTGTCCTAGCAGTTGCTGCCAAGGGTCCCATGAGATGGAGGCTGTTCCTACTTTCTGTGACACTGTCACAAGTTAGAATGGTATATCAACCATATGCACGGGGGAACTTCTCTCCATACAGGCATGCTTTGGTCCATCTTCTCTACATTAAGAAGAGAGAGGCTGATTCAGACACATCCTTTCATCCTGTCCAGGTTCTTTACCATGTCAGAAGACTTTTGCTCTCTTTGGTACTACATAGCTGCCTACAACTTCTCCAAGGATCATTTCTGCATTGACCTTTGAGGTTCTCAGCAGGTGGAAGATCCCCTACATTCCTGTATTGTAAGACCAACTCTGTCCCTGCTCCTCTTTAAAGTTAGATTGAGGGAACAGCGTATGGTTAGGGTTAATAACAGGTTCGATTTCGGTTAGGAATCATTCTGCGGGATGAATAATGTTATTGGGAACCTGCGATATTTAAAAGAATATAAAGGTGAAATATAAGTTTGAAAACCCAAATCTATGTAAGTTTTGAAGCCCAGAAGTGTATTGGGCCCTTGGGTAGGATACTTAGCTTTGAATTATGTTCTGCACAGATGTCTCTGATTAATCGCTATACAATGGCATAGGACCTTTACCTTGGATGATTGAATGTTGAAGAGAACATGCAGTCAAAAAGGGATAATCGGTAGGATTAGGAAGATAGTCAGAAGGTTTAGAAAGAAGAGTGAGTATAGGATTTGGACCAAAAGTTTTTTAGCAATAGGGTTTCGGGTAGAGAGTGAATGTAAATGTCAGCACATGTGAAGAGTCATTCACAATGATGAACTGGGGAAAATATGTATGAAAGTAAATATCAATTGAGACAAAAGGAAATCAGGCAAAGTATAATGTGAGTTATAGGATTAGACATTTTCAACAGGGTTGAGGTTGAATATATAATCTTAGCAAGAAACAAATATGTAGTCACCAATTGGATTGACATTTGAGAGCATTAGGCAACCTGGACATGGATGTTATTACTAATCCATGCTCACTTTCCATTTAGGCTTTGGTACAAACATAAGTGTGACCTTTGCATTTTGTGTCCATAATATTACTGTGATAAAATATATATGTAGATCAGGTGACATGAGTATATCTTCCACCATTTCTGGGAGCAATATTTTGAAGACATATAAATTAGTATTGGGGGTACAAAGAGGTGTACCCTGTTTCTATGAATATACAGATAATGCATGAATAGAACATACTCTGAATAAAACATATACTCATTCCACTATAAATAATGAATTGAATTGATATCTGAAAATATACAGGAAATCAAATATTGATATACAGACATTCATTACAACCAGTTATACATCAATGATAATATTAGTATTAGGATTTTCATGAAGAGTGTGTGAGTTTTGCTTCAAAATTGATTTTGGAAATCGAAAATAATGTGTTTGGAAAGAAGTCTCATGAAAATACCAGTAAAGCAACATGGAGGAATTCATGTGTTCAGAAGCAGGAAGTGATTGAAAGTGAAACAAATTCCTATATATTTTTGAAATTTTGGATGAAATATATATACTATGATGTGCATAAACTGAAGAAATAATAATGTCCCATTGTTGAATTAATATGAATGTCAAAATATATATCATGTCCCATAGGAATCTGCTTGCGTTGATGTTAAACTGGGTCAGTTACTGTAGAAATATTAGGATTTGTATACACCATTCACTGAAGTTATTTGTCAGTAATAGGAAACAAATATGAATTTCAGGTGGATGAATATTTTAGAAAATAATCTTGTGAAAAGTTGATTATAAATCCACATAAATGAATATGAATGAATTTAGGGATTGTATAATAAGTCACATATATTACATATTTTGAAAAATCTGGAGAGTATATATATATATATATATATATATATATATATATATATATATATATATATATACAGAGAGAGAGAGAGAGACATTAAAAACTAGCAATATATATGCCAATCAAAATTCATCATGAAATATATATCATACACAGATCCAAAAATATTCATTATACTGAACATGGATTTATGCATAATGTTGTTCAACTAGAAAGTTCACCCATAGTTTGAAATTTCAGTTCCAACAGCATTTACGAGGAGTGATCTCTTCTCACAATTTCTATCTGCCAAGTCAAACACCTCACAAGAATGTACGTGTGGTACCAGGTAGAAATCTATATGTGCATATAAAAATACATGTGCTTAATAGGCTACAGAGAAAGGGAGAAAGGAATTCACATATTTGTTAACTTTAAAAACTCATGGAGAACTATTTCAAAAAAAAATTTGCAAGATTTATAACTCCTACCCTATATTATGCAAAAGGCAAGTCCTAGTATACACCTTGCCTCCTCTGAACTGCTTGTACTTCTTTTCTGTTTTTTGTTATTTTTCTCCATCATATTAGGATTAGTAGTCAGAGTCTAGTTGGGAATTGGTTAGGGTCAGAGATTCAGTATTTTGAAGGGAAATTGAAAAATGTATCCAATGCCTATGCAAATATGTCCTACCCAAAATCTTCCCACTCTCATCCAGAACAATGCCTTGACATTATCTTTTACCAAAGTAGGACACAGTTAGAGGAGAAGAGTTAGAAAATCTGTGAATACATATCTGGAATGGAATATGCTCAGGAGTTCACAACCTTGGAGGTGGTAGCAGAGTTCAAAAAAGTAAGGCAAAAGGTAAACACTCCTCAAACATGGATCTCTGCTGGCCGAAAGAATTCTTGAGAAACTGCCTCTGAGGTTGGTCACTTGAAATATATGTTGTTTTCAGGAGATTTAGTTCTTTTGTAGAGAGACCATCAAAGCTGGTTCTGCATATATGTGACTTGTAAGACATGGTTTCTTATTTTTCATTGAACATGTGGCAGCAGTGCTGAATTCTTTTTTTGTAGCTAAACTGTGGACACTGGGGCTAAGTTTCTCCCTGTGTTAACTGGGAAGACATTTGTTCATCCTCCACTTTTAGTGGTGTTTCTTGCTGCTGCATTGGGAGTTTGGTATTTGCTTCACGAAATAAAGGAGTTCAATTGGGACACATTGCTGGAGGGAGTTTAGTCACGTGTGGTGGGTGAGGGTTTGCAGGAGAATGCAATAACCAGGCTTCTATCCCACATAGCTTGCCCCCTTGATCATAGCAACCTGATTCTGAACATTTCCCTGAAACCTCTCCATATAACAAGATGCCTTTACCTATTGGGTCTGTTGGCTGTAACCATATCAGTCACAAGCCATTTGGAAGCCAATGGCAGATCCACGTGGCCCCACCACAGATGTTTTGTCACACATCTGTCCACCACTGCTCTAGGCCCACTAATCAGCAGGCGACAACTAACTGGCATCTCTGTTCTTCACCATTTTCATGAAACCCTGCCAATCAAGGCACTGTCTGGAATACTATGATCAGCATCAGGACATCCAAAGGTTTTCCAGTGCCACCACGTCATGGAAATTTCAAAAATTTCATGGTATTTATCTAGCCATTATTCAAGGAAGAAGTTGTAGTCACTGTGGGTTTCAATTCATTCAGGAACCATTAAATGTTAAGGAAGCTCATTTCAATAAAAGCTCTGGAGAACAATCACAGGCAAGGCATCCCAAATAGTGGCAAAAGGTCACATGAAGCCAGGACCATTGAGGTCTACAATGTGAGGTCCATGTGTGTTTTGACTCTCAACTATGGCTGCCAAGTTTTTCAGAATAAAATCATGTGATATCCTGGCTGAGATTCTCAGTGTTCTGTGGAAAGCCACCCTTGGCCTAGATCTCAGTTTCAAAGGGCGACTCTCATGCGTGGCCTCCTAACATCCCCACACAATCCATGGCAATACTTCTCTGAGGTCAGTTCTACAACTCAGTCTCTAAGGAGTATTACACCAGAGTACAAGCCGAGGTGGACCCAGTCATCCCTTCCAACTGTCACACAAATGACCAAAATTAAAACCAAAACATTCCCACATGGCCCTCATCTTCTTCCACATAGACCCTCATTATAACCTCTGGCTGGAGATTTCCATGAGGGGTACAGCGCAAGAGAGTGTCCAAAATAAGCTCCCTTGGCCCTCATTTGCCTAAAGTCAGGGTGGCCTGGACACCATACCTGTGAACCAGGAGTGATCAAATAGGCCTGCCATTACAACTGCTCTGCTTCTCCAATTTGAGGCCTACTGACTGTGGGGTTTAGATTCTTTATGTGAAGTGGAATCATGAGAAAACCCACGCACCTCTGCATGGCTTTGAAAAACTCATTTGACCCAAAGGATCCCTATACTCACTTGATGATTGTCTGCAACCTAATAGAGGAAGGGGAGAGACATCATCCACAATGACTGAATTTTGACATTTTCGTTTTGGATGCACACATGGGATCTTTCTTTATATCCATCAGGTGCTGAGAATCTAAGCCACAGCCTCACACAGGGCCAAGAGGCTGATTCAGACACATCCCTTTCAAAGCAATTAAGCAAAGAGCCACAGGTGATGCCCAATCATTTCCATATGAAAACTGTTTTTTTCATGCTTCACAAATGGGTGGCCTGAGGCAAAGACCTTCCTGTCATTCAGTGAAACAGAAAAATAGGTAAGCAAAAGGCACAAAACATGGTTTCTCCACTGAGACTTACCTGGTCACACTGATATCTGAGTTTTCTAAGATGCTCGCCATTACCTTCAGCTATTCAGTACATGGCCATGTGACAGAGCTTGGGGTGGTACCTATCTTGGACACAAAACCATGAGACTATTCTGCAGATTGGTCAGAATTCAGGAAGAAATCTGAAACTTAGGAAGATATTAGGCGTTGCCCATCGATAAGGCAACCTGCAGTGCAGTCATAAATTGGGCAGGATGAATGCTGGGAAGCTTTCTACTATACAGGACACATTCATTGATGCATTCTCTTTTCTAATGTCTACAACCACGGACACAGTGTTATACACAGACATAGAAACACTTGCCTTGTCAAACGACTATCTAGAAACAGTCCACTGCAAACCAGACATACCAGCTTTTCTACCTATTCTAAGAAAATGAGACAAAACCACAAACTCACACCCACAAACACAAAGGCACCTCCTTCCCCAAGTAAGTCTGTGAATATCCAGAGTGTCCTCTGACTGGCGGGCCCTACTATGTTCCCCCGAAATGGCCTGTACTGTGTCAGATCTGGTCTCCTTGGCCAACTCTGTGAAGTTGTTAGGAGCCAGCGGTGAGCCACTACCTAGTTACTAAGGAAAGGCCCGTCTTCAGAGCTCTCCTGGCATTTGGCCATCCTCACATCAGTAGGTACCAAAAAAGACAGAATCTGTCATTAGTAAAACTAAACAAGTGAGCCCACTGGGACTGGGACTGGGACTGGCTCTGGATGCCTGGCTTCCTGGATCCCAAGTTCAGAGAGTTCCATCACCAAAGAAGTAAGGTAGGTCACTTCCTTCAGGAACTGAATAGGTCAATGCCTTGGCAAACACTTTGTCCTAATAGTTGCTTCCAAGGGTCCCATGAGATGGAGGCTGCCCCTACTTCCTGTGACACTGTCACAAGTTAGAATGGAATATCAACCATAGGCACACGGGAACAGCTCTCCACACAGACCTTGTTTGGTCCATCTTCTCTACATTAAGAAGAAAGTGGCTGATTCAGACACACCCCTTCATCCTGACAAGGTTGTTTGCCATGGAAGATGACTTTTGCTCTCTCAGGTCCTTCATAGCTGCCTACCTCTTTTCCAGGGATCATGTCTGCATGGACCTTTGAGGTTCTCAGCAGGTGGAAGATCCCATACATTCCTGTATTGTAAGACCAACTCTGTCCCTGCTCTTCTGTAAAGTTAGATTGAGTGAACAGTGTATGTTTAGGGTCAATAACATGTTGGATTTAGTTTAGGAATCATCCTGCAGAATGAATAATGGTATTTGAAACTGCGATATTTACCAGAATATATATGTGAAATATAAGTGTGAAACCAGAAATCTAGGTAACATTTGAAGCCCAGAAGGGCATTGGACCCTTGATTGTGATACTTAGCATTGAATTGCATTCTGCACAGAGGTCTCAGATAGATCAATATACAATGGCATAAGACCTTGTACCTTGCTTGATTGAATGTAGAAGAGAACAACCAGTCAAAAAAGGATAGTCGGTCGGATTAGGAAGATAGTCGGTAGGTTTACAAAAAGAATGAGTATAGGATTAGGAACAAAAGTTTATTAGCAATAGGTTATGGATTAGAGTGTGAATGTAAATGTCAGCACATGTGAAGAGTCAGTCACAATGATGAACTGGGGAAAATATGTAGGAAACAGATAGAAATAGAGCCATAATGAAATCAGGCAATGTATAAAGTGAGGGATAGGATTAGACATTTTCAGTAGGGTTGAGTTTGAATATATAATCTTAAGAAGAAACAAATATGTAGTCACCAATAGGATTGACATTTGACAGCATTAGGCAACATGGACATGGATGTTTTTAGTAATCCATGTTTACTTTCCTTTTAGGCTTTGGTACAAACATAAGTGTGACCTTTGCATTTTGTGTTCCGAATATTTCTGTGATTAAATGTATAAGTAGATCAGGTGACATGAGTATTTCTTCCACCGTTTCAGGGAGCAATATTTTGAAGACGTATAAATTAGTATTGGGGGTATAAAGAAGTGTACACTGCGTCTATGAATATAGAGATAATGCATGAATAGACCATACTGTGAATAAATAATATAACTCTTTTCACTTTAAATAATGGATTGAATTTTTATCTGAAAATATATAAGAAATCCTATATTGGTATGCAATCATTAATTCCAACCAGTTATACATCTAATGGTAATATCAGAGTTATAATTTATCATAAAGTTTATGTGAGTTTTGCTTCAAAAGTGATTATGGAAATTGAAAGTCATGTGTCTTGAAAGAAGTCTCATGAAAAGACCTGTCAAGAAACATGGAAGAATACATGTGTCCTGAAGCAGGAAGTGATTGAAAGTGAAGCAAATTCCTATAAATTTGCGAACTTGTGGGGAAATATTAAGAGCCCCTCCCAGCTCTCCCTTGAGTGCGATATCCAGAACAAGGGAATTAGGAGTGGCACATGACTCGTGGTGCAGACCTCCAGGGCACCGCTCCCACCAGTGCTGAAAACTGAAGTCTCTTGCTCCAGCTTCCGGGGGCATGGCTTCCGGAGTGCAAGCAAATTCGCTGGGGGTTCTCAGGCCTAAGCTCTACAAACTTAGGGTCTGAGGGAGACAAACAGGGAGATTGTGCCCAGGCGTTCATGAAAACAGGGCTCCTCGGTGCAGCAGACCTGGCATGTAGCCAGTATTGTGGTGAGTGTCACAGGTGAGTGGGGCCTGGCTTGAGGAAACACAAAAGAAGGCCCTAGGCACTCAGGATTGGACACCCACCCAGTGTGGGAGGAATAGCTGCTGCACAGTGATTGGTTCCCACCTATTGAAAGGAGAAGCTTGGCCCAGTGGGCACAGCTCTGCCTAATGGAAAAAAAGTTTATTGCAATCTATGACTGCATTTATTATTATTATTATTATTATTATTATTATTATTATATTAGTTTGTTTTTTTTGTTTTTGTTTTTTTTGTTTTCTTTTATTTTCATTTTTTGTTGCTGTTCTTTAACTTTTTTAAAATGTTTTTAATTTTTTTTAATTTTTTCTTTTGTTATTATTATTTTTTAAAATTTTAATTTTAATTTTATATTATCATAATCATTTTTTTAAAAAAATCATTTTCTTTCTTTATTTTCTATTTTTTCTATTGTCTTTTCATTTCTTCTCAATTTTCTTATTTCCCATTCCTTGCATTCTACCTGCCTACTCTCATTCTCTTTAGTGACTTTTTCCCTTCCCTTCTAAAATCTTTCCTCCCAAGCATCAAATAAATTTATAAGAGTAAACAGTAACTAAGCAGTCAAACAGAACAAGAAGTAACATGAGCAGCATAAACAAGAAAGGAAGAAAAGGAGTACAAACCACGAAGGACACCCTAAATATTCAGGAGGACCTAGAGTCATCAGAAAAATGGTCATATAAAGAACTCAAGGAATACCTTAGACAGATGGAATGGAAACTTAAAGAGGATACGAGACAGAAAATCCAAACAGTAAAAGAAAACATTGAAAATGAATTACATAAACAGATAAAAGAAAAAGTTAAGCATCTTTATCAGAGGATAGAGATTATAAAAAAATCAAACAATAATTCTAGAAATGAAGGAAATGATAAACCAAATTAAGAACTCCATTGAGAGTATCACTAACAGAGTGGAGCAAGTAAAAGCCAAAAGGTCAGATAATGAAGACAAAATATATCATCTTGAAACGAGTCCAGCCAACTCAGAAAGGCTGGCAAAAATAATCACAAGAAAAACATCCAAGAGATTTGGGATAACATAAAAAAAAAAACACACTTACGAGTCATCAGGATAGAGGAAGGTACAGAGACTCAAACCAAGGGAATGAGAAAACTGCTGAATGAAATAATTACAGAAAACTTTCCAGAAATAAAAAAGGAAATGGATATACAAATTGTAGATGCATACAGGACAAGAGCACACAAAATCACAGTAGACCAATGCCAAGACACATTGTTATGAAGATATCCAATATACAGAACAAAGAGAAAATAATAAATCTACAAGAGAATGGAGGCAGAATACATTCAGTGGTAAACAAATAAGGTTAACAATGGATATTTCATCACAGACGCTGAAAGCGAGAAGATCCTGGAAAAATGTATATCAAACACTGAAAGACAATGGATGCCAACCAAGAATTATGTATCCAGCATAATTAACCATCAGGTCCAACAACGAAATAAGAATCTTTCATGATAAACAAAAGCTAAAAGAATTTGAAGCCAGAAAACAAGCATTGCAAAGCGTCTTGAGCAAAACACTACACAAGAAAGAAATGAAAAACAACAACCAAAACCATCAGTGGGAAGTACCTTGGTAATGACAGAGGCAGGGTGAAAGCTTGTCATGGAGAAACAAACTAAATTAAAAAAAATATAAATAATCAAACATGGCTGGCATACAAACCATACATCAATAGTAACTCTGAATGTAAATGGCTTAAAGTCTCCAATAAAGCGACATAGGGTGGTAACTTGGATTAAATAAACAAATCCAACAATATGTTGCCTCCAGGAGACACATCTGAAATGCAAAGACACACAGGCTGAAGGTGAAAGGTTGGGAGAAAATACACCATGCACACTTATCCTCATAAATAAGCAGGGGTGGACATCCTCATATCGAATAAAATCGACTTCAAGACTAACTTAATCAAAAGGGATAAGGAAAGACATTATATACTGTTAAAAGGAACCATTCACTAACAAGACATAACAATTATCAATATTTATGCACTAAATAATGGTGCTACGTTGTTCATGAAACAAATTCTCCTCAAGCTCCAGAATGAAATAGACCACAACACAATAATTATGGGTGACTTCAACACACATCTATCATCATTGGACAGATCCTCCAAACAAAAGTTGAATAAAGAAAGTATAGAACTCAATATCACAATCAATAACCTACATGTAACTAACATATATAGAATATATCAACCATCATCAAGTGGATATACTTTTTTTCTCAGCAGCACATGGATCCTCCTCAAAAATAGACAATATATGATGCCATAGGGCAACCCTCAGTAAATATAAAGGTGTGGAGATAATACCATGCATTTTATCTGATCATAATGGAATGAAACTGGAATTCAATGATAAAAGAAGGAAGGAAAAATCCTACATCACATGGAAAATGAACAATATGTTACTGAATGATCAGTGGGTTACAGAAGATATAAAGGAGGAAATCAAAAAATTCTTAGAGATACATGAAAATACAGACGCAACATATCGGAATCTATGGGACACAATGAAAGCAGTTTTAAGAGGGAAATTCATTGCCTGGAGGTCATTCCTGAAAAAAAGTAAAACCGAACAAATAAATGAGCTCACACTTTAACTCAAAGCCCTAGAAAAGGAAGAGCAAAACAACAGAAAATGTAGCAGAAGGCAAGAAATAATTAAAATCAGAGCAGAAATCAACAAAATTGAAACAAAAGAAACTATTGAAAAAATTAACAAAACTAAAAGGTGGTTCTTCGAAAAAATATATATGTTCGACAGACCCTTAGCCATGCTAATGAAGAGAAGAAGAGAGAGAACTCAAATTACTAACATATGGGATGAAAAAGGCTATATTACAACAGATGCTTCCGAAATACAGAAGACAATTAGAAATTATTTGGAAAACCTATATTCCAATAAAATAGAATATAGTGAAGACATCAACAAATTTCTTAAGTCATATGATTTGCCCAGACTGAGTCAGGAGGATACACACAATTTAAACAGACCAATGTCAATGGATGAAACAGAAGAAGCAATCAAAAGACTACCAACCAAGAAAAGCCCAGGAACGGATGGCTATACAGCGGAGTTTTACAAAACATTTAAAGAAGATTTAATGCCAATACTTTTCAAGTTATTTCAGGATAGAGAAAAAGAGGGAGCTCTGCCAAATTCATTCTATGAGGCCAACATCACGCTGATTCCGAAATCAGAAAAAGACACCTCAAAGAAAGAAAACTACAGACCAATATATCTGATGAACCTACATGCAAAAATCCTCAATAAAATTCTGGCAAATCGAATACAAAGGCACATCAAATAATTAGAAATTATTTTGAAAATCATTATTCCAATAAAATAGAAAATAGTGAAGACATCGATAAATTTCTTAAGTCATATGATTTGCCCAAACTGAGTCAGGAGGATACACACAATTTAAACCGACCAATATCAATGGATGAAATAGAAGAAGCAATCAAAAGACTACCAACCAAGAAAAGCGCAGGAACGGATGGCTATACAGCGGAGTTTTACAAAACCTTTGAAGAAGAATTTATACCAATACTTTTCAAGTTATTTCAGGAAATAGAAAAAGAGGGAGCTCTGCCAAATTCATTTTATGAGGCCAACATCACCCTAATTCCAAAACCAGAAAAAGACAACTCAAAGAAAGAGAACTACAGACCAATATATCTGATTAACCTAGATGCAAAAATCCTCAATAAATATCTGCCTAATCGAATACAAAGGCACATCAAAAAAATTTTTCACCAGGATCAAGTAAGATTCATCCCTGGGATGCAACGATGGTTCAATATACGAAAATCAATAAATGTTATTCATCACATCAATAGACTTAAAGATAAGAACCATATGATCATCTCGATAGACGCAGAAAGCATTTGACCAAGTACAGCATCTCTTTATGTTCAAAACATTAGAAAAATAGGGATAACAGGAACTAACCTCGACATTGTAAAAGCTATCTATGCTAAGTCTCAGGCTAGCATCATTATGAATGGAGAAAAATTGAAGGCATTCCCTCTAAAATCTGGAACAAGACAGGGATGCCCTCTGTCACCAGTTCTATTCAATATAGTTCTCGAAACACTGGCCAGAGCAATTAGACAGACGAAAGAAATCAAAGGCATAAAAATAGGAAAATAAGAACGTAAATTATCACTATTTCCTGGTGACATGATTCTATACATAGAAAACCCAAAGGGGTCTACAAAAAAAACTACTAGAACTAATAAATGATTTCAGCAAAGTGGCAGGATATACAATCAAAACGCATAAATCAAAGGCATTTCTGTATATCAGCGACAAAACTTCTGAAACAGAAATGAGGAAAAACACTCCATTCACAATATCGTCAAAAAAATTAAATACTTGAAAATCAACCTAACAAAAAAGGTGAAAGCCTTATACAATGAAAACTACAGAACCCTAAAAAGGGAAGTAGAAGAAGATCTTAGAAGATGGAAAAATATACCCTGTTCCTGGATAGGCAGAACTAACATCATCAAAATGGCAAAATTACCAAAAGTTTTCTATAGGTTTAATGCAATGCCAATCAAAATCCCAAAGGCATTTCTTGTAGAAATAGATAAAGCAATCATGGAATTCATATGGAAAAATATAAGACCCAGAATAGCAAAAGCAATTCTAGCAGGAAGTGTGAATCAGGCGATATAGCGATACCAGACTTAAAACTATACTACAGAGCAATAGTAACAAAAACAGCATGGCACTGGTACCAAAACAGGCGGGTTGACCAATGGGTACAGAATAGAGGACACAAAGACTAATTCACAAAGCTACAACTATGCTATATTTGATAAAGGAGCTAAAAGCATGCAATAGAGGAAATATAGCATCTTCAACAAATGGTTTTGTATAAAATGGAAATCCATATGCAACAAAATGAAACCGAATCCCCTCCTCTTGCCATGCACAAAAGTTAACTCAAAGTGGATCAAGGAGCTAGATATCAAATAAGAGACTCTGCATCTGATAGAAGAAAAAGTTGGCTCTGATCTACATAATGTGGGGTCGGGCTCCAAATTCCTTAACAGGACACCCATAGCAGAAGAGTTAATAACAACAATCATCAAATGGGACTTACTTAAACTGAAAAGTTTTTTTTTCTCAGCAGGATAAAAAATGAGAGAGGAAAATAGGGAGCCTAAATCATGGGAACAAATTTTTACTCCTCACACTTCAGATAGAGCCCTAATATCCAGAGTATACCAAGAACTCAAAAAATTAGACAATAAGATGATAAATAACCCAATCAAAAAATGGGCCATGGACCTGAACCAACACTTCTCAGAGGAGGACATACAATCAATCAGTAAGTACATGAAAAAATGCTCACCATCTCTAGCAGTCAGAGAAATGCAAATTAAAACCACCCTAAGATACCATCCTACTCTAGTAAGATTGGCAGCCATTATGAGGTCAAACAACAACAAGTGCTGGCGAGGATGTGGAGAATAGGGTACTCTTATACATTGCTGGTGGGACTGCAAACTGTTGTGGCAAATTTGAAAAGCAGTATGGAGATTCCTGGGAAAGCTGGGAATGGAACCACCATTTGACCCAGCTATTGCCCTTCTCAGACTATTCCCTGAAGACCTTAAAAGAGCATATTACAGGGATACTGCCACATCGATATTCATAGCAGCACAATTCAAAATTGCTAGACTGTGGAACCAACCCAGATGCCCTTCAGTAGATGAATGGATAAAAAATGTGGTATTTATACACCATTGAGTATTATGCATCATTAAAAAATGACAAAATCATTGAATTTCCAGGGAAATGGATGGCACTAGAGCAGATTATGCTTAGTGAAGCTAGCCAAACCCTAAAAAACAAATAAAAATGTCTTCTTTGATATAATGAGAGCAAATAACAACAGAGCAGGGAGGAAGAGCAGGAAGAAAAGATCAACATTAAACAGAGACATGAGGTGGGGGGGCGGAAAGAGAGAGATAAAGGAAATTGCATGGTAATGGAGGGAGACCCTCATTGTTACACAAAATTACATATAAGAGGTTGTGAGGGCAATGGGAAAATAAACAAAGATATAAATGTATTACAGTAGATGGGGTAGAGAGGGAAAATGGGAGGGGAGCAGGGATAGTAGAGGATAGAAAATGTAGCAGAATACAACAGTTACTAATAGGGCATTATAAAAATGCGGATGTGTAACAGATATGATTCTGCAATCCGTACTTGGGATAAAAATGGGAGTTCATAACCCACTTGAATCTAATGTATGAAATATAATATGTCAAGAGCTTTGTAATGTTTTGAACACCCAATTAAAAAAATAAAATAATAATCTGAAATAAAATAATTAAAAAAAAAACACATGGAGAAATATTTCACTGTCATCCAGAACAATGCCTTGACATTACCCTCGCCCCAAGTAATTCATCATTAGAGGAGAAGAGTTCGAAAATCTGGGAATACATAGCTGGAATTTAATATGCTCAAAAGTTCACAACCTTGGAGGTGGTAGAGTAGTTTACTAAAGTAAGGGACAGGGTAAACACTCCACAAATATGGAGCTCTGCTGGCCTAAAGACTTCTTCAGAAACTGCCTCTGAGGTTGGGCACTTGAAATATATGTTGTTGTCAGGAGGTTTAGATTCCTTTGTAATGAGAGCATCAAAGCTGGGTCTGCATCTATGTGACCTGGAGGACATGGTTTCTTATGTTCCAATGAACATGAGTCAGCAGTGCTGAATTCAATCTTTGTAGGTAAACTGTGGTCACTGGGGGCTAAGTGTCTCCCCGTGTGGACTGTGAAGCCATTTGGTCATCCTCCACATTTTGTGGTGTTTATTGCTGCTGCACTGGTAGTTTGGTATTTTCTTCACAAAATACAAGGAGTCCAACTGGGACAAAGTGTTGGAGGGAGTTTCTCAAGTGTGGTGGGTCAGGGTCCGCAGGAGAATGCACCCACCAAGGTTCTATTCCAAATAGCTTGCCTCTTGACCATAGCAACGTGATTCTGAACATTGCCCTGAAACCTCTCCAAATACAAATACGCCTTTACATATAAGGGTCTGCTTGCTGCACCATGTCAGTCACAAGCAATTTGGAAGCCAAAGGAAGATCCCCATGGCCCCACCACAGATGATTTATCACACACCTGCCGACTGCAGCTCTATGCCCACTACTCAGCAGGCTCCAAATTACTGGCATCTCTGCTCTACACCATTTTCTTGAAACCCAGTCCATCAGGCACTGTCTAGTATACTCATAGTCAGCAACAGGATATCCAAAGTTTCTCCAGTGCCACCTGGTCATGGAAATTAAAAAAAATTTCACCGTATTTATCTAGCCATTTTTCAAGGATGAAGTTGAAGGCACTGTGGGTTTCACTTCATTCAGGAACCATTAAATGGTGAGGATGCTCATTTCAATGAAAGCTCTGGAGAACTCTCATAAGCAAGGCTTCCCAAAGAGTGGCCAATGATCACATGAAGCTAGGCGCATTGAGGTCTACAATGTGAGGTCCATGTGTGTTTTGACTCTCAACCATGGCTGCAAGCCTTTCAGAATAAAATTATGTGATACCCTGGCTGAGATTCCCAGTGCTCTGTGCAAAGCCAACCTGGGCCTAGATCTCAGTTTCCAAGGGCAAATCTCATGCGTGGCCTCCTAAAATCCCAACACAATTCATGGCAATACTTCTCTGAGGTCAGTACCACAACTCAGTATCTAAGGGGAATCACACCAGAGTTCCAGCCCAGGTGGACCCAGTCGTCACTTCCAACCGCCACCCAAATGACCACAATTAAAACCAAAACACTCCCACATGACCCACATCTTCTTCCATATAGACACTCATCATAACTTCTGGCTGGAGGTTTCCATAAGGGGCTCCGCCCAAGCCAGTGTCAAAAATAAGCTCCCTTGCCCCTTAATTTGACTAAACTCAGGGTGGCCTGTACACCCTTCCTGTGAACCAGATGTGATCAAATAAGCCTGCCATTAATACTGCTCCGCTTCTCCAATTTGAGGACTACTGACTGTGGGTTTTAGATTCTTTATGTGAACTGGAGTCATGATAAAACCCAAGCACCTATGGGATAGAATCTGCAGGGCGTTGAGGAACTCATTTGACACAAAGGATCCCTATTCTCACTTGATGGAGGTCACAAACCTTACAGAGGAAGACGAGAGACTTCATCCACAATGACTGCTCTTTTTGCCACTTTGGTTTTGGATGTACACATGGAATCTTTCTTTAGATCCATCAGGTGATGAGAAACTAAGCAACAGCCTCACACAGGGCCAATGGTCTGAATGAGACACATCTTTTTCAAAGCAATTAAGCAAAGAGCCACAGGTGATCCATTCATTTCCATTTGAAAACTGTTTTCTTCAGGCTTCACAAAGGGGTGGCCAAAGGCAAAGACCTTCCTGACATTCAGGGCAACAGAACAATAGGTAACCAAAAGGCCCAAAGCAGGGTTTCTCCACTGAGACTTTAATGGTCACAGTGATTTCTGAGTTTTCTGCGATTCTCGCCATTCCCTTCAGCTACCCAGTACATGGCCATGTCACAGAGCTTGGAGGTGGTATATATCTTGCACAAAAACCATGAGCCTATTCTGGAGAGTGGCCAGAATTCAGGAAGAAAAGTGGAACTTAGGAAGATAGCAGGTGTAGCCAATTGATAAGGCAAGCCGCAGTCCATTCATAAATTGTGCAGGATGAATTCTGGGAAGCTTTCTACTAAACAGGACACATCCATTGATCCAATATCTTTTCTAATGTCTACAACCATGGATAACAGTGGGATACACAGACATAGAAACACTCGCCTTGCCAAACGACTTACTAGAAACAGTTCACTCCAAACCAAACAAACTGCCTTCTTGCCTATTCTCAGAACATGAGACAAAACCACAAACTTACAACCAAACCTACAAAGGCACCTCCTTCCACCAAGTAGGTCTTTGACTATCTGGAGTGTCCTCTGACTTTTGGGCCATACTATGTTCCCCCGAAATGGCCACTCCTGTCTCAGATTTGGACTCCATGGCCAACTCTATGAAATTGTCAGGAGCCAGCTGTGAGCCACTACCTGCTTTCTCAGGAAAGGCCCCTCTTCAGAGATTTCCTGCCGTTTGGCCATCCTCACATTAGTAGGTACCAAGAGAGACTGACTCTGTCCTTGGTAAATCCAAACAAATGAGACCACTCGGACTGGAACTGGCCCTGGCTTTTGTGCCTGAATTCCTGGATCCCAAGATCAGAGAGTTCCATCACCAAAAAAGTGAGGTGAGGTCACTTCTTTCAGGAACTGAAAAATCTGTGGAAAGCAACCCTGGGCCTAGATCTCAGTTCCAAGGGTGACTCTTATGCGTGGCCTCCTAAAATCCCAACAAAATTCCATGCAATACTTCTCTAAGGTCAGTTCCACAACTCAGTCTCTAAGGGGAATCACACCAGAGTTCAAGCCCAGGTGGACCCAGTCATTTCTTCCAACCGCCACACAAATGACCAAAATTAAAACGAAAACACTCCCACATGGCCCTCATCTTCTTACATATTGTCATTCATCGTAATGTCTGGCTGAAGATTTTCATGAGGGGCGAAGCCCAAGAAAGTGTCCAAAATAAGCTCACTTGGCCCTCATTTGCCTAAAGTCAGGGTGGCCTGTACACCCTTCCTGTGAACCAGGAGTGATCAAATAAGCCTGTCATTAATAATGCTCTGTTTCTCCAATGTGAGGCCTACTGATTTTCAGGTATAGATTCTTTGTGATTTGGAGTCATGCAAAACCCCAAGCACCTCTGCAGGGCTTTGAGGAACTCATTTGACCCAAAGAATCCATTTTCTCACTTGACGGAGGTCAGGAACCGAACAGAGGAAGGCAAGACACTTCATCCACAATGACTGATCTTTTTGCCATTATGGTTTTTGATGCACACATGGGTTTATTCTTTAGATCCATCAGGTGCTGAGAATGTAAGTCACAGCCACACACAAGGCCAAGAGGCTAATTCAGCCACATCCCTTTCCAAAGCAATTAAACAAAGAGCCACAGGTGATGCCCATTCATTTCCATTTGAAAATTGTTTTCTTCAGGCTTCACAAAAGGGTGGCCTGAGACAAAGTCTTTCCTGACATTCAGTGCAACAGAACAATAGGTAAGCAAAAGGCCCAAAGCAGGGTTTTTCCACTGAGACGTTCCTGTTCACACTGATATCTGAGTTCTCTGAAAGGCTGGCCATTCTCTTCAGCTATCCAGTACATGGCCATGTCACAGAGCTTGGAGTGGTACATATCTTGGACTCAAAACCATGAGCCTATTCTGGAGAGTGGCCAGAATTCAGGAAGAAAACAGGAACTTAGGAAGATAGAAGGTATTGCCTCTTGATAAGACAAGCTGTAGTCCATTCATAAATTGGGCAGGATGAATTATGGGAAGATTTATACTAGACTGGAGGCATTCATTAATGCATTCTCTTTTCTAATGTCTACAACAATGGACACAGTGGGATACACAGACATAGAAACACTCGCCTGGTCAAACGACTTACTAAAAACAATCCACTCCAAACCAAACAAACCAACTTTCCTACCTATTCTCAGGACATGGCCTGATCTCTCTCAGATATGGTTTCCTTGGCCAACTCTGTGAAGTTGTCAAGAAAAAGGGGTGAGCCACTACCTGCTTCTTCTGGAAAGGTCCCTCTTCAGAGCTCTCCTGGCATTTGGCCATCCTCACATCAGTAGGTACCAAGAAAGACTGACTCTGTCCTTGGTAAATCCAAACAAGTGAGCCCACTGGAACTGGGGCTGCCTCGGGGTGGCTGGATTCTTGGATACAAAAGTTCAGAGAGTTCCATCACCAAGGAAATGAGGTATGTCACTTTCTTTGGAACTGAATGAGGTCACTGCCTTGGCGACCACTTTGTCCTAACAGTTGCTTCCAAGTGTCCCATGAGATGGAGGCTGCCCCTACTTCCTGTGACACTTTCACAAGGTAGAATGGTATGTCAACCATAGGCACCCAGCAGCAGCTCTCAACAGAGGCCTGGTTTGGTCCATCTTCTCTACAATAAAAAGAGAGAGGCTGATTCAGACACATCCCTTCATCCTGACCAGGTTGTTTGCCATGGAAGATGACTTTTGCTCTCTCAGGTCCTTCATAGCTGCCTACATCTTCTCCAGGTATCATTTTGAATGGACTTTTGAGGTTCTCAGCAGGTGGAATGTCCCCTACTTTCCTGTATTGTAAGAACGACTCTCTCCCTGCTCTTCTGTAAAATGGGATTGAGGGAACAGTGTATGTTTAGGGTTAATAACAGGTTCGATTTGGGTTAGCAATCATTCTGTGCGATAAATAATGGTATTGGGAACCTGCGATATTTACAAGAATATCGAGGTGAAATATAAGTATGAAAACAGAAATCTAGGTATGATTTGAAACCCAGAAGGGCATTGGGCCCCTAATTGGGATACTTAGTTTTTAATTATATTCTGCAAAGATGTCTCAGACAATTTGATATACAATGGCATAGAACCTTGTACCTTGGATGTTTGAATGTAGAAGAGAACATCCAATCCAAAGGGATAGTCGGTAGGATTAGGAAGATAGTCGGTAGGTTTAGGAAGAAGAATGAGTGTAGGATTGGGACTAAAAATTCTTTAGCTATAGGGTTTCGGTTAGAGAGTGAATGTAAATGTCAGCACATATGAAGAGTCAGTCACTATGATGAAATTGGGAAAATATGTAGAAAAGCAGATATCAATAGAGACATTATGAAATCAGGCAAAGTATTAAGTGAGTGATAGGAGTAGACATTTTCACCAGGGTTGAGTTTGAATATATAAACTTAGGAAGAAACAAATATCTAGTAACTAATAGGATAGACATTTGAGAGCATTAGGCAACCTGGACATGGATGTTTTTAGTAATCCATGATCTCTTTTCATTTAGTCTTTGGTACAATCATAAGTGTGACCCTTTACATTTTTTGTCCAGAATATTACTGTGATAAAATGTATATGTAGATCAGGTGACATGAGTATTTCTACCACCATTTCTGGGAGCAATATATTGAAGACATAAAATTATTATTGGGGATACAAAGAGGTGTACCCTGTGTCCATGAATATAGAGATTAAGCATGAATACACCATACTGTGAATAAATAATATAACTGATTCCAACTTTAAATAATGGATTGAATTGATATCTGAAAATATACAATAAATCTTATATTGATATACATTCATTCATTCCAACCAGTTATACATCTAATGGTAATATTAGTGTTTTGGTTTATCATGAAGAGTGTGTGAAGTTTGCTTCAAAAGTGATTATGGAAATCGAAAATAATGTGTTCGGAAAGAATTCTCATGCAAAGACCAGTCAAGAAATATGGAGGAATACATGTGTTCTGAAGCAGGAAGAGATTGAAAGTGAAACAAATGACTATAAATTTGCTAAATTGATTATGAAATATATATCCTATGATGTGCATAAACTGATGAAATTGTAATGTACCAGTTTTGAATAAAAATTAACGTATAAATACACATCATGTACCATTGGAATCTACTTGCATTGATGTTAAACTTGGTAAGTTACTGTAGAAATATTAGGATTCGCGTGCCTCATTCACCGAAGTTAGTTTCCTTTTTTTTTAAATTTTTTTATGGTTGTTCTAAACATTACATATTTCTTGATATATCATATTTCACACTTTGATTCAAGTGGGTTATGAAATCCCATTTTTACCCAGTATACAGATTGCAGAATCACATCAGTTACACATCAATTGATTTACACATTGCCATACTAGTGTCTATTGTATTCTGCTGCCTTTCCTATCCTCTATTATCCCTCCTCCTCTTCCCTCTCTTCCCCTCTTCTCTTTCTACCCCCTCTACTGTAATAAATTTCTCCCTTTTTGTATTATTTTTCCCTTTCCCCTCACATCCTCTTTTATGTAATTTTATATAACCCTGTGGGTCTCCTTCCATTTCCATGCAATTTCTCTTCTCTATCCCTTTCTCTCCCACCTCTCATCCCTATTTAATACTAATCTTCTTCTCATGCTCTTCATCCCTACTCTGTTGGTAGTTACTCTCCTTTTATCAAAGAAGGCATTTGGCATTTGTTTTTTAGGGATTGGCTAGCTTCACTTAGCATAATCTGCTCTAATGCCATCTATTTTCCTGCAAATTCTATTATTTTTGTCATTTTTTAAAGCAGAGTAATACTCCATTGTGTATAAATGCCACATTTTTTTATCCATTCTTCTATTGAACAGCATCTAGGTTGGTTCCACAGTCTTGCTATTGTGAATTGTGCTGCTATGAACATCAATGTAGCAGTGTCCCTGTAGCATGATCTTTTAAGGTCTTTAGGGAATAGACCGAGAAGAGGAATAGCTGGGTCAAATGGTAGTTCCATTCCCAGCTTTCCAAGAAATCTCCATAATGCTTTACAAATTGGCTGCACCAATTAGCAGTGCCTCCAATAATGTACAAGTGTACCTGTTTCTCCACATCCTCAGCAGCACTTGTTGTTGTTTGACTTCATAATGGCTGCCAATCTTACTGGAATGAGATGGTATCTTAGGGTGGTTTTGATTTGCATTTCTCTGACTGCTGGGGATGGTGAGCATTTTTTCATGTACTTGTTTTTTGATTGTATGTCCTTCTCTGAGAAGTGTCTGTTCTGGTTCTTGGATCATTTGTTTATTGGGTTATTTGGTATCCTATTGTCTATTTTTTTCAGTTCTTTGTATACTCTGAATATTAGGGCTCTATCTGAAGTGTGAGGAGTAAAGATTTGTTCCCAGGATATAGGCTCCCTATTTACCTCTCTTATTTTTCCTTTTGCTGAGAAAAACCTTTTTAGTTTGAGTAAGTCCCATTTGTTGATTGTAGTTATTAACTCTTTTGCTATGGGTGTCGTATTGAGGAATTTGGAGACCGACCCCACAGTATGTAGATCGTAGCCAACTTTTTCTTCTATCAGACGCCATGTCTCTGATTTGATATCAAGCTCCTTGATCCATTTTGAGTTATCTTTTGTGCATGGCGAGAGAAAGGGATTCAGTTTCATTTTGTTACATATGGATTCCAAGTTTTCCCAGCACCATTTTTTGCAGATGCTATATTCCTTCATTGCATGCTTTTAGCCCCTCCATCAAATATAAGATAGTTGTAGTTTCCTGGCTTGGTTTCTGTGTCCTCTCTTCTGAACAATTGGTCCACCCTCCTTTTTTGGTACCAGTACCATGCTATTTTTGTTATTATTGCTCTGTAGTATAGTTTGAAGTCTGGTATCACTAGGCCGCCTGATTCACACTTCCTGCTTTGTATTGTTTTTTTTTTATTCTGTGTCTTTTATTTTTCCATATGAATTCCATGATTGCTTTCTCTATTTCTAGAAGAAATGCCGTTTGGATTTTGATTGGCATTGCATTAAACCTATTGAGAACTTTTGGTAATATCACCATTTTGATGATGTTAGTTCTGCCTATCCATGAACAGGATATATTTTTACATCTTCTAAGATCTTCTTCTATTTCTCTCTTTAGGGTTCTGTGGTTTTCATTGTATAAGACTTTCACATCTTTTGTTAGGTTGATTCCTAATTATTATTATTATTTTTTTAGGATATTGTGTATGGAGTGGTTGTCCTCATTTCCATTTCAGAAGATTTGTCGCTGATATGCAGGAATGCCTTTGATTTATGCATGTTGATTTTATATCCTGCCACTTTTCTGAATTCATTTATTAGCTCCATTAGTTTCTTTGTAGACCCTTTTGGGACTGCTAGATATAGAATCATGTGATCTGCAAAAGTGATAATTTAAGTACTTCTTTTCCAATTTTTATGCCTTTTATTTCTTTCTTCTGTCTAATTGCTCTGGCCAGTGTTTCGAGAACTATGTTGAACAGAAGTGGTGAGAGAGGGCATCCCTGTCTTGTTCCAGATTTTAGAGAGAATGCCTTCAATTTTTCTCCATTCAGAATGATGCTAGCCTGAGGCTTAGCATAGATTGCTTTTACAATATTGAGGTATGTTCCTCTTATCACTAGTTTTTTAGAGTGTTGAACATAACAGAATGCTGTACTTTATTGAATGCTTTTTTTGCATCTATCGAGATGATCATATGGTTCTTATTTTTAAGTCTATTGATGTGGTGAATAACATTTATTGATTTCCGTATATTGAACCAGCCTTGCATCACATGGATGAATTCTACTTGATCAGGATTCACAATTTTTTTGATATTTTTTTTGTATCCAATTCGCCAGAATTTTATTGAGGATTTTTTCATGTAGGTTCATTAGAGATATTGGTCTGTAGTTTTCTTTCTTTGAAGTGTCTTTGTCTGCTGTAATAATCAGGGTGATGTTGGCCTCGTAGAATGAATTTGGAAGATCTCCCTCTTTTTCACTTTCTTGAAATACCTTGAAAAATATTGGTATTCGTTCCTCTTTAAAGGTTTTGTTAAACTCTGCTGTATACCTATACGGTCCTGGGCTTTTCTAAGTTGGTAGTGTTTTGATGGTTTCTTCTATTTCCTCAATTGATATTGGTCTGTTTATGTTGCTATATCCTCCTGACTCAATATGGGCAGATCATATGACTTAAGAAATTTATCGATGCCTTCACTGTCTTCTATTTGATTGGAGTATAAGGATTCAAAATAATTTCTGATTATCTTCTTTATTTCTGAAATATCTGTTGTGATATTTCCTTTTTAATCCCTTATTCTAGTAATTTGAGTTCTCTGTCTTCTTCTCTTTGTTATCATTTCTAAGGGTCTGTCAATTTTATTTATTTTTTCAAAGAACCAACTTCTACTTTTGTCAAGTTTTTTCAATTGTTTCTTTTGTTTCAATTTCATTAATTTCAGCTTTGATCTTAATTATTTCTTGCCTTCTACTTCATTTGGTGTTGCTTTCGTCTTCTTTTTCTAGGATTTTGAGATGAAGTATGAGATCATTTATTTGTTGGTTGTTTCTTTTTTTAAGGAATGAACTCCAAGCAATGAATTTTCCTCTTAGAACTGCTTTCAATGTGTCCCATAGATTCCGGTATGTTGTGTCTGCATTTTCATTTATTTCTAAGAATTTTTAAATTTCCTCCTTGATGTCTTCTATAACCCATTGATCACTCAGTAACCTATTGTTCATTCTCCAAGTGATGCATGATTTTTCCTTCCTTCTTTTATCATTGATTTTTAGTTTCATTCCATTATGATCAGATAATATGAATGGTATTAACTGTACTCCTTTATATTGTCTAAGAGTTGCCCTGTGACATAATATATGATCTATTTTTTACAAGGATACATGTGCTGCTGAGAAAAAAGGTAACTGCTTGATGTTGGGTGTTATATTCTACATATCTCAAATAAGTCTAGGTTATTAATTGTGTTATTGAGTTCTATAGTTTCCTTATTCAACTTTTGTTTGGAAGATCTGTCCAGTGGTGAGAGAGGTGTGTTCATGGCTCCCATGATTACTGTATTGTGGTCTATTAGACTATTGAAATTGAGAAGAGTTTCTTTGATGAACATAGCTGCACCATTGTACGGGGCATATATATTAACGATTGCTCTGTCTTGTTGGTGTATGGTTCCCTTGAGCAGTATGTAGTGTCTCTCTTTATCCCTTTTGATTAACTTTGGCTTAAAATCTATTTTATTTGATATGAGTATGGACTCTCCTGCTTGTTTCCGAAGTCCATATGAGTGATATGATTTTTCCCAAACTTTCACCGTCAGTCTATGTATGCATTTTCCTATCAAATGCGTCCCCTGTAGGCAGTGTATTGTTGGGTCTTGTTTTTTGTTCAATTCTACTAGCCAGTGTGTCTTCATTGGTGAGTTTAAGCCATTAACATTTAGGGTTATTATTGAGATATGGGTTGTTCTTCCAGCGATATTTGTTTATTTATGTTCCTAAACATGGTTTGTTTTCCTCTTTGATTATCCCCAGCCTTTACTGTACTCCCTCCCGCTGTTGGTTTTCATTGATATTTTCCATTTCCTCTTCCTGTAATATTTTGCCGAGGATGTTTTGAAGAGATGGTTTTCTAGCTGCAAATTCTTTTCACTTTTGTTTATCGTGGAAGGTTTTAATTTCATCTTCCATCCTGAAGCTTACTTTCGCTGGATACACAATTCTTGGTTGGAACCCATTTTCTTTCAGTGTTTGAAATATGTTATTCCTGGATCTTCTAGCTTTCAGAGTCTGTTTTGAAAGATCAGCTGTTATCCTGATTGGTTTACCCCTAAATGTAATCTGCTTCCTTTCTCTTGTAGCTTTTAAAATTCTCTCCTTATTCTGTTTGTTGGGCATCTTCATTATAATGTGTCTAGTTGTGGCTCTCTTATGATTTTGCACATTCGGCGTTCTGTAGGCTTCTAGGACTTGGGATTCTTTTTTATTTATCAAGTCTGGGAAGTTTTCTCGTATTATTTCATTGAATAGGTTGCTCATTCCTTTTGTTTAGACCTCTATACCTTCCTGTATCCCAATGTCTCTTAAGTTTGACCTCTTTATGTTATCCCATATTTCTTGGATGTTCTGCTCGTGGTTTCTTAACAGTCTTGCTGAGCTGTCTATGTTCTTTTCAAGTTGAAATACTTTGTCTTCATTGTCTGATGTTCTATGTTCTAAGTGTTCTACTCTGCTGGTAGTATTCTCAATTGAGTTTTTAAGTTGGTTTATTGCTTCCTGCAATTCTAGGATTTCTGTTTGTTTGTTTTTACAACCTCTATCTCCCTATATAGTTGATCTTTTGCTTCTTGGATTTGTTTATGTAATTCATTGTCGAAGTGATCTTTAATTGTCTGATTTTGTTGTCTAATGTCTTCCTTGAGACTCCAGATCATCTAAAGCCTGAGTATCCTGAATTCTTTATCTGATATTTCATCTGATGCAGCTATTACCTCTTCTAAAATTGTGTTTACCTGCATTGCTTGTGGTCCTTTCTTTCCTTGTCTTTTCATACTGCTCGCGTTTCTCTCTGCTTGTTGAAACTGTTGTGTTTTTGAAATTTTCCCCCTATATACTTATATTGCTCTTGTATAGTTGAAAAGTCTCCCTTGAAGTAGCGGGGGTCGGCTGTTCTGCTCCTCCAATTGGGGTGATCTATCTACCACGCTGACGGGCTGCTGGGCCTGTTGTGCTGGTTGGTCGCAGGTCTGTCTACAATGCGGGCGCGGGCAGTGGCTCTGCTCTGCCCCTCCTCCATTTGGTGTGACGTGTCTACAACGCCCACGGACCCCTCGGCCTGTTCTGCTGATCCATTGCAGGTCTTCCTACCTTGCAGGTGCGGGCGGCAGCTCTACTCTGCCCTTACTCAAATTGGGATGATGTGTCTACCATGCCGGCAGGACGCTGAGCCTCTTTGCTGGTCGCTCGCAGGTCTGTCTATTTTGTGGGCACGGGCAGTGGATCTGCTCTGCCCCTACTCCAAATGGTGTTATGTGTCTGCCGTGCCCGCAGGCCACTTGGCCTGTTTCGCTGTTCGGTTGCCTACGTTGTGGGCGAGGTTGGTCACTCTGCTCTGCCCCTACTCCAATTGGGGTGATGTGACTACCTCGCCGGCGGGTTGCTGGGCCTGTTCTGGGCATGGGTGGTGGCTCTGCTCTGCCCCTATTCCTATTGGGGTGACCTAACAACCATGCTGGTGGGCCGATGGGCTTGTAATGGGCACGGGAGAAGGCTCTGCTCTGCCACTACTCCAATAGGGGTGCCGTGTCTACCACACCGGCGGGTCGTTGGGCCTGTTCTGGGCATAGGCTGTGGCTCTGCTCTGCCCCTACTCCAATTGGGGTGACGTGACTACCAAGCCTGCTGGTCGATGGGCCTGTTCCGGGCACGGGCGGCGGCTCTGCTCTGTCCCTACTCCAATTGGGATGACGTGACTACCACGCCTGCGGGTCGCTGGGCCAGTGCCGGGCGTGAGCGGTGTCTCTGCTCTGTCCCTCTAGCTTGAAGACAAAGTGAGAGAGACTCGGGTGTTTGTGACTCACTTTTTTTACCAGGAGACCAACTGTTTCTCTCACCGCTGGTATCGATGAAGTTATCTCCTTCGCCACTTTGTGATGACTTCAGATCTCTAACATGTTGGTATCCCATGCGAATGGCAGCATTTCGTTCCCTTTGCCAGATGAACAAAGCAATGTGTGAGTCCTGACCGGCCCTCACAAGCCCCGTCTCAATCCTGTTGCCACTGCCTATGAAGGCTCGGTAGGTATTTACCTCCATAGTATTCAGCAAGACCTAGACCGAGAAGCAGTTTCCGCAGGTTCTTTAGCCCTGGGCCTGATCAGTTCCAGGAGCCAGAATTCGGCCGCTCTGGGCTTGGTGTATGTTCTGATAGGAGCAGGCCTGAGTAATTTGTCTCCGAGACACAGGCGAATGACAGCCTGAGATTACCTGTTCTATAGCTGAATGAGCTGCTATCAGTTGAAAACAGGAATGGTGACGTCAGCTCTCCAAGATGGTGGCCCCTGGCTTCCTCTGTGGTCTGACTGGTGTGGAAAACCGAATTGGACTGTGTATTTCCCTGGTCTCAAACCCAGAATTCAGCAATGAGCACAGTGATTGTACAGATGGCAGGAGCCCACAGAATCTGCACCACTGAATATTTGTGTTGCTATCTCATTGCTTCCCAGCACGCGCCACAGACTCTACCCGCAGGGCGATTTGCTGAATAAGCAGCATGATGCTCCATGCAGACAAATCACTCACGTTTGAGCCCCGTAGCTGATCCTCGTGAGATGGAAATACTTCCACTAGTTTTAGGACCACCCAAATTTTGCTGGAAATTCGTCATTCTCCTGCACAGTGATGCTGTACATGGGGTTGATGCACTCCTTTCGCTGTCATCATATGATCCCCTGAAGTTAGTTTTCAGTACTAGGAAACAAATATGTATTTCAGGTGGATGAATATTTCTGAGAATAAACTTGTGAAAAGTTGATTATACATCCACATACATAAATATGAATGAATTTAGGGAGTGTATAATCAGACAAATACATTTCATATTTTGAAAAATCTGGAGAGTGAATACATATATATATATATATATACACACACACACACAGACATTAAAAGGTAGCATTATGTATGCCAATTGAAATTCACCATGAAAAATATATCATCCAGAGATCCAAAAATATTCATTTTCCTTTCATTTTCCTGAACATCAATTTATGTTGTACAACTAGAAAACTGACCCATATGTTGAATTTTCAGTTCCAACAGCGTTTAGTAGGAGTGATCTTTTCTTACAATTTGTATCTGCCAAGTCAGCCACCTCACAAAATGTACGTGTGATACCAGGTATAATTCAATATGTGCATAAAAAATACATGTGCTGAATAGGCTACAGAGAAAGGGAGACAGTTATTCACATATTTGTTAACTTTTAAAACACATGGAGAACTATTTCAATTAAAATTGGCTTGATCTATAACACCTACCATTTATCATACGAAAGGCAAATCCAACTATACACCATGCCTCCTGTGAACCTCTTGTATTTCTATTTTGTCTGGGTTATTTTTCTGCATCATATTAAGATTATAAGTAAAAGTCTAGAAGGGAATTTGTTAGTGTCAGGGATTCAGTATTTCGAATGGAAAATTGGAAAATGTATCCAATGTGTATGCAAATATGTGCTACATAAAAATCTTCCCACTCTCATTCAGAACAATGCCTTGGCATTACCTTCGCCCCATGTAAGACACAATTAGAGGAGAAGAGTTAGAAAATCTGTGAATACATATCTGGAATAGAAAATGCTCAGGAGTTCACAAATTTGGAGGTGGTAGAGGAGTTTCCAAAAGTAAGGGACAGGGTAAACACTCCACAAACATGAAGCTCTGCCGGCCCAACATCTGGAGAAACTACCTCTGAGGTTGGGCACTTGAAATATATTTTGTTGTCAGGAGCATTAGCTTCCTTTGTAGGGAAACCATCAACGCTGGGTCTGCATCTATGTGACATGGATGACATGGTTTCTTATTTTCCAATGAACATGAGGCAGCAGTGCTGAATTTTCTCTGTGTAGGTAAACTGTGGCCACTGAGGGCAAGTGTCTCCTCATGTGGACTGTGAAGCCATTTGTTCATCCTCCACTCTTCATGGTGTTTCTTGCTGTTGCACTAGGAGTGTGGTATTTGCTTCATGAAATAAAAAGCATTCACCTGGGACACAGTGCTGTAGGGAATTCTGTCAGTTGTGGTGGGTAGGGTTCTGTTGGAGAATGCACCAACCAGGCTTCTATCCCACATAGCTTGCTCCATTGACCATAGCAACCTGATTCTGAACATTGCCCTAAAACCTCTCCATATAACAAGATGCTTTTACATATAAGGGTCTACTGGCTGCAAAATGTCAGTCACAATCCAAGATATTTGGACACCAATGGCAGATAAACATGGCAACACCAGAGATTTTTTATCACACACCTGCCCACCACGGCTCTAGGAACACTACTCAGCAGGCTCCAACTTACTGGCATCTCTGTTATACACCATTTTCATGTAAACCAGTCAATAAAGGCATTGTCTTGTATTCTCATGATCAGGTAGAGGACATCCAAAGGTTCTCCTAGGACACCTAGTCTTGGGAATTTCAAAAATTTCATGGTTTTTATCTGGCCAATATTCAAGGATGAAGTTGGAGGCACTGTGGGTTTCAATTCATTCATTAACCATTAAATGTTGAGTAAGCTCATTTCAATGAAAGCTCTGGAGAACTCTCAGAGGCAAGGCTTCCCAAAGGGTGGCCAAAAGGTCACATGAAGCCAGGCCCATTGAGGTCTACAATGTGAGGTCCATGAGCCTTTGACTCTCAACTATGGCTGCCAAGTCTGTCAGAATAAAATCATGTGATATCCTGGCTGAGATTCCCTTTGCTCTGTGGAAAGCCACCTTGGGCCTAGATCTCACTTTCCAAGGGCGACTCTCATGCATGGCCTTCTAAAATCCCAACACAATTCATGGCAATACTTCTCTGAGGTCAATTCCAGATCTTAGTCTCTATGTTGAATCACACAAGAGTTCAAGCCCAGGTGGACCCAGTCTTCTCTTCCTACCGCCATACAAATGTTCACAGCTAAAAACAAAACACCCGAACATGGCCCTCATCTTCTTCCATGTAGACACTCATCATAACCTCCGGCTGGAGGTTTCCATGAGGTACACAGCCCACGTCCGTGTCCAAAATAAGCTCCCTTGCCCCTCATTTGCCTAAAATCAGGGTGGCCTGGACTCCCTTCCTGTGAAACAGAAGTAAAAAAATAGGCCTGCCCTTAATACTGCTCTGCTTCTCATACTTGAGGCCTACTGAGTGTGGCATTTAGATTCTTTATGTGAATTCATTTTTTTTGTTGTTGTTGTACTTTAAAGTTTTAAAATGTTTTCATTTTTAAAATATTTTTATTTTATTATTATTATTATTATTTTAAATTTTAATATTCATTTTTTAAATGATCATTATTTTTAAATTTTTTTCTTTCTTTCTTTCTTTTCTATTTTTTTTCTTTTGTCTTATCGTTTCTTTTCAATTTTCTTATTTCCCCTTCCTTTAATTCTACCTGCCTACTCCAATTCTCTTTAGTGACTTCTTCCCTTTCCTTCTAATATCTTTCCTCCCAAGCATCAAATAAATTTATAAGATTAAACAGTAATTCAGCAGTGAAACAGAGCAAGAAGTAACATGAGCAGCACAAAAAATCAAGGAAGAAAATAAGTACAAACAATGAAGGACAGCCTAAATATTCAGGAGGACCTAGAGTCATCAGAAAAATGGTCATATAAAGAACTCAAGGAATACCTTAGACAGATGGAATGGAAACTTAAAGAGGATACGAGACAGCAAATCCAAACAGTGAAAGAACACATTGAAAATGAATTACATAAACAGATAAAAGAAGAAGTTATGAATCTTTATCAGGAGATAGAGATTATAAAAAATCAAACAATAATTCTAGAAATGAAGGAAACGATAAACCAAATTAAAAAGTCAATTGAGAGTATCACTAACACTGTGGAGCAAGTAGAAGACAGAATGTTCGATAATGAAGACAAAATATATCATCTTGAAATGAATCTAGCCAACACAGAAAGGCTGGTAAAAAATCAGGAGTAAAACATCCAAGAGATATGGGATAACATAAAAAAACAAATTTATGAGTCATCTGGATAGGTACACAGATTCAAACCAATGAAATGAGTAATCTATTGAATGAAATAATTACAGAAATATTTCCAGAAATACAAAGTAAACGGATATACAAATTGGACATGCTTACAGGACACCGAGCACACAAAATCACAGTAGATCAACACCAAGACACATCATTATGAAGATATCCAATATACAAAACAAAGAGAAAATATTAAAAGCTCTAAGAGAAAGGAGGCAGATTACATTAAGGGGTAAACCAATAAGGTTGAGAAGGGATTTTTCATCACAGTCGCTGAAAGCGAGAAGATCCTTGAACAACGTATTTCAAACACTGAAAGACAATGAATGCTAACCAAAAATTCTGTATCCAGCAAAATTAAGCTTCAGGTATGACAATGAAATAAAAATATTTCATGATAAACAAAAGCTAAAAGAATTTGTAGCCAGAAAAGCAGCATTGCAAAGCATCTTGAGCAAAACAATACACGAAGAAGAAATGAAAATCAACAACCAAAACCATCAGTGGGAAGTGCCTCCGTAATGACAGAGGGTGGGGGAAAAGCTAATCATGGAGAAACAAACTAAATTAAAAAAAAAGATGAATCATCAATTATGGGTGGCAGTACAAACCATATATTAATAGTGACTCTAAATGTTAATGGCTTAAACTCTCCAATAACACGACATAGGCTGGTAACTTGGATTAAAAACGAATCCAACAATATGTTGCCTCCAGGAGACACATCTGAATGGAAAAGACATACAGGCTGAAGGTGCAGTTTTGGAAAAAATATACCATGCAATGGTCCTCGTAAGCAAGCAGGGGTGGCCATCCTCATATCGAATAAAATCGACTTCAAGACTAATTTAATCAAAAGTGATAAGAAAGGACATTATATACTGTTAAAAGGAACCATTCACCAACAAAACATAAAAATTATCAATATTTATGCACCAAATAATGGTGCTGCAACGTTCAAAAAACAAATTCTCCTCAAGTTCCAGAATGAAATAGAACACAACACAATAATTATGGGAGACTTCAACCCACCTCTCTCACGATTGGACAGATCCTCCAAACAAAAGTTGAATAAAGAAAGTATAGAACTCAATATCACAATCAATAACCTACATGTAACTGACATATATAGAATATATCAACCATCATCAAGTGGATATACTTTTTTCTCAGTAGCACGTGGATCCTTCTCAAAAATAGACTATATATTATGCCCTAGGGCAACCCTCAGTAAATATAAAGGTGTGGAGATAATACCATGCATTTTATCTGATCATAATGGAATGAAACTGGAAATCAATGATAAAAGAAGGAAGGAAAAATCCTACATCACATGGAAAATGAACAATATGTTACTGAATGATCAGTGGGTTACAGAAGATATAAAGGAGGAAATAAAAAAATTCTTAGAGATACATGAAAATACAGACACAACATATCGGAATCTATGGGACACAATGAAAGCAGTTTTAAGAGGGAAATTCATTACCTGGAGGTCATTCCTGAAAAAAAGTAAAACCGAACAAATAAATGAGCTCACAATTTAACTCAAAGCCCTAGAAAAGGAAGAGCAAAACAACAGAAAATGTAGCAGAAGGCAAGAAATAATTAAAATCAGAGCAGAAATCAACGAAATTGAAACAAAAGAAACTATTGAAAAAATTAACAAAACTAAAAGGTGGTTCTTCGAAAAAATATATATGTTCGACAGACCCTTAGCCATGCTAATGAAGAGAAGAAGAGAGAGAACTCAAATTACTAACATATGGGATGAAAAAGGCTATATTACAACAGATGCTTCCGAAATACAGAAGACAATTAGAAATTATTTGGAAAACCTATATTCCAATAAAATAGAATATAGTGAAGACTTCAACAAATTTCTTAAGTCATATGATTTGCCCAGACTGAGGCAGGAGGATACACACAATTTAAACAGACCCATGTCAATGGATGAAACAGAAGAAGCAATCAAAAGACTACCAACCAAGAAAAGCCCAGGAACGGATGGCTATACAGCAGAGTTTTACAAAACATTTAAAGAAGATTTAATACCAATACTTTTCAAGTTATTTCAGGATAGAGAAAAAGAGGGAGCTCTGCCAAATTCATTCTATGAGGCCAACATCACGCTGATTCCGAAATCAGAAAAAGACACCTCAAAGAAAGAAAACTACAGACCAATATATCTGATGAACCTACATGCAAAAATCCTCAATAAAATTCTGGCGAATCGAATACAAAGGCACATCAAAAAAATTATGCAACATGATCAAGTAGGATTCATCCCTGGGATGCAACGATGGTTCAATATACGGAAATCAATAAATGTTATTCACCACATCAATAGACTTAAAGATAAGAACCATATGATCATCTCGTTAGAAGCAAAAAAAGCACTTGACAAAGTACAGCATCCCTTTATGTTCAAAACATTAGAAAAACTAGGGATAACAGGAAATTACCTCGACATTGTAAAAGCTATCTATGCAAAGCCTCAGCTAGCATCATTATGAATGCAGAAAAATTGAAGGAATTTCCTCTAAAATCTGGAACAAGACAGGGATACCCTCTCTCACCATTTCTATTCCATATAGTTCTCAAAACACTGGCCAGAGAAATAAGACAGACTAAAGAAATAAAAGGCATAAAAATAGGAAAATAACAACGTAAATTATCACTATTTTTGGGTGACATTATTCTAAACATAGAAGACACAAAAGGGTCTACAAAAACTACTAGAACTAAAAAATGAATGACCTGCGACCCACCGGCAGGTCAGGCCCAGAATCCTGCGGAGGGGCACTGTTACCCCACGCACCTGCAAGGTAGGCGGTACCGTGACCACTGACAAAACAGGCCCAGTGGCCCGTCTGACACATCACCCCGGTTGGAGGAGGGGCAGGGCCGCCACCAGCGCCTGTTAGGTAGACAGACCTGCAAACGACAGACAGAACAGGCCTAGCGGCCAGCGGAGGGGCAGAGCCGCTGCTCACGCCTGCAAGATAGGCGGACCTGTGACCAGGCAGACCGAAAGTACAGGCACAGCGACCTGCCGGCGTGGTAGGCACATTGCCCCAATTGGAGGAGGGGCAGAACCACCGCCAAAGCCTGCGAGGGAAACTTTGCAACTATACAAGAGCAATATAAATATATAGGGGGAAAAATCAATAACACAACAGTTTCACCAAGCAGAAAGTAACGCGATCAGTATGAAAAGAAAAGGAAAGAAAGGACCACAAGCAATGCAGGTCAACTCAACTTTAGAAGAGGTAATATCTGCAGCAGATGGAATGTCAGATAAAGAATTCAGGATATACATGCTTCAGATAATCTGGAGTCTCAAGGAAGACATTAGACAGCAAAATCAGACAAGGAAAGACCACTTCAACCACTTCGAAAATGAATTACATAAACAAATCCAAGAAGCAAAAGATCAATTATACAGGGAGATCGAGGTTATAAAAAACAAACAAACAGAAATCCTGGAAATGCAGGAAACAATAAACCAACTTAAAAACTCAATTGAGAATACTACCAGCAGAGTAGAACACTTAGAAGATAGAACATCAGACAATGAAGACAAAGTATTTCAACTGGAGAAGAACATAGACAGCTCAGCAAAGCTGTTAAGAAACCATGAGCAGAACATTCAAGAATATGGGATAACATAAAGAGACCAAACTTAAGAGTCATTGGGATACAGGAAGGTATAGAGGTCCAAACAAAAGGAATGAGCAATCTATTCAATGAAATAATACGAGAAAACTTCCCAGACTTGAAGAATGAGACAGAATCCCAAATCCTAGAAGCCTACAGGATGCCGAATGTGCAAAATCATAAGAGATCCACACCTAGACACATTATAATGAAGATGCCCAACATACAGAATAAGGAGAGAATTTTAAAAGCTACAAGAGAAAGGAAGCAGATTATATTTAGGGGTAAATTAATCAGGATAACAGCTGATCTTTCAACACAGACTCTGAAACCTAGAAGATCCTGAAATAACATATTTCAAACACTGAACGAAAATGGGTTCCAACCAAGAATTGTGTATCCAGCAAAATTAAGCTTCAGTATGGAAGATGAAATTAAAACCTTCCACGATAAACAAAAGTGAAAAGAATTTGCAGCTAGAAAACCATCTCTTCAAAACATCCTCGGCAAAATATTACAGGAAGAGGAAATGGAAAATATCAATGAAAACCAACAGCGGGAGGGAGTACAGTAAAGGCTGGGGATAATCAAAGAGGAAAACAAACCATGTTTAGGAACATAAATAAACAAATATCGCTGGAAGAACAACCCATATCTCAATAATAACCCTAAATGTTAATGGCTTAAACTCACCAATGAAGACACACTGGCTAGTAGAATGGATCACAAAACAAGACCTAACAATTTGCTGCCTTCAGGAGACGCATTTGATAGGAAAAGACATACATAGACTAAAGGTGAAAGGTTGGGAAAAATCATATCACTCATGTGGACTTTGGAAACAAGCAGGAGTGTCCATACTCATATCATATAAAATAGATTTCAAGCCAAAGTTAATCAAAAGGGATGAAGAGGGACACTACATACAGCTCAAGGGAACCATACACCAACAAAACATCACAATCATAAATATATATGCCCTAAAAAATGGTGCAGCTATGTTCATCAAACAAACTCTTCTCAAGTTCAAGAGTCTAATAGACCACCATACAATAATTATGGGAGACTTCAACACACCTCTCTCACCACTGGATAGATCTTCCAAAGAAAAGTTGAATAAGGAAACTATACAACTCAATAACATAATTAATAACCTGGACTTAATTGACATATATAGAATATACCACCCAAGATCAAGCAGTGACACTTTTTTCTCAGCAGCACATGGATCCTTCTCAAAAATAGATTTTATATTATGTCACAGGGCAACTCTTAGACAATATAAAGGAGTAGAGATAATACCATGCATCTTATCTGAACATAATGGAATGAAATTGAAAATCAACGATAAAAGAAGTAAGGAAAAATCATGCATCACTTGGAGAATGAAAAATAGGTTACTGAATGATCAATGGGTTATAGAAGACATCAAGGAGGAAATTGAAAAATTCTTAGAGATAAATGAAAACACAGACACAACATGTCAGAATCTATGGGACACATTGAAAGCAGTTCTAAAAGGAAAATTTATTGCTTGGAGTTCAATCCTTAAAAAAAGAAAAAAAAACAACAAATAAATGATCTAATACTTCAACTCAAAGTCCTACAAAAAGAAGAGCAAAACAACGGCAAAAAAGTAGAAGACAAGAAATAATTAAAATCAGAGCTGAAATTAATGAAATCGAAACAAAAGAAACAATTGAAAAAATTGACAAAACTAAAAGTTGGTTGTTTGAAAAAATAAATAAAATTGACAGACCCTCAGCCACGCTAACGAAGAGAAGAAGAGAGAGAACTCAAATTACTAGCATACGGGATGAAAAAGGCAATATCACAACAGGCACTTCAGAAATACAGAAGATTATCAGAAATTATTTTGAATCCTTATACTCCAATAAAATAGAAGATAGTGAAGGCATCGATAAATTTCTTAAGTCATATGATTTGCCCAGATTGAGTCAGGAGGATATTGACAACCTAAACAGACCAATATCAATTGAGGAAATAGAAGAAACCATCAAAAGACTACCAACTAAGAAAAGCCCAGGACCGGATGGGTATACAGCAGAGTTTTACAAAACCTTTAGAGAGGAACTAATACCAATACTTTTCAAGCTATTTCAGGAAAATGAAAATGAGGGAGAACTTCCAAATTCATTCTAAGAGGCCAACATCGCCCTGATTCCTAAACCAGACAAAGACACTTCAAAGAAAGAAAACTACAGACCAATATCTCTAATGAACCTAGATGCAAAAATCCTCAATAAACTTCTGGCGAACCGGATACAAAAACATATCAAAAAAATTGTGCACCATCATCAGGTAGGATTTATCCATGGGATGCAAGGTTGGTTCAATACACGGAAATCAATTAATGTTATTCACCACATCAATAGGCTTAAAAATAAGAACCATATGATCATCTCGATAGATGCGGAAAAAGCATTCGACAAAGTACAGCATCCCTTTATGTTCAAAACTCTAGAAAAACTAGGGATAACAGGAACATACCTCAATATTGTAAAAGCAATCTATGCTAAGCCTCAGGCTAGCATCATTCTGAATGGAGAAAAACTGAAGGCATTCCCTCTAAAATCTGGACCAAGACAGGGATGCCCTCTCTCACCACTTCGGTTCAACATAGTTCTCGAATCACTGGCCAGAGCAATTAGATGAAAGAAATTAAAGTCATAAAAATAGGAAAAGAAGAACTCAAATTATCACTATTTGCAGATGACATGATTCTATACCTAGCAGAGCCAAAAGGGTCTACAAAGAAACTATTAGAGCTAATAAATGAATTCAGCAAAGTTGCAGGATATAAAATCAACACGCATAAATCAAAGGCATTCCTGTATATCAGCGACAAATCCTCTGAAATGGAAATGAGGACAAGCACCCCATTCACAATATCCTCAGAAAAAATAAAATACATGGGAATCAACCTAACAAAAGAGGTGTAAGACTTATACATTCAAAACTACAGAACCCTAAACAGAGAAATGAAGAAGATCTTAGAAGATGGAAAAATATACCCTGTTCATGGATAGGTAGAACTAACATCATCAAAATGGCGATATTACCAAAAGTTCTCAATAGGTTTAATGCAATGCCAATCAAAATCCCAATGGCATTTCTTGTAGAAATAGAGAAAGCAATCATGAAATTCATATGGAAAAATAAAAGACCCAGAATAGCAAAAACATTGCTAAGCAGGAAGTGTGAATCAGGCGGTATAGCTATACCAGACTTCAAACTATACTACAGAGCAATAGTAACAAAAACAGCATGGTACTGGTACCAAAACAGGCGGGTGGACCAATGGTACAGAATAGAGGACACAGAAACCAATCCACAAAACTACAACTATCTTATATTCGATAAATTGGCTAAAAGCATGCAATGGAAGAAGGCTAGCATCTTCAACAAATGGTGTTGCGAAAACTGGAAATCCACATGCAACAAATTGAAACTGAATCCCTTTCTCTCGCCATGCACAAAAGTTAACTCAAAGTGGATCAAGGAACTTGATATCAAATCAGAGATATGGCGTCTGATAGAAGAAAAAGTTGGCTATGATCTACATACTGTGGGGTCGGGCTCCAAATTCCTCAATAGGACACCCATAGCACAAGAGTTAATAACTAGAATCAACAAATGGGACTTACTCAAACTAAAAAGATTTTCTCTGCAAAAGAAACAATAAGAGAGGTAAATATTGAGCCTACGTCCTGGGAACAAATCTTTACTCCTCACACTTCAGACAAAGCCCTAATATTCAGAATATACAAAGAACTAAAAAAATTAGACAATGAGATAACAAATAACCCAATCAACAAATGGGCCAAGGACCTGAACAGAAATTTCTCAGAGGACATACAATCAATCAACAAGTATATGAAAAAATGCTCACCATCTCTAGCAGTCAGAGAAATGCAAATCAAAACCACCCTAAGATACCATCTCACTCCAGTAAGATTGGAAGCCATTAGGAAGTCAAACAACAACAAGTGCTGGCGAGGATGTCGGGAAAAGGGTACTCTTGTACATTGCTGGTGGGACTGCAAATTGGTGCGGCCAATTTGGAAAGCAGTATGGAGATTTCTTGGAAAGCTTGGAATGGAACCACCATTTGATCCAGCTATTCCCCTACTCGGTCTATTCCCTAAAGACCTAAAAAGAGCACACTATAGGGACACTGCTACATCCATGTTCATAGCAGCACAATTCACAATAGTAAGACTGTGGAACCAACCTAGATGCCCTTCAATAGAAGAATGGATAAAAAAATGTGGCATTTATACACAATGGAGTATTACTCTGCATTAAGAAATGACAAAATCATAGAATTTGGAGGGAAATGGATGGCATAAGAGCAGGTTATGCTAAGTGAAGCTAGCCAATCCCTTAAAAACAAATGCCAAATGTCTTCTTTGATATAAGGAGAGTAACTAAGAACAGAGTAGGGACGAAGAGCATGAGAAGAAGATTAACATTAAACAGGGATGAGAGGTGGGAGGGAAAGGGAGAGAGATGGGAAATTGCATGTAAATGGAAGGAGACCCTCAGGGGTATAGAAAATTACATACAAGAGGAAGTGAGGGGAAAGGAGGAAAAATATAAGGGGGAGAAATGAATTACAGTAGAGGGGGTAGAGAGAGAAGAGGGGAGGGGAGGGGGAGGGGGGAATAGTAGAGGATAGGAAAGGCAGAAGAATACAACAGTCACCAGAATGGCAATATGTAAATCAATGGTTGTGCAATTGATGTGATTCTGCAATCTGTATATGGGGTAAAAATGGGAGCTCATATCCCATTTGAATCAAAGTGTGAAATATGATATATCAAGAACTATGTAATGTTTTGAACAACCTACAATAAAATTAATTAAAAGAAAAAACAAAATAAAACAACAACAACAAAAAAAACAGCATGGTACTGGTACCAAAACAGGCGGGTGGACCAATGGTACAGAATGGAGGACACAGAGACTAATCCAAAAAGCTACAACTACCTTATATTTGAAAAAGGAGCTAAAAGCATGCAATGGAGGAAATATAGTATCTTCAACAAATGGTGTTGGGAAAAATGGAAATCCATATGCAACAAAATGATACTGAATTCCTTTCTGTCGCCATGCACAAAAGTTAACTCATAGTGGATCAAGGTGCTAGATATCAAATCAGAGACTCTGTGTCTGATAGAAGAAAAAGTTGGCTCTGATCTACATATTATGGGGTTGGGCTCCAAATTCCTTTATAGGACACCCATAGCACAAGAGTTAATAACAAGAATCAACAAATGGGACTACTTAAACTGAAAAGTTTTTTCTCAGGAAGAGAAAGAATAAGAGAGGTAAATAAGGAGCATACATTATGGGAACAAATTTTTACTCCTCACACTTCAGATAGAGCCCTAATATCCAGAATATACAAAGAACTCAAAAAAATAGACAATAAGATAACAAATAACCCAATTAAAAAAATGGGTCAAGGACTTGAACAGACACTTCTCAGAGGAGGACATACAATCAATCAACAAGTACATAAAAAATGCTCACCATTTCTAGCAGTCAGAGAAATTCAAATCGAAATCACCCTAAGATACCATCTCACTCCAGTAAATTGGCAGCCATTATGAAGTCAAACAACAAGTGCTGGCAAGGATGTGGGGTAAAAGATACTCTTGTACATTGCTGGTGGGACTGTAAACTGGTGTGGCCAAATTGGAAAGCAGTATGGAGATTCCTGGGAAAGCTGTGAATGGAACCACAATTTGACTCAGCTATTGCCCTTCTCGGACTATTCCCTGAAGACCTTAAAAGAGAGTAATACAGGGATACTACCACATCGATTTTCATAGCAGTACAATTCACAACTGAAACACTGTGGATCCAACCCAGATGCCCTTCAATAGATGAATGGATAAAAAACATGTGGCATTTATACACTATGAAGTATTACGCAGCACTAACAAATGACAAAATCATAAAATTTGCAGAAAAATGGATGGCACTGGAGAAGATTATGCTTAGTGAAAATAGCCAATCCCTAAAAAATAAATACCAAATGTCTTCTTTGATATAATGAGAGCAACTAAGAACAGAGCAGGGAGCAATAGCAGGAAGAAAAGATTAACTTTAAACAGAGACATGAGGTGGGAGGGTAAGTAAGAGAAAAGGGAAATTGCATGGTAATGGAGGGAGACCCTCATTGTTACACACAATTACATATCGTTGTGAGTGGAATGGGAAAATAAACATGGAGTGAAATGAATTACAGTAGATGGGGGAAAAAGAGAAGATAGGAAGGGAGGGGAGGGGAGATAGTAGAGTATAGGAAAGGTAGCAGAATACAACAGTAACTAATAGGGCATTATGTAAAAATGTGGATGTGTAACCGATGTGATTCTGTAATCTCTATTTGGGCTAAAAATGGGAGTTCATAAGCCACTTGAATCTAATGTAAGAAATATTATATGTCAAGAGATTTGTAATGTTTTGAGCAACCAATAAAAGAAAAAAAGTAGCAATATATATGCCAATCGAAATTCATCATGAAATATATATAATCCACAGATCGAAAAATATTCATTTTACTGAACATGGATTAATGTATAATGATATTCAACTAGGAAGCTCACGCATAGGTTGAATTTTCAGTTCCAACAGCATTTAGGAGGAGTGATCCTTTAGCACAATTTGCATCTGCCAATTCAGTTACCTCACAAGTATGTAAGTGTGGTACCAGGTAGAATTCTATATGTGCATATAAAAATACATGTGCTGAATAGGCTACAGAGAAAGGGAGACAGGAATTCACATATTTTTTAATTTTAAAAACACATGTAGAACTATTTCAACAAAAAAATTGACTAGATTTATAACTCCTACACTATATAATGCAAAAACCAATTGTAACAATACACCATGCCTCCTCGGAACTGCTTGTATTTCTATTCTGTTTGGGTTAATTTTCACCATCATATTAGAATTATAAGTCAGAGTATAGTAGGGTATGTGTTAGTTTCAGGGCTTCAGTATTTCAAATAGAAAATTGAAAAATGAATCGAATGTGTATGTAACTATGTGTTACACAAAAATCTTTCCACTCACATTCAGAACAATGCCTTGATATTAGCTTGGCCCCAAGTAAGACACAATTAGAGTAGAAAAGTGTGAAAATCTGTGAATACATATCTGGAATGGAATATGCTCGGGAGTTCACAACCTTGGAGGTGGTAGAGGAGTTTCCAAAAGTAAAGAACAGGGTAAACACTCCACAAACATGGAGCTCTGCTGGCCTAAGACTTTTTGGGAAACTGCCTCTGAGGTTGGGCACTTGAAATATATGTTGTTGTCATGAGCTTTAACTTCCTTTGTAGTGAGACCATCAAAGATGGGTCTGCATCTATGTGACCTGGAAGACATGGTTTCTTATATTCCAACGACCATGAGACAGCAGTGCTGAATTCTCTCTTTGTAGGTAAACTGTGGCCACTGGAGGCTAAGTGTCTCCTCTTGTGGACTCTGAAGACATTTGGTCATCCTCCACTTTTCGTGGTGTTTCTTGCTGCTGCACTGGGAATTTGGTATTTGCTTCACCAAATACAAGGAGTTCTACTAGAATACAGTGCTGGAGGGAGTTCTGTCACGTGTGGTGGGTCAGGATCTGCAGGAGAATGCACCAACCATGCTTCTATCCAACATAGCTTGCCCCAATAACCATAGTTAACTGATTCTGAACATTGCCCTGAAACCTCTCCATATAAAAAATTCCTTTACATATAAGTGTCTGATTTCTGCACTATGTCAGTCATAATCCATTTGGAAGCCAATGGCCGATCCACATGGCCCCACCATGGTGTTTTATCACACACCTGCCCACCACTGCTCTAGGCCCACTACTCAGCAGGATACTAATTACTGGCATCTCTGTTCTACACCATTTACATAAAACCCAGTAAAACAAGGCATTCTCTGGTATACACATGATCAACCACAGGACTTCCAAAGTTTCTCCAGTGCCACCTGGTCATGGGAATTTCAAAAATTTCATGGTATTTATCTAGCCATTTTTCAAAGATTAAGTTGGAGGCACTGTGGGTTTCAAATCATTCAGGAACCATTAAGTGTTGAGAAAGCTCATTTCAATGAAAGCTTTGGAGAACACTCACAGGCAAGGCTTCTCAAAGAGTTTCCAAAAGGTCACATGAAGCCAGGCAAATTGAGGTCTACAATGTGAGGTCCATGTGTGTTTTGACTCTCAACTATACCTGCCAATCTTTCAGAATAAAATCATGTGATATCCTGCCTGAGATTCCAATTGTTTTGTGGAAAGACACCCTGGGCCTAGATCTCAGTTTTCATGGGTGAGTCTCATGCATGGCCTTCTAAAATCTAAACACGATTCATGGCAATACTTCTCTGAGTTCAGTTCTAGAACTCAGTCTCTAAGGGGAATCACACCAGAGTTCAAGCTCAGGTGGACCCAGTCATTCTTTCCAACCACAACAAAAATGACCACAATTAAAATCAAAACACTCCCACAGGGCCCTCATCTTCTTCCATAAAGACACTCATCATAACCTCTGGCTGGAGATTTCTATGAGGGGCACAGCCTAAGAAAATGTCCAAAATAAGCTCACTTGCCCCTCATTTGCCTAAAATCATGGTGGCCTGGACACTCCTCCTGTGAACCAGGAGTGATCAAATATTCCTGCTGTTAAAGTGTTCCGCTTCTCCAATTTGAGGCCTACTGGCTGTGAGGTATGGATTCTTTAAGTGATTTGGAGTCATGAGAAAACGCAAGCAAATATGGGCTAGCCTCTGCATGGATTTGAAGAACTCATTTAATCCAACGGATCCCTATTCTCACTTGATGGAGGTCAGGAACCTAAAACAAGAAGGCAAAAAAATTCATCCACAATGACTTCTCTTTTGGCCATTTCGGTTTGGGAAGCACATGGGATTTTTATTCAGATCCATTGGGTGCTGAGAATCTAAGTCACAGCCTCACACAAGGACCAGAGACTGATTCAGACACATCCCATTCCAAAGCAATTAAGCAAAGAGCCACAGGTGAAGCCCATTCATTTCCATATGAAAACAGTTTTCTTCAGGCTTCACAAAGGGTTGGCATGAGGCAAAGACCTTCCTGACATTCAGGGTAATTGAATCAGAAGTAAGCAAATGGCCCAAGAAGGGTTTCTTCACTGAGACTTTACTGGTCACACTGATATCTGAGTTTTCTGAGATGCTCTCATTCTCTTCAGCTATCCAGTACATGGCCATGTCACAGAGCCTTGTGGTGTTACATATCTGGGACACAAAACCATGAGCGTATTCTGTAGAGTGGCCAGAATTCACGAAGAAAAGAGTAACTTAAGAAGACAGTAGGTGTTGCCCATCCATAAGGCAAAGTGAAGTCCATTAATCAATTGGGCAGTATTAATGTGGGGAAGCTTTCTACTAGAGAAAACAAGTCCATTGATGCATTCTCTTTTCTAATGTCTACAACCACAGATACAGTGGGATACACAGACATAGAAACCCTCACAATGTCAAAGGACTTACTAGAAACAGTCCACTCCACACCAAAAAAAAACGCCTTTCCTACCTATTCTCAGAACATGAGAAAAAAACCACAAACTCACACCCACAACGGCAAAGCCACCTCCTTCCCCCAAGTAGTTCTGTGACTATCCAGAGTGTCTTCTGACTGGTGGGCCATATTATGTTCCCCCGAAATGGCCTGTCCTGTCTCAGATCTGGTCTCCTTGGCCAACTCTGTGAAGTTGTCAGGAGACAGCGGTGAGCCACTACCTGCTTTCTCAGGGAAGGTACCTCTTCAGAGATCTGCTGGCATTTGGCCATCCTCACATCAGTAGGTACCAAGAAAGACTGACTCTGTTCTTGGGAAAAGCAAACAAGTTAGCCCAATGGGACTAGGACTGGGTCTGGCTCTGGGTGCCTGGCTTCCTGGATCCCAAGTTCAGAGAATTCCATCACCAAGGAAGTGAGAAGAGGTCACTTCCTTCAGGAACTGAATGAGGTCACTGCCTTGAAAACCACTTTGTCCTAACAGTTGCTTCCAAGGTTCCCATGAGATGAAGGCTGCCCCAACATCCTGTGACACATTCAGAAGTTAGAATGGAATATCAACCTTAGGCACCCGGGAACAGCTCTCCACACAGGCCTGGTTTCTTCCAACTTCTCTACAATAAGAAGAGAGAGGCTGATTTAGACCCATCAATTCATCCTGACCAGGTTGTTTGCCATGGAAGATTTCTATTGCTCTCTCAGGTCCTACATAGCTGCATAAATCTTCTCCAAGGATCATTTCTCCATGGATCTTTGAGGTTCTCAGAAGGTGGAAGATCACCTACATTCCTATATTGTAAGACCAACTCTGCCCTGCTTTTCTGTAAGTTATATTGAGGGAACAGTGTATGTTTAGGGTTAATAACATGTTTGATTTGGGTTACGAATCATTTTGCGAGATGAATAATGGTATTGGCAACCTTCGATATTTACAAGAGTATATAGGTGAAATATAAGTATGAAAGCAGAAAATTAGGAAAGATTTGAAGCCCAGAAGGGAATTGGACCCTTAAGTGGTATTCTTAGCTTTGAGTTATTTGCTGCACAGTTGTCTCAGATAAATCAATATACAATGGCATAGGACCTTGTACCTTGGATGATTGAATGTTGAAGAGAACATCCAGTCAAAAAGCGATATTCAGTACGATGAGGAAGGTACTCGTTAGGTTTAGAATGAAGAGTGAGTATAGGATTTGGACAAAAAGTTTTTTAGCAATAGGGTTTCGGTTAGAGAGTGAATGTAAATGTCAGCACATGTGAAGAGTCAGTCATAATGATGAACTGGGAAAAATATGAGGGAAAGCAGATATCAATAAAGACATTAGGAAATCAAGCAAAGTACAAAGTGAGTGATAGGATTAGACATTTTCAACAGGCTTGAGGTTGAAATATAATCTTAGGAAGAAACAAATATGTAGTCACCAATAGGATTGACATTTGAGAGCATTAGGCAACCTGGACATGTATGTTTTTAGTAATCCATGCTCACTTTCCATTTAGGCTTTGGTACAATTGAAAGTGTGACCTTTGCTTTTTGTGTCCAGAATATTTCTGTGATAAAATGTATATGTATATCACGTGACATGAGTATTTCTTCCACCATTTCCAGGAGCAATATTTTGAGAACATATAAATTTGTATTGGGGTACAAATAGGTATACCCTCTGTCTATGAATATAGCAATAACGCATGAATAGACCATACTGGGAATAAATAATATAACTGGATCCACTTTAAATAATGGATTGAATGGATATCTGAAAATATATAAGAAATGTTATAATGATACACAATCAATCATTCCAACCAGTTATATATCTAATGGTCATCTTAGGGTTATGTTTTATCATGAAGGGTGTGTGAGTTTTGCTTAAAAATTGATCATGGAAATCGAAAATAATATATTTGAAAAAAAGTCTCATGAAAAGACCAGTCAAGAAACATAGGGAAATACATGTGTTCTGGAGCAAGAAGTGATTGAAAGTGAAACAAATGCCTATAAATTTGCTAAGTAGTGGATGAAATATATATCCTATGATGTGTATAAACTGAAGAAATAGTAATGTACCAGTGTTGAATAATAATTAATGTCAAAATACACATCATGTCCCATAGGAATCAACTTGCATTGATGTTAAACTAGGTCAGTTAATGTAGAAATACTAGGATTTGTTTGCACCTTTCACTGAAGTTAGTTTTCAGTACTAGAGCACAAATATGTATTTCAGGTGGATGAATATTTCTGAGAATAATCTTGTGAAAAGTTGAATATTAATCCACATACATGAACATGAATGAATTTAGGGAGTGTATATAAGACACATATATTTCATATTTTGAAAAATCTAGAGATTTATATATTGTGTGTTTGTGTGTGTGTGTGTATATATATATATATACACACACACACACAAACACACACAAAGACATTCAAAAGTAGAATTATATATGCCAATCGAATTTCACCATGAAATATATATCATCCACAGATCCAAAAATATTCATTTTACTGAACATGGATTTATGTATAATGTTATTAAACTAGGAAGCTCACCATTAGCTTGAATTTTCAGTTCCAACAGCGTTTAGGTGGAGTGATCTCTTCTCACAATTTGTATCTGCAATGTCAGGCACCTCACAAAAATGTACGTGTGATATCAGGTAGGATTCTATATGTGCATATAAAAATTAATGTGCTGAATAGGTTACAGCGAAAGGGAGATAGGAATTCACATATTTGTTAACTTTAATACACATATAAAACAATTTCAATTAAAAAATGACTAGATTTATAACACCTACCATTTATCTTGCAAAAGGCAAGTCCAATATACACCATGCCTCCTCTGAACTGCTTATATTTCAATTCCGTTTGGGTTATTTTTCTCCATCATATTAGTATTTGTAGTTAGCGTCTAGAAGGGTATGGGTTATTGTCAGGAATTCAGTATTTCAATTGGAAAATTGGAAAGTGAATCCAATGTGTATGCAATTATGTGCTGCACAATATTCTTCCCACTCTCATCCAGAACAATGGCTTGACATTACCTTCGCCCCAAGTAAGACACAATTAGAGAAGAAGAGTTAGAAATTCTGTGAATACATATCTGGAATGGAAAATGCTCAGGAGTTCACAACCTTGGAGGTGGTAGAGGATTTTCCAAAAGTAAGGGACAGGGTTGATCACCCAACATGATCTTTCATTAAAATTGTGAGCCATCTTGCCACAAAGCCATGAAAAGATAATTTTTGCTTTAGTATAAATTACTGCAAATTCTGAACCTGCTTAGAATGCCTGACCATGTTTTGAACTCACCCATGCCTGGCTCTCTGACCAGATAACAGCCCATTCTGAAACTTTAATGACACCTCATAAATATTCGCCTTCCCTGGCCAGACAACGACCCTCTCAGAGGCTCTAATGGTCCTCATAATTTCTGATGCTGGGGCCAGAAAAAAAAATGTAAACTACAATTAGTGTGATGCTTGTCAAAGTTCTGTTTTCTGTAACCCTCCTTTTGTGTAACTTTCTGGGCTATAAAGCTGGGCTGTAGGAAAGGTGGGGTTGCTGTCTTGTTCCCGCCAGTTTGAGAGGGAGAGGCAGCCCGGCTGCTTGAAATATTAAGCTTGCCTTAATTTGATTTTAATTGGAGTCAGTGGTCTTTTCTTGTGTCCTGGACTAACATTTTGGAGTTCCCCAGCAACATGACCCGACCAGATCACAAAGCCAGACTGCTGGAAATTCTGAAGCTGGCCTATCCTCCAGGACTCCGGGCTGGAGAGCCAAGTTCCAAAACCTTGGAATGAGCCTTCAGTCCGTGGATCACTGCAGTGAACCATCGCACTAAAACTATTATCAAGCACCTGGTGGAGGAGGCCTTCATAGGTAAGAGGCGCCTTTATAACATCTGATATCCGGTTAAGGGAGTACTCTTCTGATGACAGAGAGGTGGCCTGGGAAGGCTCACATATACTCCTGTCTGGGACAGTAATAGGAATCCTTCTTTCCTCTGTTCTGTTCTGTAGGGAATACCTCTGAAAGTGTAGAGAGGTGCCGACTGGCATGCAGGAGCTCCTACCCCGGAGCTTTAGCAAGACGCTGCATTGCTCCTCTGGTTTTCTGTTTATTTGCTGAGTTTCTGTTTTTTTGTGTGTGTGTGTTTTGTTCTGTGTTCTAAATGTTTTTTATTTGTTTGTTTTTGTGCGTTTTGTTGTGTGATTTCTGTGGTAAAAACTTAAGGATATTGGACTTGAAAATGGGTAATAAATCATGTAAGCCTGACACCCCTTTGGACTGTGTTTTAAAGAAATGTGATGCACTATACCCGCCTTTGTTAAGCAGGATGAGAGAAGCCCCTAGCTGGCTGTCTGGAGCACACCCACGGCAGAGGGCAATGCCTGCTGGGGACCTAATAACTGAGTATCTCCCAGGTTAACAAGTGAAACTCCTTTAAAACCCCTTGTCCCTCCAGATCAAGAGAGTCACAACTTTGGACAAAGTCCCCTGTTTTTCTCCTTTGTTAGCAAAGCAGTAAACCTCCCTTTTACTTTATCTCAAACCCTGTCCTTATATTAAATTGGTATTAATTGGCTTCAAGGTCCGGAACCGAAATTTAAGTTACAAATTTTGATACCGCCCCTGACCCTGGAATTTTTGAGAGCTGACTACTGAAATGTTAGGAGGTTCAGCGTGCTTGGGGTGGAACCGAACCAGAGGAGCTAATCCTGTAAGTAAAAGACGGGACTGAGGGACTCCCAGCAGCTGCCGAAGTCCTGTTGCTTCAGTGAATTCCCTCCTTCCTTCCCTGCACTGTAAGTATTATGCCACCTCTGTCTTCTTAAAAAAGAGAAAAAGAAAAAGGAGACACTAAATGCAGTAAAGTCACCATGGAGACCTTTGATATTGCATTTCAGGTTCCCCCTCTGTGAAAACATCTGATGCCCTTGTGGGGACATATATCGTGCCACTGGTGTAGGAGATTTTTCTCTTTTCTGCTGTTTTAAAGGCTTCTGTCCTGTCAGCCATAGTCTGGAGCTCCTTTCTGTCTGTCTTTTGTCTTTGTTTCTGGCCATTTAAGACATGTGCAATAATGTGTTGATATTATAAATTGTTTCTTGGGAATGATCTTAGCTGAATGTGTGTCTAAAGGATGATGTTTTATTGTAACAATATGGTATCTGAATGGGTTTTTGAAGCATTGCACAATCTTTTTTTTCTTTTTTTATTTTTTAATTAATTTTTATTGTAGGTTGTTCAAAACATTACATAGTTCTTGATATATCATATTTCACACTTTGATTCAAGTGGGATATGAACTCCCATTTTTACCCCATATACAGATTGCAGAATCACTTCAGTTGCACAACCATTGATTTAGATATTGCCATTCTGGAGTCTGTTGTATTCTGCTGCCTTTCCTATCCTCTACTATCCCCCCTCCCCCCTCCCCTCCCCTCTTCTCTCTCTACCCCCTCTACTGTAATTCATTTCTCCCCCTTATATTTTCCCTCCTTTCCCCTCACTTCCTCTTGTATGTAATTTTGTATACCCCTGAGGGTCTCCTTCCATTTACATGCAATTTCCCTTCTCTCTCCCTTTCCCTCCCACCTATCATCCCTGTTTAATGTTAATCTTCTTCTCATGCTCTTCTTCCCTACTCTGTTCTTAGTTACTCTCCTTATATCAAAGAAGACATTTGGCATTTGTTTTTAAGGGATTGGCTAGCTTCACTTAGCATAATCTGCTCTAATGCCATCCATTTCCCTCCAAATTCTATGATTTTGTCATTTCTTAATGCAGAGTAATAATCCATTGTGTATAAATGCCACATTTTTTTTATCCATTCGTCTATTGAAGGGCATCTAGGTTGGTTCCACAGTCTTGCTATTGTGAATTGTGCTGCTATGAACATGGATGTAGCAGTGTCCCTATAGTGTGCTCTTTTTAGGTCTTTAGGGAATAGACCGAGTAGTGGAATAGCTGGATCAAATGGTGGTTCCATTCCGAGCTTTCCAAGAAATCTCCATACTGCTTTCCAAATTGGCCGCACCAATTTGCAGTCCCACCAGCAATGTACAAGAGTACCCTTTTCCCCACATCCTCGCCAGAACTTGTTGCTGTTTGACTTCCTAATGGCTGCCAATCTTACTGGAGTGAGATGGTATCTTAGGGTGGTTTTGATTTGCATTTCTCTGACTGCTAGAGATGGTGAGCATTTTTTCATATACTTGTTGATGGATTGTATGTCCTCCTCTGAGAAATTTCTGTTCAGGTCCTTGGCCCATTTGTTGATTGGGTTATTCGTTATCTCATTGTCTAATTTTTTTTAGTTCTTTGTATATTCTGGATATTAGGGCTCTGTCTGAAGTGTGAGGAGTAAAGATTTGTTCCCAGGACGTAGGCTCCCTATTTACCTCTCTTATTGTTTCTTTTGCTGAGAAAAAACTTTTTAGTTTGAGTAAGTCCCATTTGTTGATTCTAGTTATTAACTGTTGTGCTATGGGTGTCCTATTGAGGAATTTGGAGCCCGACCCCACAGTATGTAGATCATAGCCAACTTTTTCTTCTATCAGACGCCATATCTCTGATTTGATATCAAGTTCCTTGATCCACTTTGAGTTAACTTTTGTGCATGGCGAGAGAAAGGGATTCAGTTTCATTTTGTTGCATATGGATTTCCAGTTTTCCCAACACCATTTGTTGAAGATGCTATCCTTCTTCCATTTCATGCTTTTAGCCCCTTTATCAAATATAAGATAGTTGTAGTTTTGTGGATTGGTTTCTGTGTCCTCTATTCTGTACCATTGGTCCACCTGCCTGTTTTGGTACCAGTACCATGCTGTTTTTGTTACTATTGCTCTGTAGTATAGTTTGAAGTCTGGTATAGCTATACCGCCTGATTCACATTTCCTGCTTAGAATTGTTTTTGCTATTCTGGGTCTTTTATTTTTCCATATGAATTTCATGATTGCTTTCTCTCTTTCTACAAGAAATGCCGTTGGGATTTTGATTGGCATTGCATTAAACCTATAGAGAACTTTTGGTAATATCGCCATTTTGATGATGTTACTTCTACCTATCCATGAACAGGGTATATTTTTCCATCTTCTAAGATCTTCTTCTATTTCTCTCTTTAGGGTTCTGTAGTTTTCATTGTATAAGTCTTTCACCTCTTTTGTTAGGTTGATTCCCAAGTATTTTATTTTCTTTGAGGATATTGTGAATGGAGTGGTTGCCCTCATTTCCATTTCAGAGGATTTGTTGCTGATATACAGGAATGCCTTTGATTTATGCGTGTTGATTTTATATCCTGCAACTTTGCTGAATTCATTTATTAGCTCTAATAGTTTCTTTGTAGACCCTTTTGGGTCTGCTAGGTATAGAATCATGTCATCTGCAAATAATGATAATTTGAGTTCTTCTTTTCCTATTTTTATGCCTTTAATTTCTTTCGTCTGTCTAATTGCTTTGGCCAGTGATTCAAGAACTATGTTGAACAGAAGTGGTGAGAGAGGGCATCCCTGTCTTGTTCCAGATTTTAGAGGGAATGCCTTCAGTTTTTCTCCATTCAGAATGATGCTAGCCTGAGGCTTAGCATAGATTGCTTTTACAATGTTGAGATATGTTCCTGTTACCCTAGTTTTTCTAGAGTTTTGAACATAAAGGGATGCTGTACTTTGTCAAATGCTTTTTCCGCATCTATCGAGATGACCATATGGTTCTTATTTTTAAGCCTGTTGATGTGGTGAATAACATTTATTGATTTCCGTATATTGAACCAACCTTGCATCCCAGGGATAAATCCTACCTGATCAGGGTGCACAATTTTTTTGATATGTTTTTGTATCCGGTTGGCCAGAAGTTTATTTAGGATTTTTGCATCTAGGTTCATTAGAGATATTGGTCTGTAGTTTTCTTTCTTTGAAGTGTCTTTGTCTGGTTTAGGAATCAGGGTGATGTTGGCCTCATAGAATGAATTTGGAAGTTCTCCCTCTTTTTCTATTTCCTGAAATAGCTTGAAAAGTATTGGTGTTAATTCCTCTTTAAAGGTTTTGAAAAACTCTGCTGTATACCCATCCGGTCCTGGGCTTTTCTTAGTTGGTAGTCTTTTGATGGTATCTTCTATTTCCTCAATTGATATTGGTCTGTTTAGGTTGTCAATATCCTCCTGACTCAATCTGGGCAAATCATATGACTTAGGAAATTTATCGATGCCTTCACTATCTTCTATTTTATTGGAGTATAAGGATTCAAAATAATTTCTGATAATCTTCTGTATTTCTGAAGTGTCTGTTGTGATATTGCCTTTTTCATCCCGTATGCTGGTAATTTGAGTTCTCTCTCTTCTTCTCTTTGTTAGCGTGGCTAAGGGTCTGTCGATTTTATTTGTTTTTTCAAAGAACCAACTTTTAGTTTTGTCAATTTTTTCAATTGTTTCTTTCGTTTCGATTTCATTAATTTCAGCTCTGATTTTAATTATTTCTTGTCTTCTACTTCTTTTGCTGTTGTTTTGCTCTTCTTTTTCTAGGATTTTGAGTTGAAGTATTAGATCATTTATTTGTTGGTTTTATCTTTTTTTAAGGAATGAACTCCAAGCAATAAATTTTCCTCTTAGAACTGCTTTCAATGTGTCCCATAGATTCCGATATGTTGTGTCTGTGTTTTCATTTATCTCTAAGAATTTTTTAATTTCCTCCTTGATGTCTTCTATAACCCATTAATCATTCAGTAACCTATTGTTCATTCTCCAAGTGATGCATGATTTTTCCTTACTTCTTTTATCGTTGATTTTCAATTTCATTCCATTATGATCAGATTATATGCATGGTATTATCTCTACTCCTTTATATTGTCTAATAGTTGCCCTGTGACATAATATATGATCTATTTTTGAGAAGGATCCATGTGCTGCTGAGAAAAAGGTGTAACTGCTTGATGTTGGGTGGTATATTCTATATATGTCAATTAAGTCTAGGTTATTAATTGTGTTATTGAGCTCTATAGTTTCCTTATTCAACTTTTGTTTGGAAGATCTGTCCAGTGGTGAGAGAGGTGTGTTGAAGTCTCCCATGATTATTGTATGGTGGTCTATTAGACTCTTGAACTTGAGAAGAGTTTGTTTGATGAACATAGCTGCACCATTGTTTGGGGCATATATATTTATGATTGTTATGTCTTGTTGGTGTATGGTTCCCTTGAGAAGTATGTAGTGTCCCTCTTCACCCCTTTTGATTAACTTTGGCTTGAAATCTATTTTATTTGAAATGAGTATGGACACTCATGCTTGTTTCCGAAGTCCATATGAGTGATATGATTTTTCCCAACCTTTCACCTTCAGTCTATGTATGTCTTTTCCTATCAAATGCGTCTCCTGAAGGCAGCATATTGTTGGGTCTTGTTTAGTGATCCATTCTGCTAGCCTGTGTCTCTTAATTGGTGAGTTTAAGCCATTAACATTTAGAGTTATTATTGAGATATGGGTTGTTCTTCCAGCCATATTTGTTTATTTATGTTACTAAACATGATTTGTTTTCCTCTTTGATTATTCCCCCCCACCTTTACTGTACTACCTCCCGCTGTTGGTTTTCATTGATATTTTCCATTTCCTCTTCCTGTAATATTTTGCCGAGGATGTTTTGAAGAGCTGGTTTTCTAGCTGCAAATTCTTTTCACTTTTGTTTATCATGGAAGGTTTTAATTTCATCTTCCATCCTGAAGCTTAATTTCGCGGGATACACAATTCTTGGTTGGAACCCCTTTTCTTTCAGTGTTTGAAATATGTTATTCCAGGATCTTCTAGCTTTCAGAGTCTGTGTTGAAAGATCAGCTGTTATCCTGATTGGTTTACCCCTAAATGTAATCTGCTTCCTTTCTCTTGTAGCTTTTAAAATTCTCTCCTTATTCTGTATGTTGGGCATCTTCATTATAATGTGTCTAGGTGTGGATCTCTTATGATTTTGCACATTCGGCGTCCTGTAGGCTTTTAGGATTTGGGATTCTGTCTCATTCTTCAAGTCTGGGAAGTTTTCTCGTATTATTTCATTGAATAGATTGCTCATTCCTTTTGTTTGGACCTCTATACCTTCCTGTATCCCAATGACTCTTAAGTTTGGTCTCTTTATGTTATCCCATATTCTTGAATGTTCTGCTCATGGTTTCTTAACAGCTTTGCTGAGCTGTCTATGTTCTTCTCCAGTTGAAATACTTTGTCTTCATTGTCTGATGTTCTATCTTCTAAGTGTTCTACTCTGCTGGTAGTATTCTCAATTGAGTTTTTAAGTTTTTTTATTGTTTCCTGCATTTCCAGGATTTCTGTTTGTTTGTTTTTTATAACCTCTATCTCCCTGTATAATTGATCTTTTGCTTCTTGGATTTGTTTATGTAATTTATTGTCGAAGTGGTCGAAGTGCTCTTTCATTGTCTGATTTTGCTGTCTAATGTCTTCCTTGAGACTCCAGATTATCTGAAGCATGTATATCCTGAATTCTTTATCTGACATTCCATCTGCTGCAGATATTACCTCTTCTAAAGTTGAGTTGACCTGCATTGCTTGTGGTCCTTTCTTTCCTTTTCTTTTCATAATGATCGCGTTTCTTTCTGCTTGGTGAAACTGTTGTGTTATTGATTTTTCCCCCTATATATTTATATTGCTCTTGTATAGTTGCAAAGTTTCCCTCGCAGGCTTTGGCGGTGGTTCTGCCCCTCCTCCAATTGGGGCAATGTGCCTACCACGCCGCCAGCTCCGGCCGGCTCCCTCGCCACTCCTGCTAATTTAGAATCCGATGGGAAGGAATCTCTTTGGCCGATCTTTGGTGACTTCCCCTCTCTGCTATGGCGGGCCCCTGGCTCCTTGCAGTAGTGACCGAAGGGAGAGGTGGAACTGGCTTGTCTCTGGTCTGACACAATCTCTGGTTTTAGATCCCAGTTCGCTAATTCATAGAGGCTTGGTTAGATTTCCTTCCCATCCTCTAAAGGGGGGGAGCACTTTCCCGGGTGGGCAGGGCCGTTAGCAGAGCCGGAAGGGCACGTGCCTTCTGTCAGGCCAGGCGGGGACCCTTCTGGCTGCGCTGGGCCGCCGGGGGCGCTCACAGAGCCAGGCAGATGGCGCCCGCGTGGCTAAGAGCCGGGCGGGGTGACCCTTCGCAGAGCGGGCGGGCCGCCAGGAGTGCCGGGATGGTGGGAGCTGTCTGCCGGCCGGGCAGGGACCCTTCTCGACGAGCAGGGCCGCTGGGGGCGCTTGTAAAGCCGGGTGGCTGCAGCCTCGTGGCTAGGAACCAGGCGGGCGGGGTGGCTGTTTGCAGAGCAAGAGCGGAATGGCGGGAGCTGTCTGCTGGCAGAGCGGGGACCCTTCTCGCAGAGCAGGGCCGCCGGGGGCGCTTGTAAAGCCGGGTGGCTGCAGCCGCGTGGCTAAGACCCAGGCGGGCGGGGTGGCTGTTTGCAGGGCAAGAGCGGGACCGCCAGGGTAGCTGGGATGGCGGAAACTGTCTGTTGGCCGGGCAGGGACCCTTCTCACTGAGCAGGACCGCTGGGGGCGCTTGTAAAGCCGGGCGGCTGCAGCCTCGTGGCTAAGAACCAGGCGGGCGGGGTGGCTGTTTGCAGAGCAAGAGCGGAATGGCGGGAGCTGTCTGCCGGCTGGGCGGGGACCCTTCTCGCCGAGCAGGGCCACCGGGGGCGCTTGCAAAGCCAGGTGGCTGCAGCCACGTGGCTAAGACCCAGGCGGGCGGGGTGGCTGTTTGCAGGGCGAGAGCGGGGCCGCCAAGGTAGCCGGGATGGTGGAAACTGTCTGTCGGCCGGGCAGGGACCCTTCTCGCCGAGCAGGGTCGCCGGGGGCGCTTGTAAAGCCGGGCGGCTGCAGCCTCGTGGCTAAGAACCAGGCGGGCGGGGTGGCTGTTTGCAGAACAAGAGCGGAATGGCGGGAGCTGTCTGCCGGCAGGGCGGGGACCCTTCTCGCCGAGCAGGGCCGCCGGGGGTGCTTGTAAAGCCGGGCGGCTGCAGCCTCGTGGCTAAGAACCAAGCGGGCGGGGTGGCTGTTTGCAGAACAAGAGTGGAATGGCGGGAGCTGTCTGCCGGCCGGGCGGGGACCCTTCTCGCCGAGCAGGGCCGCCGGGGGCGGCTTGTAAAGCCGGGTGACTGCAGCCGCGTGGCTAAGAACCAGCCGGGTGGGGTGGCTGTTCGCCGAGCGAAAGCAGGGCCGCCAGGGTAGCCAGGATGGCGGGAGCTGTCTGCTGGCTGGGCGGGGACCCTTCTGCCACGCTGCTCTGGGCCGCCTGCCGCTTACAGAAGCGGCGGGTGGCCGCGGGATTGGACTCTGAGCCCGCGCTGCCGGTCAAGTTTCACTTGTCTGGGGCAAACTGTCACGTCTAATAAACTTACTAGTTCTCGGCAGGTCTCCTTTCAACGGAATTTTGCTAGAAGATCCTCAGTAGGTATAATGTAGCTGTTTTAATTGGTGTTTCTGATCCCATTAATGTGGAGATATTGAAAGTGCAGCTTCCTCGCCGGCCGCCATGTTGATCTCTCGCATTGCACAATCTTGAAGTTAAAAGTCGGGTTTAGGTAATTTTTTAGTTTATGATTTCAGATAATTCATGCCAGAGAACTTAAATACTTAAAATGGAAAACTAAAGAATTCTACTTCCAAGTTGGCAAGTAACTTCCCAATCATTCAGTCTTTTTTTTAACCAATTTTTAATTGGGTAGCCTGGGAAAATGTCACAGTGTGTATCAGTGCATTAATTTGGACAAGGATAGTAAATCATAGTATGGTATCTGTTGACAAAAAAAGATGTTAAGGTATAAAATTTTGTGAATTGTATCTTAAAATTGTATCATAATTTTCAACATCCTCACCTGAAAATTATGGTTAAAGTGCCTTAGGCCTGAGGTGTCTGCTTAGAATAGCAGTTTTGTCCAGCTCCTTCCAGAACTCAGGCAGGACTTATGTTGAAATGTAAATGAAAGAAGCCTACAAACTCAGTAGGAGACTGATCTGATGTCTAAGTGGGAAAAAAAAGGTATATCGTATGGTATTTACTAATTACTGGCCAGTCATTTTTTCTAGGACTCTCATTTTTTCCTTAGATTCTGTATTTTTTTTGAGCTCATTATTTTGATCCTACAGAACTAGGTTAATATTTTTCTCATCAGTTCTATATTTGACCAACAGTGGAGTTTTGAAACATTGCAATGGAGATTTCACCTGCGAAAAGCTACAAGGCCTTACTATTATTATTTGTGCACACTTTTGTTATGTGTTGTATGTCTATATATCCATATGTTCGTATATCATATATGTGATATACAAATTAACATATATAAGGAGCGATCATTAAAAAAAAGCACTCATTAAAACAAATTTTAAAAAGTGGATTCAAAGATCTTTAATTCACGTGATTTAAATGATTCACTTTAAATTTGGATAAGCAAATAACAATAAATGTCTTTAAATTTAAGCTTACAAGTTTTTCTAGCTGCTCAAAAATCTAACAAAATATTAATGTCTATAAAATGTCTAATATGCCTTGGTTCTAGGACTTTTCCTTTAACAAAGAAATGGTTTACACTGTTCAATACATTTCTCTAATATTTTGATAAATAAGTGAAGTAAATTTGATATGGGATTACTCATTCATGAGTACTTTTGTGAGATATCTGATTGATTTAGTAAGGTCTGTATAAGTTTGTTCTATAGTCTGTATAAGATTGTAAAAATCAGTCATGTGATAAAGCGACACAAATTTCTTAAAACAAAAGTTTACCCATAACATTGTGTTTATAAAGTTTTATTTTTCTAGAACAAGCAACCATAAAAATTAAACAACTGATTAAATAAGAACTGTTATTTTAGAGCACTCTACTGCCATTTCTTTAAAAGCTAAACTTGATTAATGTAAAAACATCAATGTCATTGTGATGCTATTAATGTGCTCATATCTTCCAGGTATACAATTCTGTAAGGTAGAAACTTTAAAAGAGCATTTCATCAAGCTGGTGTTCTGAAGTTGTATGGTAAATATATATATATATATATATATATATATATATATATATATATTGGGGATTTATTTACTTGTTATCAATAAGATATATAAAGTTTTATGTTACTTTTTACATTGGGAAAAAATTTAAATATATTTTTTAAGTTAATGAGCGCCTAATCTATGTAAAGGTTAAAAACTTTCAGCCTTTCTTTAATTCATGTTTTAAATGTGATATCATATGGTGTTAGCTAATATTCATGTGACATCAAACAATTTATGTAAACTGTGTAAAATGATATTTAAAAAAACAAAGATCAGCTTTAGAACTAAAACACTTAAGATTTATATAGAGCCCTGCCTTACCTGAGATAAGGCTCTGTGTCTCATCTTACAACATGTGAGAATAACTACGAAAGCAGTAGGTCAGATGTTATTTAATTTAAAGTTATGTTTTTCTGTCAAGATTACTAGGATCTCAAAAAGGGGATATAATGTATAACTCAGCCTAAAATTCAGGGTAGCTATTACACGAACTAAGTATTTTTACTCTTGTTAATTTTATTTTGAATTTCCTTATAAGTTAACTAAAGATTCCCTGTTAGTGTTTTACAAAACAGTTGCTTTTAGAACACAATATTGGTTAATTTAAGATAATAAGTCATCACCTACAAGACAGACAGAAAAATACAGATCCCAAATAATAAAAAGATAAATAATTTTAAATTATAGACATTAAAGCACAGTACTCTTAATATAAGGCTGTTAAAATTTATTTGCTGGATGTTTAAGATTAGGATTTAAAATTTAATTTAAATGAAAAGGGACAATAAAACAAATATTTGGCTCTTGCCCTCTGAGTCAGTCTGTATCCAGGGAACAGGAGACTTCTCTAAAGAACTTTGCAACTCTGAGCCACATAACCTCCTGATCAGGAAGATTAATGAGACCACTGGAGAACAGAAAGCCAATCAGTGCATTTTCTACGAAGAAGAGAGTCATCAGAGAAGGGAGATATTCCTGATGCTTCCGAGAGAAGCCACATGGTCAAGCAAGACCTGGACTCAACTAGCGCAAATGGCAAGAGCAGAACTGAGAAGCTGCTCTCAAGTTTCCCCAGGAATGACTCCCATAAAATCTCAACTGACTGTTAACAATAGATAGAAACAAAAGTCAGTTTTACTGCTTCATCTTAAACTCTTAGCAAAGACAGATAAACCCAAAATACAGCCATTCCTGGGCATTTTAAAAAATAATAGTTATAATAATATTTTAACGTATACACTTTATGGTAGCCTCCCAAAATAAGTAAGACTGGAGGCTACAAAGAAGGATTCTCAGACAGTAATGCCTGATGAGTATAAAAAGAGACTATCAAGAGGAGGTACCAGAGGCAGAAGATTTTGTTTAAGGCCTACAGATATTCCTAACCTACACAGGTAGGCTTGGTGTTTGCTAGTACGATTATCCAGCCCTGAATAACAGAATTAAAGGTTTCTCTATTACACACAGAGGTCATACTAGTAAAAGGAATTTACAAATATGTAGTCACCAATAGGATCGACATTTGAGAGCAATAGGCAACCTGGACATGGATGATTTTAGTAATCCATGTTCAATTTCCATTTAGGCTTTAGTACAATCAGAAGTGTGACATTTGCTTTTTGTTTCCAGAATATTACTGTGATAAAATGTATATGTAGATCAGGTGACATGAGTATTTCTTTCACCATTTCTAGGAACAGTATTTTGAAGACGTGTAAATTAGTATTTTGAATACAAATAGGTGTACACTGTGTCTATGAATATAGAAATAATGCATGAATAGACCATAATGTAAATAAATAATATAACTGGTTCCAACTTAAATAATGGTTCGAGTTGATATCTGAAAATATACAGGAAACCTTATATTGATATATATCCATTCATTCAAACCAGTTATACATCTAATGGTAATATTAGGGTTATGGTTTATCATGAAGAATGTGTGAGTTTTGCTTCAAAGGTAATTGTGGAAATCGAAAATAATGTGTTTGGAAAGAAGTCTCATGAAAAACCAGTCATGTAACCTGGAGGAATACAAGTGTTCTGAAGCAGGAAGTGATTGAAAGTGAAACAAAAGCCTTTAAATTTGTGAACTTGTGGATGAAATATATATCTTATGATGTGCATAAACTGAGGAAATAGTAATGTACAAGCGTTGAAAAAAAATGAACGTCAAAATACACATCATGTCCCATAGGAATCTACTTGCATTTATATTAACCTGGGTCAATTAGTGTAAAATATTAGGATATGTATGCACAATTCACTGAACTTAGTTTTCAGTACTAGGAAACAAATACGTATTTCAGGAGGATGAATATGTCTTAGAATAATCTTATGAAAAGTTGATTATAAATACGCACTTAAATATTAATGAATTTAGGGAGTACATAATAAGATACATTTATTTCATATTTTGAAAACTCTGGAAAAAAAATATATATATACAGACATTAAAATACACACACAGAAATTAAAAAGTATTAATATACAAGCCAAATGAAATTCACCATGAAATATATATCATCCACAGATCTAAAAATATTCATTTTACTGAACATGAATTTATGTATAATGTTGTTCAGCTAGGATACTCACTCATAGGTTGAATTTTCAGTTCCAACAGTGTTTAACAGGAGTGATCTCTTCTTACAATTTGTATCTGCCAAGTCAGCCACCTCACAAGAATGTACGTGTGGTACCAGGTAGGATTCTATATGTGCATATAAAAATATATGTGCTGATTAGGCTACAGAGAAATGGAGACATGAATTCACATATTTGTTAACTTTAAAAAGACATGGAGAAGTGTTTCAACAAAAAATTCACTAGATTTAAAACTCCTACCATATATAATGCAAAAGGAACGTCCAAATGTACACCTGGCATCCTCTGAACTGCTTGTATTTCAATTTGGTTTGGTCTATTTTTATCCATCATATTAGGATTTGTAGTCAGAGTCTAGTAGGGAGTGGGTTACTATGAGGGACTAAGTATTTTGAATTACTAATTGGAAAATGAATCCAATGTGTATGCAAATATGTGCTACAAAAAAATCTTCCCACTCTCATCCAGAACAATGCCTTGACATTACCTTCGCCCCAATTAAGATACAATTAGAGGAGAAGAGTTAGAAAATCTATGAATACATATCTGGAATGGAAAATGCTCGGGAGTTCACAACACTGGAGGTGGTAGAGGAGTTTCCAAAAGTAATGGAGACTGTAAACACTCCACAAACATGGAAGTGTGCAGGCCTCAAGACATCTGGGAAACTGTCTTTGAGAATGTACACTTGAAATATATGTTGTTTTCAGGAGCTTTAGCTTCCTTTGTAGTGAGATCATCAAAGCTGTGTATGCATCTATGTTACATGGAGGATATGGTTTCTTATTTTCCAATGAACATGAGGCAGCAGTGCTGAATTCTCTCTTTGTGGGTAAGCTGTGGTCACTGGGGTCTAAGAATCTTTCCGTGTAGACTGTGAAGCCATTTGGTCATTCTCCAATTTTGTTGTGTTTCTTGTTGCTGCACTGGGAGTTTGGTATTTGCTTCACAAAATACAAGGAGTTCAACTTGAACACAGTGCTGGAGGGAGTTCTGTCACGTGTTTTGGGTAAGGGTCTGATGGAGAATGCACCAATCAGGCTTCTATGCCACATTGCTTGCCCCCTTGACCGTAGTAACTTGATTCTGAACATTGCCCTGAAAACTCTCCATCTAACAAGATGGCTTAATATACAAAAGTCTGCTGGCTGCACCATGTCAATCACAAGCATTTGGAAGCTGAAGTAAGATCCACATGACCCCACCACAGATGTTTTATCACACAACTGCACACCACAGCTCTGGGCCCACTACTCAGCAGGCTCCACCATACTGGCAGCTCTGTTCTACACCATTTTCATGAAACCCAGTCAAGGAAGGCACTGTCTGGTACACTCTTGATCAGCAACAGGACATCCAAAGGTTCTCCAGTGCCACCTGGTCATGGAAATTTCAAAAATTTCATGGTATTTATCTAGAAATTTTTCAAGGATGAAGTTGGAGAAACTGTGGGTTTCAATTCACTCAGGAACCATTAAATTTTTAGGAAGCACATTTCAAGGAAACCTCTCGAGAATTCTCAGAGGCAAGGCTTCCCAAAGTGTGGCCAAAAGGCCACATGAAGCCAGGCCCATTGAGGTCTACAATGTGAGGTCCATGTGTGTTTTTACTGTCAACAATGGCTGCCAAGTCTTTCATAATAAAATCATGTGATGTCCTGGCTGAGATTGACAGTGCTTGGTGAATAGCCACCCCAGGCTTAGATCTCAGTTTCCAATGGCGACTCTCATGCATGGCCGCCTAAAATCCCAACACAATTAATGGCAATACTTCTCTGAGGTCAGTTCCAGAACTCAGTCTTTACGGGGCATCACACCAGAATTCCAGCCCAGGTGGACCCAGGATTCTCTTCCAACCACCAACAAATGACCACAATTAAAACCAAAACACTCCCACATGGCCCTCATCTTCTTCAACATACACACTCTGCATAACCTCTGGCTAGAGGTTTCCATGACGGGCGCAGCCCAAGACAGTGTACAAAATAAGCTCCCTTGCCCCTCATTTGCCTAAAGTCAGGGTGGCCTGGACACCCTTCCTGTGAACCAAGAGTGATCAAATAGCCCTTCTTTAATACTGCTCTGCTTCTCCAGTTTGAGGCCAACTGACTGTCTGGTATAGATTCTTTATGTGAATTGGTGTCCTGAGAAAACCCAAGCACCTATTGGCTAGCCTCTGCCGAGCTTTGAAGAACTGGTTTGACCCAACGGATCCCTATTCTCACTTGATGGAGGTCAGGAAGCTTACAGAGGAAGGCGAGAGACTTCATCCACAATGACTGCTCTTTTGGCCATTTTGGTTTTGGATGCACACTTGGAAACTTTCTTTAGATCCATCAGGTGCTGAGAATCTAAGCCACTGCCTCACACTGGGCAAAGAGGCTGATTCAGCCACATCCATTTCCAAAGCAATTAAGCAAAGAGCCACAGGTGACGCCCATCCTTTTCCATTTGAAAATTGATTTCTTCAGGTTTCACACAGGGGTGGCCTGAGGCAAACACCTTCCTGACATTCAGGACAACAGAACAAAAGTCCAAAGTAGTGTTTCTCCACTGAGACTTTAGTGGTTGCACTGATATCTGAGTTTTCTGAGATGCTCTCATTCCCTTCAGCTATCCAGTACATGATCATGTCACAGAGCTTGGAGGTGGTACATATCTTGGAAATAATACCATGAGGCTATTCTGGAGAGTGGCCAGTATTCAGGAAGAAAAGAGGAAGTTAGGAAGATAATAGGTGTTGCCCATCCATAAGGCAAGCAGCTCTTGATTCTTTAATTTGGCAAGATGAATGTGGGGAAGCTTTCTACTAGACAGGACACAACCATTGATGCATTTGCTTTTCAAATGTCTACAAAAACAGATTCAGTGGGATACACAGACATAGAAACACTCGCATTGTCAAACGACTTTCTAGAAACATTCCAGTCCAAACAAACAAACCGCCTTTCCTACCTATTCTCAGAACATGAGACAAAACCACAAACTCACACCGACACACACAATGGAACCTCCTTCCCCCAAGTATGTCTGTGAGTATCCTGAGTTTCCTCTGATTTTTGGGCCATACTATGTTCTACCAAAATGGCCTGTCCTATCTCAGAACTGGTCTTCTTTGCCAACTCTGTGAAGTTGTCAGGAGCCATGGTTGAGCCACTATCTGCTTTCTCAGAAAAGGCCCCTCTTCAGAGCTCTCCTGGCATTTGGCCATTCTCACTTCAGTAGGTACTAAGAAAGACTGACTCTGTCCTTGGTAAATCCAAACAAGTGAGACCACTGGAACTGGGACTGGGACTGGCTCTGGGTGCCTGGCTTCCTGGATCCCGAGTTCAGAGAGTTCCATCACCAAGGAAGTGTGATAGGTCACTTCCTTCACGAACTGAATGAGGTCACTGCGTTGGCAACCACTTTGTCCTAACAGTTGCTTCCAAGGGTTCCATGAGATGGAGGCTGCCCATACTTCCTGTGACACTTTCACAAGATAGAATGGTATATCAACCATAGGCACCCGGGAACAGCTCTCCACACAGGCCTGGTTTGGTCGATTTAATCTACATTAAGAAGAGAGAGGCTTTTAGACACATCCCTTCATTTTGACCAGGTTGTTTTACATGGAAGTTGACTTTTGCACTCTCAGGTCTTTCATAGGTGTCTACATCTTCTTCAGGGATCATTTCTGCATGGAACTTTGAGGTTCTCAGCAGGTGGAAGATCCCCTATATTCCTGTATTGTAAGACCAACAATATCCTTGTTCTTCTGTTAAGTTAGATTGAGGAAATATTGCATGTTTAAGGGTAATAACAGGTTCGATTTGGTTTAGGAATCATTCTGTGGGATGAATTAAGGTATTGGGAACCTGCGATATTTACAAGAATATACTGGTGAAATATAAGTATGAAAACAGAAATATAGGTAATATTTGAAGTCCAGAAGGGCATTGGGTGGCCTGAACACCCTTCCTTTGATTCAGGAGTGATCAAATAGCCCTGCCGCTAATACTGCACTGCTTCTCCAATTTGAGGCTTACTGACTGTCAGGTATAGATTCTTTATATGATTTGGAGACATGAGAAAACCCAAGCACCTATTGTCTCATGCCACAGCAAATGGTTTATTGGGGTCCAGCATGCTGGGGCTCAAAGCTCACTTCAGAGGAGCAAAGAACAAAGAGCCCCGAGAACAACTTGAGAAGATATTATATACAATCTTTAGAGAGTGCAGGGACTTTATATACATCATAGCCTCCTTTAGCAAATCAACATATGTGGTAAGCCATTGTTGTAGATTGTGGCCGCCATTAGAATATGGCGCCGGCTTCCACTGTGGCCTGTAGTAAACAACTCCTTTTATGGAGAGATGGCACGCTATCCCTTGCTACCCTATGAGAAAGATCCAAGTGGCGGATTAAGATTGGTATGTGGGAGGCTTTATTATACTGTGCTTGGGCGCTCGGGAGGAGGGGGGTCACTAGAAGATACTTTAATCAAGGCCTGAATAAACTGCTGAAAGAAGATTTCTGAGTTGCGTCTTCCTTGCGGGCAAGGGGTCGCGACAAGTGGTGTCGAGACCCGGGAACCAGAACTTTCAGTAGTCAGGTGTGGTGCACCGGTTAGTCCCAGGTAAGTGGGATCCACGATCAAAGCGGGGATTAGTCCCAGGTAAGTGGGATCCGCGATCAAAGCGGGGCAGCTCCTCTGTAAAGCAAGAGAGAGCGTTACATTTTATTGCAGCTGCACTGTGTACTTTCACTTTTGTTTTTTGTGTGTCTTTTGTTGTGTCATGGGTGCCACATCTTCAAGTCCGCTTCTCCTGGTCCTACATGGCCTGTTACGTTCCAAGGGACTAGAAGTGAAACGTAGTACTTTACAGAGATTTTTACAGAAGACAGATATTGCTGCACCGTGGTTTGCGTTTTCGGGCAGCCTTACTATACCTAGCTGGGACAAATTAGGGAAAGATCTAGATTTCGCTCGTGAACAAGGTACCTTAGAGGGTGGTGTTATACCACTTTGTAAGTTAGTTAGAGGATGTATAGTAGATAGTAAATGCCAGGAAGCTGTGAGTGAGGGTCAAGCTGTTCTTGAGCAACTACATGAGGAAAAGTCTGAAGGATCACATAGTGAAGTGGCAGAGAGCATTGGGAGTAAGAGTAGTGGGAAGGCAAAAGAGCCTGAAACTAAAAATAGGAGAAGGCTCTACCCAGACTTGGCTGAATTAAAAACGCCTGCGAACACAAGCGGCTCAGAGAGTTCTGAGGACCTTGATATATTCCTACAACAACTACGGAAGATAAAAATGAAGAAAAAGAAACAAGGGTTACAGGGCACGCAGGCCTACTGTAAAAAGGGGACGGGATCCAATATTGGTCAACAACACTCTGAGGAGGAGGAGGAGGTAGAATATCTCGAAAAAGATATGGTGCCGGTTGCCCCACCGCCGTATGTGGGGGGGAGCCAAAATTCCGGGAGATCTTATCATGCGCAAGTTTGGAGGACAGTTAATACAGATATGGGACTTGCATACCCTGTATTTCAGGACAATAACAGGGGAAGATATCATCAGCCTTTAGACTTTAAGATAATTAAAACCTTGGCGGAATCTGTCCGCACTTATGGCGTGGATGCCGCTTTCACCCTTACTCAGGTGGAGGGACTTGCTAGATTTTGTATGACTCCTTCAGATTGGGCTAATCTAGTCTGCGCTTGTGTCTCCCCAGGGAAATTTTGGATTGGAGAGCATTTATGCTAGAGGGTGCAGTAGAGCAAGCTGCTCAAAATCATGCAGCGAGACGCCCTGCCTAGGATAGGGATATGCTTTTGGGACAAGGCAAGTTTGCTAATCAACAAACAGGATACCCCCCCGAACATTCACGCCTTGTCAAGATCACTCTTGGGAGAAACATCAGGTCTCTAAGGGTTTCTCTCTTTCCCCCTCTCATAAAAGATACTTATATAATTCTTCCAACTGTAATTCCTCTATAGGAACAGGTTGGTCTTGGTTTCAATGGTTAATTTCCAATGAAAAGGGAGCCACAGCTGATATCTCCACTTTGGCTCAATTACGAGGAGTCAAAAGCTGGTTGTTTAATGTTTCTGGTAGTATCCAAGACTCGGATCGAGGTAGGAGACTTGGAAATATTTCACATAACTCACAATTAAGTAATGCTACGTTATCCTCTGCAGCAGTCTGTCTCCAATCTCCGTTCCTGTTTCTTTTGGCTAATGATACATCACAGGGGATGCTTAATTGTTCTAATGTTACCTGTTATTTAACTGAGTGTTGGAATGGCTCTTGGACTGTGGCAGTGATTATGAAAATTCCAACCTTTGTCCCGATCCCAGTTACTGTGGATCCGGAATCTTTTCCTATTGTTGAACTGATTAGAGCCCGTAAAGATTTTGGTATTATGGCAGTTATAGTGACAGCTGTGGCGGTATCTGCTGCTGCAGCAGTTACAGCTGGAGTAGCCATGGCCAGCCAAGTACAAACTGCTGCCACTCTTAATGAGGTTATTCAACAAACATCCACCATACGTAAATCTCAAAGTAGAATTAATCAACACATTTTATCTGGGATTCTGGCTGCTAATCAAAGGATAAATCTGCTTCAAGATCAAGTTGAGAAATTGTCTGATCTAGTATATTTAGGTTGTGTTGATCAACGTGCACATTTATGTATAACCTCTGTCAGATTTAATGATTCCAGGAATGCCTCCCACATCATCGGGAAATATTTATCCGGAACCTGGTCCATGGAAGCAGAAAACTTACTCCAATCTCAACTAACTCAAATTGCTGTTTTGAATAATACCCGTGTCGAACCAGTGACTTTGGGTCAATTCACCAGTTGGCTATCTTCTGCCTTTTCCTTCTTTAAGGAGTGGGTGGGAGTGGGCATTTTGGGGGCAATGTGTTGCTTCGGTATTATACTTTGTTTGTGGCTTCTCTGTCGCCTTAAAACTCGCCATACACAGGAGAAGGCTATGATTGTATAGGCTCTTGCGGCCTTGGAAAATGGCATGTCTCTGCAAATCTGGCTTGCGCATCTTAAACAGTGATTTTCTGGGCATGGCCATTGCACTACAAGTTAATTTCACAGTGCACTGGGATTGGCATGTCCTCTTTCTTATTCTCCCCCAGTACTGAATACCCTTGCACTCTGCAGGTCTTGTTACCATTGCACGCAGATGCGTTTTAGGACTTGTCTTTCTTCTCGGCTACAGACTCTTTACTTTCCTCTGGGGCTTAGGGATTGTGTTGCCAACTAAAAATTTGTTATTGTTACCAGGCTACCTGTGTTGCCCTACTTCTCGCCGTCGTCAAGATGCAGGATGCGAGGCAAAGCACTGCACTTGAGTGATCCCTCAACGGACCTCAAGGAAAGCATGTCCTATTGCATGTGGGTTTGACGTCCACGCGCCCACCCTACGAAAAAAGGCGTCGGCTGATATGGGGTCAGGTCTGGGGAAGGCGCCTCCTTAGGACTGAACCATACATTGCAGCCGCTTCTGCACAGTGGGATAGGACCTCTACTTTCGCCTGCATTGTTTTATAAAATAGAAGGGGGAACTGTGGTAAGCCATTGTTGTAGATTGTGGCCGCCATTAGAAGATGGCGCCGGCTTCCACTGTGGCCTGTAGTAAGCAACTCCTTTTATGGAGAGTTGGCACGCTATCCCTTGCTACCCTATGAGAAAGATCCACGTGGCGGCTTAAGATTGGTACGTGGGAGGCTTTATTAGACTGTGCTTGGGCGCTCGGGAGGAGGGGGGTAACTAGAAGATACTTTAATCAAGGCCTGAATAAACTGCTGAAAGAAGATTTCTGAGTTGCGTCTTCCTTGCGGGCAAGGGGTCGCGACAATCATATACTGTGGGAAAATCAAATAACAACTGTAAAACATGATTAGCACATTCATGTGCGAGAACAGTTCAGGCAGGGGGTGATTGGTCAGCCCTGAGAAGGGGTATACATTTAAACTGATTGGTTGAAGCCCTGAGATGTATACGTGCTGACATGCACGGTTTCTGGGAAGGGGTTGTTAAGTAACTAGGTGGTCAGGGAAGATTTCAACACATCTAACGGGCAGTTCCGGGAATTGTCTTCACTGACACAGGAATTTCAGGTTCTGAGCACAGCTTGTAAACTTTACAAAACCTGTTTCTTTACGTTTCAATTTCAATTTCATTAATTCTTTCATTTCTCACTCCTTTTTCTGCCTACTTTTAATCTTAAAAGTAATGAATCATAATTATTGTGGGGTCTCACATTCTATTTCTGCCAGTGAAGTGTATTTCTGTCTGATTACCATGAGTTTTACCTGCCCAATCTGAGCCTGGAGAAAGAAAACTATGTAGTTAAGCAAACGAGGTCCCACAGTTATCAACACCATAAGCATGATCAGGGGTCCAGCTAAGGCTGATAGGAGTGTAGTTAACCAGGGGGACTGGGTATATCATGACTCAAACCACACTTGTTGAATCTCCCTTTCTCTCTGGTGCTCTACAAGGAATTTTCTCAATTTACTCATGGATTATTTTACAACTCCAGTATGGTCAGCATAAAAACAGCATTTTTCTCTCAGTACAGCACAGAGGCCCCCCTCCCTCATGAAATGGAGGTCTAATCCTCGACCGTTCTGTAAAACAACTTTAGAGAGAGAGGTTAAGGATTCCTGCAAAAGTGTGATGGAGGTCTCTAACGTCTTCAAGTCTTGATTTATTGCTGTTTCTAATCAGGCCATTTGTGGTGACCCATGGATCATATCAGCTGTTCCTGTACCCACTCCTGCAGCAGCTCCTAGCCCCAATAATGGCTAGAGTAAGGGACACTGGCTCCCGGAAAAATTGGGTTGGTTGTCCCCCTAGTAGACCTTCAAAGGATTCTGCATCATGATAGAGCACCCTGGGGAGTATCTGCACCATTATACAATAATGTACAGAGCTGTCAAATACCTGGGCTGAAATGCAAGGAGTTCTGACTGTGTGGAGTTCAGTACCATAAAGGTTCCTTTAATTAGTTCCCAGGGGGAGGAGTCAGCTGTACTCTGGACTGGGGAAGTAGGCAAAGACGGAAACTCCGAAGTATGAGATGGTAGAGGGGTTTTGGTAGATCTAGGCATGGGAGGTTGAGGAGGCTTAATTCCTGACTTGAGGGGATTGGGCCCTATTGCTGTGGGATTTTCTTCCTTTTTAAGCCGGATGGTGAACCAGAGACCAAAGTCATAACCAGGGCCATTAATATAGAATCGCATTCCCCAAGTATTTCCCATAGGCCATGTTGTTCTGAGGTAGCCCCTTCCTTTGGAAGTGAAAGTTATATTGAGGGGGTAACATAGACTATTTTTTCCACAGCAAGTTTTTGACACCACTTGGATAGCGGCACATTTATTGGGATCAATCCAGATGTCATTTCATCCTACCCAAATCATACTGTCTGGGGAGTTTGCATTTCAGAATGTAGGTCCCATGTGTTCACAAACCCAAGATCTACAATAAAAGTCACTGGGTCCTCCACAGGTTTGGGCCTGTTTGTGACTTCAGAAATCAGCTGGGCACACTTAATACACAAGACTGGCTAGTTTACACCTGAGCTGGGGGAGATGACATCAATAATTCATGGGGTAAGTTGGTCTATGTTGCCCTGGTTTGGGTTTGAGTGGCATCTGTGTGGGGTCCACTATGTCAGGGAGATCCCAGTCAGAGAGGCCTATGGCAAGCTGACAAATATCTGGGTGGAGAGATGGCCACCAAGTCCATAAGGGGGCTGTATGTGAAATAGACCACACTACTTGCCCAGTAGGATTTATAAAACTTGCCATTGTTGCTGAACAGGCTGATGGGGATTAGGACTGCTGGTGGTCAGGGGAAGAATCCATAGCCCTACCCACACCACGGACATGCAACTTGAGAGGGTTACCAGTCTGTTCCAGTTTCCAGCCAGAGTCTGGAGAGGACGCAGGATTGAGATGGGAGGTATGGATCCAGGAAGTGATCCCATCCACTTTCACCACTGTAGGTGTTATAAGCAGCACGTGGTATGGTCCTTTCCAGCAGGGTTCCAAGGGATGACACCTGACACTGTCTCATGTAGACGAAGTCTCCCACTTGATATCAATGTGGAGTTCCCTCGTCTCCAGGATGATAAGCACTGGCCAACTGTTTTCACAGGTATCGCTGGGTGCTGGGTTTGTTCAAGGGCTTTAAGTCTGTCTAGCAAGGGGGTGTTGAAGGAATCATTAATCTCAGAGTTGGGGTTAGGTCCCTTAATGGAGGAGGGGCACCGTAGAGAATTTCATAAGGGGTGAGGTTACACAAAGAGGCGGAGGGGTATTTCTTGCACAAAAAAGTGCATGAGGTAGGAGCATAGTCCAATTTTTTATGCCGGTCTCCAAGATTAATTTCGTTAATTCTCTTTGATGGTTCTATTCATCGTTTCTATATGTCCTGAGCTCTGGGGTCTATAAGCACAATATAACTTCCAATTAATCCCCAGGGTCCTGGAAAATCCCTGACTTACCTTGGCCATGGATGCCGGTCCGTTATCAGACCCTATTACCTTAGGCAGACCGAACCTTGGAAAACTGTCTTCTAGGATCTTTTTGACCACCATCTGAGCTGTTTCTTTCTTCATGGGGAAGGCTTCGACCCATCCTGAAAAAGTATCTACAAAGACTAGGAGATATTTAAGTCCATACCTTGCTGTCTTAATTTGAGTAAAGTCCACTTCCCAGAATTGTCCTGGTCTGGTTCCTCGTATGCGCATCCCTGCAGGACTCTTGGATGGGAAAGTATTAACTAATTGGAAGACTTGAAAAGCTCTAGTCACCAGCTCAGCTATTTTTTTCCTCTGTGAGTCAGTCAATAATAAGTCCTTTATTCGGTCCTTTAAGAGTGCTTATAACTTCTTTGAGCCTAAGTGGTTGAGCTGGTGTACATCTTTGACATAAAGGTGGGCTTTTTGAAATTGTAAACTTGGCTCTGTAGGGTCCCAGAGTTCTGTATCTGTCTCCTCAGATGATAAGTTGCCTGAATGTTCCGGGGCGGCCAAGTCTCCTGATTTTTGTTCCCCCCGGTGTGAAAAAAGTTAACAGAGTCACTCCGTTTAGGGCTGCCAATTAAGCTTCCTCATCTGCCCTTCTGTTTCCAACTGCCACGGGAGTTTCTCTTCTGGTGCCCTGGACAGTGCACTATAGTTAGTTCCTTATGGCCCTGCAGTGCTGAGCGAAGGTGGAGGATCTCATCTTTATTCTTTATTTCTTTCCCGGCAGAGGTTAATAGCCCCCATTGTTGGTAAATAGTCCCGTGCATATGAACAGTGGCAAATGCATAGTGGCTAACAGTTTATATGGTGGCTCTTTTGCCTGTTGCTAGTTCCAATGCTTTCATAAGGGCAATCAGTTCTGCTTTTTGGACTGATGTCCCTTCTGGGAGACCCGAGTATCAGATGAAATTAGTTTTGCAAACTGCTGCTGCTCCAGCCCGCTGCTTACCATCTTGGAGGAAGCTGCTGCCATCCGTAAACCATACGACTTCAGGGCGAGGCAGTGGCTGATCCTTCAAGTCTTGTTGTATACTGGTTTCCTTGCCAGTATGTGTTGACACTCATGAGTGACGGGTCCTGATGATTCTTCTGGCAGCAGTGTAGCTGGGTGAGTGGAGCAGGGGGTCCCAGCGTTATTCTGTCTTTGTCAAGCAAGAGGCTCTGGTAGTGGTTTATTCTGGAGTTTGATAGCCACCTCTCTGGAGGCTAACAGATCATGCTCTCCAGGGCATGGGAGGATATAATGGTTAGCTTCTGTCCCAACGTTAATTAATGAGCATCTTTTATTAGAAGGGCTGCCGCTGCTATAGCACTTAAGCAATGGGGCCACCCGCTAGCCACTGGGTCCAGTTTTTTGGATAAATACGCTACCGGCTTTTTCCAAGGTCCAAAAGACTGAGTGAGCACTCCCCGTGCTATTCCTTTCTTTTCCTCGATGTAGAGAGTGAAGGGTTTTCTACATCTGAGAGTGCTAAGGCCGGAGCAGATAGCAGCATCTTTTTTTGACATTATCAAAAGCTTGTTGGTGCTCAAGGGTCCATTGGAAGTGGGCATCCCCCTTTATCAGCGGGTATAAAGGGGCAGCCAAAGATGTTAACCCAGGAGTCCATAACCTGCAAAAGCTGGCAGTCCCAAGAAACTCTCTGAGTTTTCTCTTATTAGATTGGGGCAGTATCTGCACAACAGTTTTTTTTTCTGGGCTCAGGGAGCCATCGTTTGCCACCCCTGAGAGAATAACCCAGGAAGATTACTTCTTGCTGACAAATTTGGGCCTTTTGGCAGAAGCCTTATATCCAAGCCGAGCAAGCTCGAATAATAGTGCTTGGGTCCCAGACTCATAGGTCTCCTTGGTGTCGGCTGCCAGTAGAAGATCATCCACTATTGGAGTAGGGTGACTTCGGGGTGTGCAGTTTTGAAGTCATTGATGTCTCTGTGGAGGGCTTCATCAAAGAGAGTGGGGGATTGTTTGAACCCCTGTGGGAGTCTAGTCCAGGTTAGTTGGCCAGATGTTCCAGGTTCTGGGTCTATCGACTCTAAAGCTAACAGCAACTGACAGTACTTATGTAGAGGCGAGCAGAAGTAAGCATCTTTTAAGTCCAGCACAGTGTACCATTTCCGCTATGGATTCAGAGTGCTAAGCAAATTATATGGATTGGGTACTGTGGGGTGAATGTCCTGCACTCTGTTGTTGATCTCTCTTAGGTCTTGAACAGGACGGTAGTCCCCAGTTCCTGGCTTTCTTACTGGTACCGGGGGGTGTTCCAGGCTGATTGACAGGGCCTTAGGACCCCAAGAGCCAGGTATTTATGAATATGGGGCCTTATCCCATCCTTAGCTTCTTTGCTTAGAGGATATTGTTTAACACTAATTGGAGACGAAGAGGCTTTTAATTCTACTACTATTGGAGGTTGTTGATGGCTAGACCTAACCCAGCAGTTTCTGCCCAGGCATTAGGATAATCTTTTATCCATTTATGGGGTAGTTTGCCTGTTTGATTAGTCCTATGGGGCGCAAAGAGTTGATGTTCATCTTCTACGGACATAGTCAAAGATGTGACTATGGGAGTTTATACTGAACGCTATAGAACCTCCACTTGGGGACCATTAGGTTTAAAGGTTATTCTAGTCCGGAGTTTGGTAAGCAGATTCCTGCCCATCAATGGGGCCGGGCATTCTGGAATTACTAGGAAACAGTGGTGGACTTTTCCCTTTCCGAGGTCCATGTTCATCTTAGTTGTCCAAGCCCGATATCTACTGCCATTAGCCCCTTGAACTAGGGACCATTTAATTGATAGGGGGGCCAGTGAAGTCTTAAGGGCTGAGTATACTGCTCCTGTAATCACTTCAAAGTTCACTGTGTTCCCCTCAACTTCAAATGTTACTATGAGCTGGGGAAGGGGATCTGAGCCCCGAATTTTCTAGTCCTGTTCTAGAGTCAGCACGGCGGGCTGGCGTGGCTGCTTCTTTTGGGGGCACTCTTTGGACCAGTGTTCTTTTTTATTACAGTGGGCACATTGATTTGAGGCCAGGGGCAGCCTTTGGCGTGGGCCCAGGTAACCCTTTATGTATCCCTGCTTTTTAACTTCTGGCCTATTTGCTGCTGTGACCCGAACCTTAGGCAATGCTTTACTCTGCCATTTGCTTCTTTCCTCCTTCTTTTGTTCCCTTTCTTTCTCTCTCTCCTCTATTCCCTTTCCTCCTCAGTTTCTCTCTTATAATATGCTTTCTCAGCTTCTCTGACTAAATCTCTTAAGGTCATATCTTATAATCCATCTAGACGTTGTAACTTTCTCTTAATATCTAGGGCAGTCTGCTCGATAAAGGCCATTGCAACAGATGCCTTTTGGTCTTCTGCCTGAGGATCAAAAGGATTATATTTCCTATAGGCTTCCATAATTCTCTCCAGAAACATAGAAGGAGACTCATTAGGCCCTTGGATAATCTCTCTTACCTTGGACAAATTAGTCGGCCCTCTGGCGGCCGCTCAGAGACCCACTATTAGAGAACGGCGATAAGTGGACAGATGCTACCTACATTTAAAGGTGTTGGGGTCCCAGTTGGGTCGGTTCATGGGCCCGTAGGGATGGAGAGGGAGCATCACAGGGGCTTCCGAGTTTTCTATTATCCATCTCCTGCGGGTTTTTTTAGGTGGCCCAGCTTCCTTCAGGGGAGCAGGGGCTGCTGCTGCTGCGGGGAAGTCCCCTGGAGGGCTTGGGTCTGGCCCAATTGCCTCTAGCGGCGAAGAGGCTGAGTCAGCGGCCGGAGGATCATCTGGAACATGTTGTGGGTTGGGGAGCGAGGGTAGAGGATAAGGAGAGAGAGGAGTGTCCAGTCTTGTGACTCAGAATGGAGGGAAGAGGGGGAGGAGCAGAATGTTGGAATGATAGGATCGTGGGGCAAGGGGTATATGGCTGTTGATCTGGGTGGCCACGTGGCCCCGGTGAAAGACAATATCTCTGATTTTCGGATTAGAGGGAAGTGGAAGGATTCTTCTGGGGGCCATCCGACTCCTAGGATGGGCCATTCTGAAGCACAGAGAGTCTGCCAGGTCCGGCATTTTACTGAAAAAGAAAGATTCTTGGTACTTGAGCGGACATCAGTCCAATGATCAAGGTTAAGGGACAGAGGCATGGAAGTGCTTTGTCCCATAATGTCCCATAATGGGAGTTACTCAAACAGGGACAGTGAATACACAAACATGATACAGACAAAGACAAACAGTAAACATTTAACATGAGTCCAAGACAAAGATTAGAACTGAGTAACTGGCAAAACATGATGGGTTAGACAATAAAGACAGACAGTAAACTCAACATGAGTTCCTGACAATGAACAAAACTGAGTAGCCAGCAAAACCTGATGGGCTGGAAAACCGAATCGTGAAGCAAAAAATAACCGAGTTGAGGAAACTACTAATCCTCTATTTCCCGAGTCTTCTGGAGTGTCCCCCAGGGACGTGGCCTGTGGCTCTGTGACACATTTGTCAGCCACCGTCGCAGAGAGCTAATGTTCTTCACCGACAGCCATTTTGCCAAGCCCTAACCTGAAACCTGAAACCAGAAAGAGGCACCTTACTTACTCTGAAAGGAGTCCGTTGGGGTCTTTTTTTCGTCACTGCTGGATTTCTCAGCTAGGGCCTCCAGATGAAAAGGTGGGCCGAACGTCGGAGGAAAAGACCACCAAGAGAATTTCTCATGAAACAGCAAAGGGTTTATTGGGGGTCCAGCATGCTGGGGCTCAGAGCTCACTTCAGAGGAGCAAGGAACAAAGAGCCCCGAGAACAACATGAGCAGATTTTATATACATTCTTTAGAGAGGGCAGGGACTTAACATACATCATAGCTTCCTTTAGCAAATCACCATATACCGTGGGAAAATCAAATAACAACTCTAAAACATGATTTGCACATTCATTGGTGGGAATAGTTCAGGCAGGGTGTTATTGGTTAGCCCTGAGAAGGGGTATACATTTAAAATGATTGGTTGAAGCCCTGAGATGTATATGTGCTGAGCTGCACGGTTTTTGAGAAGAGGTTGTTAAGTAACTAGGTGGTCAGGGAAGATTTCAACACACATCTAAAGGGCAGTTCCAGGAATTGTCTTAACTGCCACAGGAATTTCAGGCTCTGAGTGCAGCCTGGATACTTTACAGAACCTGGTTCTTTACGTTTCAATTTCAATTTCTTTTATTCTTTCAGAACCTTACAAAGGAAGGCGAGAGACTTCATCAACAATGACTGCAATTTTGGTCATTTTGGTTTTGGAAGCAGCCATGGGATCTTTTTTTAGATCCTTACGGTGCTGGTAATCAAAGCCACAGCCTCACACAGGGCCAAGAGGCTGATTAAGACATATCCCATTCCAAAGCAATTACTTCTCTGAGGTCAGTTACAGAACTCAGTCTCTGAGGGGAATCACATCAGAGTTCAAGCCCAGGTGGACCCAGTCATCTCTTCCAAACTCCACACAAATGACCACAATTAAAACCAAAACACTCCCCCAAGGCCCTCATCTTCTTCCATATATACATTCATCATAATCTCTGGCTGGATGTTTCCATGAATGTCACAGCCTAAGAGAGTTTCCAAAATAAGGTCTCTTTCCCTTCATTTGCCTAACCACAGGGTAGCCTGGACACCCTTTCTGTGAACCAGGATTGATCACATAGGTCTGCCGTTAATACTGCTCTGCTTCTCCAATTTGAGGCCTACTGACTGTCAGGTATAGTTTCTTCATGTGATTTGGAGTCATGAGAAAACCCAATCATCTCTGCAGGGCTTGAAAGAACTCATTTGTCCCAAAGGATCCCTATTCTCACTTGATGGAGGTCAGGAACCTAAAAGAGGAAGGTGAGAGACTTCATACACCATGACTGATCTTTTTTGCATTTTGGTTTTGGATGCACACATTGGATTTTTCTTTAGATCCAACTGGTGCTGAGAATCTAAGCCACTACCTCACACAGGGCAAAGAGGCAGATTCAGACACATCCCTTTACAAAGCATTTAAGCAAAGAGCCACAGGTGATGCCCATTCATTACCATTTGAAAACAGTTTTCTTCAGGATTCACAAAGGGCTGGCCTGAGGCAAAGACCTTCCTGATATTCATGGCAACAGGCAAATAGGTTAGCAAAAGGCCCAAAGCAGGGTTTCTCCACTGAGACTTTCCTGGTCACACTGATATCTGAGTTTTCTGAGATGCTCGCATTCCCTTCAGCTATCCAGTACATGGCCATGTCACAGAGCTTGGAGGTCGTACATATCTTGGACACAAAACCATGAGCCTATTCTGGAGAGTGGCCAGAATTCAGGAAGAAAACAGGATCTTGGGAAGATAGTAGGTGTTGCCCATCAATAATGAAACCTGCAATCCATTCCTAAAATGGGCAGGATGAATGCTGGGAAGCTTTCTACTAGACAGGACACATCCATTGATGAATTCTTATTTCTAATGTTTTCAAGCACGGACACAGTGAGTTACACAGACATAGAATCACTCACCTTGTCAAACGACTTTCTAGACACAGTCCACTCCTAACCAAACATACTGACTTTCCTACCTATTCTGAGAACATGAGACAAATCCACAAACTGACACCCACATTCACAAAGGCCCCTCCTTCCCCCAAGTGAGTCTGTGACTTTCCAGAGTGTCCTCTGACTGGTGGACCATACTATGTTCCCCCGAAATGGCCTGTCCTGTCTCAGATCTGGTCTCCTTGTCCAACTCTGTGAAGTTGTCAGGAGCCTGGGATGACCACTACCTGCTTTCTCTGGAAAGGCCCGTCTTCAGAGCTCTACTTGCATTTGGCCATCCTCAAATCATTAGGTATCAAGAAAGACAGACTCTGTCCTTGCTAAATCCAAACAAGTGAGCCAACTGGGACTGGGACTGGGACTGGCTCTGTGTGCCTGGCTTCCTGGATAACAAGTTCAGGGAGTTCCATCACCAAAGATGTGACTTAGGTCAATTCCTTCAGGAACGGAATGAGGTCACTGCCTTGGCAACCACTTTGTCCTAACAGTGGCTTCCAAGGGTTCCTTGAGATAGTGGCTGCCCCTACTTCCTGTGGCACTTTCACAAGTTAGAATGGTATATAAACCATAGGGACCGAGGAGAAGCTCTCCACACAGGGCTGGTTTGGTCCATCTTCTTTATATTAAGAAGAGAGAGGCTGATTCAGACACATCGTTTCATCCTGACCAGGTTGTTTGCAATGGAAGATGACTTTTGCTCTCTCAGGTCCTTTATATCTGCCTACATCTTCTCCTGGGATCATTTCTGCATCAACCTTTGAGGTTCTCAGCAATTGGAAGATCACCTACATGCCTGTATTGTAAGACCAACTCTGTCTATGCTCTTCTGTAAAGTTAGATTGAGAGAACAGTGTATGGTTAGGGTTAATAACATATTCTATTTGGGTTAGGCATCATTCTGCGGAATAAATAATGGTATTGGGAACCTGCAATATTCACAAGAATATATCCGTGAAATATAAGCATGAAACCAGAAAATCTAGGTACGATTTGAAGCCCTGAAGGGCATTGGGCCCTTTAGTGGGATACTTAGCTTTGAATTATGTTCTGCACAGATGTCTCAGATAAATTGATATGCAATGGCATAAGACCTTGTACCTTGGATGATTGAATGTAGAAGAGAACATCCAGTCAAAAATGAATAGTCCATAGGATTAGAAAGATAGTCGGTAGGTTTAGTAAAAAGGGTGAGTATAGGAATCGGACCAAAAGTTCATTAGCAATATTGTTTCGTTTAGAGAGTGAATGTAAATATTAGCACATGTGAAAAGTCATTCACAATGATGAACTGGAGAAAATATGTAGGAAAAAGATATCAATAGAGACATTAGAAAATCAGGCAAAGTATAAGGTGAGTGATAGGATTAGACATTTTCAACATGGTTGATGTTGAATGTATAATCTTAGGAAGAAACAAATATGTAGACACCAATAGGATTGACATTTCAGAGCATTAGGCAATCTGGACATGGTTGATTTTAGTATTCCATGCTCACTTTGCATTTTGCTTTGGTGAAAGGTTAATACAATAGGTACTTGTCACTTCCTGTTTTTCTGTATGCTTAACAAAACACTGTTGAAATCTTGAGAACTGTTTGCTAATTTTGTTCCCAGAATGTGCTGTCCCCAACTGCCAAACTGCAGAATGTACTCCCTCACCTGGTTGCATGCAAACCACCCACTCGCCCTGACCCATCAAAAATTTCCCTCCATGCCCTCTCCAAGAAAAGTATATAAGCTCTCTTTAAGCTGTTCTCAGGGCTCTCTACTCTTTTCATGTGAGCTCTTAGCCCCAGCATGCTGGACCCCCAATAAACCGTTTGCTGTAGCTGAGTGAAAATGGTATACTCTTCTGGAATTAAAAGATGCTTTCTTTTGCTTGACTCTGCATAAAGATAGTCAGTTTCTGTTTGCTTTCGACTGGGTAGACCCAGAAACTGGAACGTCTGGTCAACTAACTTGGACTAAACACCCACAGGGGTTCAAAAATTCCCCCACTCTCTTTGATTCAGCCCTCCACAGAAATCTCAACAACTTCAGAACTACGCACCCCAAAGTCACTCTGCTTCAATATGTGGATGTCCTGCTACTGGCTGCCAACACCAAGTAAAACTGTGAGTCTGCGACCCAAGCACAATTATCTGAAATTGCTGAACTCGGGTATAGAGCTTCGGCCAAAAAGGCCCAAATTTGCCAGCAAGAAGTAATCTTCCTGGGGAATTCCATTAGGGGCGGTAAATGATGGCTCACTGAGCCCAGAAAACAAACTGTTGTGCAGATACCACTGCCATCTAACAGGGGACAACACAGAGAGTTTCTTGGGACTGCTGGCTTTTGCACGTTATGGATACCTGGGTTTGTGTTCTTTGCGGCTCCTTTATACCCTCTGTTAAATGAGGATGCCCAATTCCAATGGACCCTTTAGCACCAGCAAGCTTTTTATAACATTTAAAACACTGACACTGAACTCCTCAACTTCACTGAGCCCAGCCTGCAATTTCAGAAAGCCCTACACTACATTAAAAATGTACATCAACTTACTCACCTTGGTTCAAAGAAACTGCAGGCATTCCTGAAGGATCAGGAACAGAGATTTCGACTAACTCACTCACAGTGAAAGGAAATAACTCACAAAAGCCTGTCGGTTCTGTCAATTGGTTAATGCTTACACTTCCAAGCTTCCTGCAGGAAAGCACCTACGAGGAACCAGACCAGGACAATTCTGGAAAGTGGACTTCACTGAAATTAAGCCAGCAATGTATGGACTTAAATATCTCTTAGTCTTTGTAAATACAATTTCAGGATGGATTGAATCCTTTCTCACAAAAAAAAGAAAAAAAAAAAAAAAAACAACCGCTGAAACGGTGGTCAAGTACATCCTGAAAGATATTTTTCTAAGACACGGCCTGCCTAAGGTAATAGGGTCTGTTAATTGAACGGTGTTCATGGCCCAGGTGAGTCAGAGCTTAGCCAGGACCCTGGGGATTAATTGGAAGTTACATTGTGCATATAGACCCCAGAGCTCAGGACAGGAAAAAAAATAAATAGAACCATTAAAGAGACCTAAACAAAATTAAGCTTAGAGACCGGCATAAAAGATTAGAGTATGTTCCTGCCTTATGCACTGTTTCATGCAAGAAATACTTGCTTGACAGACTAAAAGCTCTTGAAAGAACTCAGCGATACCTGTGGAAACAGCTGGCCACTGCCTACCACCCTGGGGACGAGGGGACTCCACATGGATATCAAGTAAGAGACTTCGTCTACATAAGACGAAATCAGGTGTCATCCCTGGAACCCGGCTGAAAAGGACCATACCAGGTGCTACTTATAACACCTACAGTGGTATATGTAGACGGAATCACTTGCTGGATCCATGCCTCTCATCTCAAGCCTGCGCCCTCTCCAAACTCTGGCTGGATACTGGAAAAGAGTGGTAACCCTTTCAAATGGTGTATTCACCAGGTGGATAAGGCTATAGATTCTCCTCTTGGCCACAAGGAGTCCTAATGCTCATCAGCCCGTACAGCAGCGATGGCTAATCACAAATCCTACTAGAGAAGAAGTATGATCTATCTCGCATACAGCCCCCTTAGGGACCTGGTGGCCATCTCTCCACCCAGATATTTGTCAGCTGGTTATAGGTCGTTCCTATTGGGATATCCCTGAAGAAGAGGATCCCACTAAAATTCCGTTAAATGCCTTCTGTACCATAGATAATGGAAACAAACATTATGGATGTAGGGACACACGAGCCAGATGCAGGTTGGCTAGCCTAGATTACTATGTTTTCCCGGCGGACTATCAAAACCACAAACAGCCATGGCTGTGTGGGGCAAAAGCTGACTTCTTCTGTAAGTCATGGGGATGTGAGCATACAGGGGCTGCCTGGTGGAATCCAAACTCCTCATCAAATTCAGTACACAGCATTGACCATATTACCAATTAGACAATCAAAACTGATGGCCCCCAGATGGGTCTCTAGATCCTCAAATTCTGTGTGACCTTTTTAACTTCTCCAAGTGCTCAAAAGGGTAAAAGGAGATTCCCCTATGGGCAGGCCAATTCCCTCCTTCTCTCACATCCTGAACTATGCTTCTCCAATAGATCCTCACCCTCTGCCTTCTGCTCCAGAATCTCTGCTGTCACTCCCACCTCAGCAACCTGATTTCTCCCCTCCAATTTCTAGATCAAAACCCATACCTCAGTTCTCAGACAATTGCCCCCTTGCTGAGGTAGCAGGTAGTGAGGCACCCCTCCACCAACTCACTCCTCTCTTCTTCTGTCAGTGCCCGCACCGGGTCCCACCAGGTCCTCTTACCAGCTATACCAAAGCTCAAACCAGCTGAGGAGAGCCCTCAGAACCCTATCCAAGATGTAATAAAAATGGCTTTTAAAGTTGCTTTGTCATCACTGAAAACAGGTTACTAAGAATTTAAAGTCCCTCAGAGACTTTTTGGGATACTCACTCCCGTCTTCCCCTCTGCTCTACCTGTTCTACTGCTCACGATTTTGTTGCTAGGAAAATCCCAAACCCCTTTCTCATTATTCTTTTACATCTCTCCTTTCTCATACACAGATCCATGTAGCTGCTCTCCCCCCCGCCTTCCCCATCTTTCCCCTCTGTAAAAGGCCCAATAAAAAGTCTTAACTGACCTTCTCCAAAATTCTTCACCAAGGCTGACTTTAGGACTTTCAGCAAAAGAGTCCCTATAAAAGAGTTCAATGTAGACATACTTCCTCTTTTTGTGTTGCCTGTTCTACTTGGCAACTGGCTGGAAAAATCAGCACTCCTAAGCTAGACAGCCCCTTACTAATTTTTCACAAAATATGTGAACAAGGCCTCTGGCCTTGAGCTGGGGCTTCACAGGGATGGCTACGTTTGTAAGATAAAGAAGTTACCAACTGGACCCCATGGTAACAGCTGGCAGGGAGAAAACAAAAAAGAGAAGAAAAAAGCTCTCCCTCTCCTAGGTGTCCTTAAAAAGTTAACTTGCCCAGAAGAGAGGAAAAAAAAAAAAAAAAAGAAACAAAAACTGCTTTTTGTGGACTTCTGCAGACTGTGAACTTCTGAGCCCCTTCCATTACATATTGGGGACAAAATTCTAAAACTACCTAAACTTGGGGTTCAAAGGATTAATTGATTACAACAGAAGCAATGCCCTCTATATCCGGTTGCAACCAAATAGGACTGTTTCTCTGTTTTCGGTGCTATCTTAGGTGCCTTGCCCTGTCCATACCAACAAGAGTATTATTCTATATACTTAAACATTGTTTATGTTTTCATAAAATTGTCAACTGGTGCAATTAATTATGTAATGGTGCAGATGTTTCCCAGAGTGCTCTATCATGATGCAGGTTCATTAAGATCAAATAGTGGGGGGCATACAACCCGGTTCTGCCGGGAATCTGTATTCCTCACTTTAGCCATCCTATTAGGAATAGAAGTTGCTGCAGGGCTGGGCACAGGAACCACTGCCGTAGTCCATGGAACACAACAAATGACCCAATTAGAAGCAGCAGTAGAACAAAGCTTTAAGATATTAAACCTCCATCACAGCCTTACAGGAATCTTTAAAATCTCTCTCTGAAGTTGTTTTACAGAAAAGGCGAGGGTTGGACCTCCTCTTCATGAGAAAAGGGGGCCATTGTGCTGTATTGAGGGAAGAATGTTGTTTTTATTCCCATCATACTGGTTGTAAAATTATCTATGAGTAAATTGAGAAGACACCTTAAAGCGCATCAACGAGAGAGAGAGGCCCCAAAAGGGTGGTTACAGTCTTCGTTCACAGAGTCCCCCTGGTAAACTACGCTTTTATCAGCTTTGGCCGGTCCATTAATAATCATCATATTATTGCTAACTCTAGACCCTGTTTGCTCCACCGTGTAGTTTCATTTCTTCAAGCTCAAATTGGACAAGTTAAATTTTGCTAATCAGACAACAATATACCCCACTAGCAGACATAAAATGTGACACCCCTCAATGATCACTTTTATGATTAAACGTAACCAGAAGAAGAAGTGGGGAATGAAAGATTAATAAAATAGGTATTTGTCACTTCCTGTTTTTCTGTATTCTTAACAAAACACTATTGAAATCTTGAGAAGTGTTTGGTAATCTTGTTCTCAGAATGTGCTGTCCCCAAATGCCAAACTGCAGAATGTAATCCCTCACTCAGTTGCACACAAACCGTCCATTCGCCCTGAACCACCAATAAACTTCCTTCCCTTCCCTCTCCAAGTTAAGTATGTAAGCTCTGCTTAAGATGTTCTAAGGGCTCTAGGCTCTATTCAAATTAGGTCTGAGCCCCAGCATTCTGGACCCCGAATAAACCCTTTGCTGTTGCATGAGACAGTCTCTTGGTTGTCTCTTCCTCCAATGCTAGAATGACTTTTACATTGGTACAATCATAAGTATGACCTTTGCTTTTTGTGTCCAAAATATTACTTTGATAAAATGAATATATAGATCAGGAGACATGAGTATTTCTTCCACCATTTCTTGCAGCAATATTTTGAAGACATAAAATTAGTATTGGGTGTACAAATAGGTGTACTCTGTGTCTATGAATATAGAGATAATTCATGAGTAGACCATACTGCGAATAAATAATATAACTAGTTCCAACTTTAAATAATGGATCGAATTGATATCTGAAAAAATACAGGAAATCTTATATTGATATACATACATTCATTCCAACGCGTTATACATCTAATAGTAATATTAGGGTTATGGTTTATCATGAAGAGTGTGTGAGTTTTGCTTCAAAAGTGATTATGGAAATCAAAAATAATGTGTTTGGGAAGAAGTCTCATGAAAAGACCAGTCAAGAAACATGGAGGAATACATGTGTTCTGAAGCAGGAAGTGATTGAAAGCGAAACAAATGCGTACAAATTTACTAACTTCTGGATGAAATATATATACTATGATGTGCATAAATTGAAGAAATAGTAATGAACCAGTGTTGAATAAAAACTAACATCAAAATATACATGATGTCCCATAGGAATCTACTTGCATTAATGTTAAACTGGATCAGTTACTGGAGAAATATTAGGATTTGTATGCAACAGTGACTGAAGTTAGTTTTCAGAACTAGGAAAAAAAATATGTATTTCAGGTGAATGAATACTTCTGAGAATAATCTTGTGAAAAGTTTACTATAAATCCACATACATGAACATGAATAAATGTAGGGAGTGAATAATAAGATGCATATATTTCATATTTTAAAAAATCTGGAGAGTATATATATATATATATATATATATATATATATATATATATATATATATACAAAACACAAACAAAGACATTAAAAAGTAGCAATATATATGCCAATCAAAATTCATCGTGAAATATATATCATCTACAGATCCAAAAATATTAATTTTACTGAACATGGATTTATGTATAATGTTGTTCAACTAGGAAGCTCACTCACAGTTCGAATTTTCAGTTCCAAAAGCGTTTAGGAGGAGTGATCTCTTCTCACACTTTGTATCTGCCAAGTTAGCCACCTCACAGGAATGTACGTGTGATACCAGGTAAGATTCTATATGTGCATATGAAAATACATGTGCTGAATAGCCTACAGAGAAAGGGAAACAGAAATTCACATATTTGTTAACTTTCCAAACACATGGAGAACTATTTCAACAAAAAATTGACAAGATTTATAACTCCTAACCTATATCATGCAAAAGGCAAGACCAAATATACACCGTGCCTCCTGTGAACTGCTTGTATTTCTATTCTATTTGGGTTATTTTTCTCCATCATATTAGGATTTGTAGTCAGAGTCTAGTACGGTATGGGTTAGTATCAGGGGTTCAGTATTTCGAATGGAAAATTTGAAAATGAATCCAATGTGTATGTAAATATGTGCTACACAAAAATCTTCCCACTCTCATCCAGAACAATGCCTTGAGAATACCTTTGCCCTAAGTAAGACACAATTAGAAGAGAAGAGTTAGAAAATCTGTGAATACATATCTGGAATGGAATGTGCTCAGGAGTTCAAAACCTTGGAAGTGGTAGAGGAGTTTCCAAAAGTAAAGGACAGGGTAAACACTCCACAAACATGGAGGTCTACTGGCCTAGAGAATTCTTGAGAATCTGCCGGTGAGGTTGGGCACTTGAAACATATGTTGTTGTCAGGAGCTTTAGCTTCCTTTCTAGTGAGACCATCAAAGCTCTGACTGAATCTATGAGACCTGGAGGACATGGTTTCCTCTTTTTCAATGAACATGAGTCAGCAGTGCTGAATTCTCTCTTTTTAGGTAAACTGTGGCCACTGGGGGCTAAATGTCTACCATGTGGACTGTGAAACCATATGGTCATCCTCCATTTTCATGGTGTTTCTTGCTGTTGCACTGGGAGTTTTGTATGTGCTTCACGATATGCAAGGTTTTCAACTGGGACACAGTGCGGGAGGGAGTTCTATAAAGTGTGGTGGGTCAGGGTCTGCAGGAGAATAAAAGAACAAGACTTCTATCCCACATAGCTTGCCTCCTTGACTATAGCAACCTGATTCTGAACAATGTCCTGAAACTTCTCCATATATCAAGATGCCTTTACATATAAGGGTCTGCTGGCTTCACCATGTCAGTCACAAGCCATTTGGAAGCCAATGGCGGATCCACATGGCCAACCCACAGATGTTTTATCACACACCTGCCCACCATTGCTCTAGGCCCACTACTCAGCAGGATGCAACTTACTGGCATTTCTGTTAAAAACCATTTTTATGAAAACCAGTCAATCAAGGCACTGTCTGGTATATTCATTGTTGGGAAAAGTATACACGGCAGCCATAACCCAGAGAAAATTCCCAACATGGCGCCTAAGGACTTTTTCTTCCTACCTTCTTCTTTCCTGCAGTGGCGTGAAAAGTTCCCGCCCGTGTGAACTCTCCCGCCTCCTCCAATTTCAAATCTCGCTGGCGGAGAACCTTAGCCCCAATGAGAACAAATTCCTGGGCTCCGGAGGTGATATCTGAAAGAACTTGCCAATAAATGGGTTGCCTGCCATTTATCTAAGCCCTTCCATCTCCCCCTTAGTTATATATAAGCACACAGCTTTTTGCAATAAAATTGGATTTTCTGGTGAAGTGTCTTTGCATGGGGAGTTCTTTCATTCTGGTGCCCCGTGAGAGGATACGGGTGAGCTCTTTCCAACAAGAGCCCCGTCCCCCACTCCGCCGAGACACTCTGCCCTAGTCCGCTCTTTTCAGACGCCAGCTTTCTGCACTCACCACTGATCTGATGTAAGTAATCCTCCCCTGACCCCGGCTCGCCAACTCCCTTCAGGCTGCCACTGGTTTTGTGACAGTGATCGTCAGGCACACTCCAGATGCCTGGTAGGGGAGAGGGAATTCCTCCCACTAAGACCTTTACTAGTTGCAGTGGACCCTCTGGTGTTTCGTTTCTTTTTGGGGCATGAGGCTTCTGAGTTTACACGAGAGGCTTTATGGATTTTCCTGCTCCACTGCCACTGCTGCTGCCGGCTAGAGTTGCTGTATCCTGTGGGGTTGCTGTGTCTGGCTGAAGCTGCCTCTCTGCTCTGCGAAAACTGAACTCCCAGCCTGGAATTGCATTCTGTCAGAGCCAGAGTTTTCTTTTCATTACTGACTTCTTCTGCTGCAGTTGAAAACTTTCCTGACGTCAGGTTGCCCTTGGCTCCAATTCCTTTTTGTTTCACAGATCGCACTTCACTGGTGATGACCAGGTAGTGCCCTCTGTATTTCCTCGTGATGGCTTGTCATTTTGGGGACGCCCACCTGACCCCCGTTTGCCCTGAGCTTCCTGGAAGCCGTTCCAGCCCGGGTTTTCTCTTTGTTTTCTTGCTTACTCCTATTCTCTCTCTCTCTCTCTCTCTCTCTCTCTCTCTCTCTCTCTCTCTCTCTCTCTCTCTCCATCTCTCCCTGTGACTATGGGCACCTCTTAGTCTGCACCTGAAGACTCACCTCTCAAATGTTTAATAAAAAATCTGGCCACACTCTACCTCACACCAGACATCAAGCCCAAACTTTTAATCAAAATCTGTACCCATGATTGGCCTACATATCCACTGGATAATGGCAATCATTGGCCACCAGAAGGCTCCTTAGATCCAAACCTCTTCCAGGACCTTTTTAACTACTGCCAGCATCTGAAAAAGTGGAGGGAGATTCCCTGCATTTAAGATTTTAGCCTTCACACACAGCACCCTGCTCTCTGCTCCTTTTGCCCTCCCTCTCAGGTCCTCTTTGCTTGAAAACCCCTCTCTTCCCCTACTTCTATTCCTGACTTCACAGATTCTTCCTCATTCGACCAAGCAGATGAACCCCCACCTTATCCCCCAGCCCCATCTGCCCCTTCTCTCCCGCTATACCTTCCTCTTCCTCTGCCTAATTCCATGGATCCTCCGCCTTCCGTTTCATCCCTCTTTCCTCCGCCCTCTTCTGCCTGCTCCACCTCCTCCTCCTCCACAGAGACACTACCTTCCTCTCCCTCTCCTTCCTGTTCACCGCCTTCCTCTTTCAGTCCTCCTGTTACCAGGTCTAAGGGACTCCTTCCCACCCCCAAGACAATTGCACCCCTTCGTGAGGTAGCTGGTCCCGAGGGTGTCATCAGAGTCCACGTTCCGTTTTCCATGTCGGACATTACTCAGCTAGAGAGGAAGTTAGGCTCTTTCACCACTGACCCCACCACTTACAATCGGGAGTTTCAATGGGTCCTGCAAGTATGTAGCCTCACTCATCATGACATCTACATGCTCTTGGCCAATACACTTCTCCCCAAGGAAAGGCAATGAGTCTGGGAGCTAGCCCAAGCCCATGCTGATGAAAATCATAGGACCAATCCTACCCACCCCACAGGCCCTCATGCTGTCCCAGAGCAGGATCGCCTATGGGATTACAAGACCCGTGAAGGCTTACAGTTTCGTGACCTTTTTACATCCTGTCTCTTGGCGGGGCTGAAAAAGGCCACCCGCAAGGCTGTTAACTTTCAAAAGGTGCAGGAGGTCATTCAAAGGAAGGAGGAAACACCTTCAGATTTCCAGGATAGACTAACCAAGGCCCTTCAACAGTACACAAAACTCGACCCAGAAACCCCAGATGGCCGTCATGTCTTAATGACATACTCTCACTATTAAAAGTCACCATTCACACATATCACCCCACATTATTCTACCTCTCATTTCCTCATGATGTTCCTAGGGGCAAATACACCTCCTTCATGCAGTCTCCCACGACTATCTAAACCAGTTAACCCTGAGGTTTGGGGCACAACTACACCCTCTATGGCTAAATGAAGTCCTATTCATATTGTCTTACACGACCCTTCAAGATATATTAGTCAACCACAATATCTACTCACAACCACAGCCTTCCTCGGATTAGAACCCATCATCCAGGATTTATTATGAAAGGGGTATCTTAGGCCTACACAATCTCCTTTCAACACCCCCCATTCTGGCAGTTAAGAAACCTAACGGGTCCTACAGGCTGGTTCAAGACCTTCACCTTGTCAACTCCTCTGTGGTCCCCATCCACCCGCTAGTGCCCAACCCTTACCCCTGCCTCTCTCAGATCCATGCCACTACTACCCACTTCTTGATCCTAGATTTCAAAGATGCATTCTTTTCTATTCCCTTGTCATCAGAATCTCAGGATATCTTTGCTTTTACGTGGACTGACCCTCACACCCGCCATTCTTGTCAGCTTACCTGGACTGTCCTCCCACAGGGATTCAGGGATAGGCCCCATCTCTTTGGCCAAGTTCTTGCCCAGGACCTCACATCCTTTCACCCGACCTGTCCTGACTCTACTCTCCTTCAATATGTCGATGACCTTCTTCTATGTAGTCCCTCTTGGAACACTCTCAATCCCACACTGCCCAGCTTCTTAATTTCCTAGCATACAAGGGATATAGGGTGTCTCCCCACAAGGCCCATGTTTTCCAGTTTTTTCTCATCTATCTTGTTTTTTGCCTTACACCTAGGAAAAAGGAAATAACACTGGATAGGAGGCAACTCCTTTCTGATCTTCCAGTGCCCCATACGAAAGCCGAAATACTATCATTCCTAGGACTAGCATTTATTTTAGGGCCTGGATCCCAAATTATTCTCTTCTAGCCAAAAACCTGTATGACCTAGCAAAGGGACCCCCTAGTGAATCTCTTGCCTCCTCCCCTAACTACCACTTCTGCAGGCTTCAGCAACTCCTCTTAAAGGCACCTGCCTTGCACCTTCCTGATATTTCAAGACCATTTCATCTATATGTCCATGAAAAAGGGGAGCAAGCATTTGGGGTCTTAGGTCAAAACTATGGGCCTACATTTGCACCTCTGGCATATATGTCCAATAAAGTAGACCACACAATCTGTGGGTAGGCCCCTTGCTTAAAAGCTCTGGCTGCTGAACAAATTTTACACAAAGAAGCCTCTAAGCTGACTTTTGGGGCCCCTTGAACTATTCACTCCCCACATCACTTGAAGGATCTTTTAGCTTATAAGGGCCTTCAAACCCTTCCTCCATCCAGAGTTCTGTCACTCCTCACTTCATTTCTGGAAAACCCTAATATTACTTTCCTCCCCTGCTCTGCACTGAACCCTGCCTCACTGCTCCCAATGACTCCCACGTCTAACACAACAATTCATAATTGCTTGGAAACCTTAGATGATTTCCTTCCCTGTCATTCTTCAATTTCTGATTGACCACTCACCAAGCCTGACCTTATCTGGTTCACTGACGGCAGTTTCTTTAGGCAGAATGGCACTCATTACTCTGGATACACTGTAGTTTCAGCCACTGAAATTATAGAGGCCAAAGCTCTACCTTCAGGAACTACCAACCAGCAGACTGAACTCATAGCAGCCACTCTTGCCTGCCTTCTAGCACAAGGCAAATCCCTCACCCTTTATACTGACTCAAAATATGTCTTCCATATCTTATTTTCACATGCTGCAATATGAAAGGAGCGAGGACTACTTACCACCAAAGGTAATGTGATCACTAATTCGGCTCTTATAAGCAATCTGATAGAGGCCTCCCACTTTCCCACCCAGTTGGGAGTTGTCCATTGTAGGTCCCATCAGAAGGACGGCTCTCTTATCACTGAGAGCAATGCCAAAGCTGACCAGGCGGCACGAATGGCTGCCACCACTTCCAGTTATTGCCCCCATTGGGGGACATATAATGGCCACTTTAGACATCTCATCTGAAGCCACTACTTCTTCCAGTAAGAACAAGGATCTTTTCAAGTTCCTTTATACTCTATTCCATTCCGATTCTCAGTCTTTGACCCTCGTTTTACAGAGCTTCTTCTCCCTCACCCTCAGCCATGCTACAGAATATAGCCTCTAATTTTCAGATCTGTCAGCGGACCAACCCTCATACTTTTTTAAGGCACAAACCTTTCCCTTCCCACCAAGCCCGGGGACACATTCCCACTGCTGACTGGCAGGTACACTTCACCAACATGCCCAAAGTATGGCACACTAAATACCTCCTTGTCTTTGTGGACACTTTCTCTGGTTGGGTTCAGGCATTTCCCATTTCCAATAAAAGGCTTCCACTGTAGCTTCAATCTTTCTGACAGTCATCATCCCCAGGTTTGGAATGCCCACTTTCCTACAATCTGACAATGGCCCTGAGTTTATTTCTAGGATCACACAAAAGGTCTCTCAAGCCCTCTCCTTCAAGTGACATTTTCACTGTCCATATCACCTTCAGGCTTCAGGGAAAGTGGAAAGGGTAAATCGTACTCTAAAGGAAGTCCTTACCAAATTGACAATGGAATTAAACTTAGACTGGGTCAAACTCCTTCCCTTGGATTTTTTTTCGAATCAGAGCTCTACCTAAGAAACCATCTTTACTGTCTCCCTTTGAGATAAGGTATTCAAGACCTCTTATCCCCCCTGGGTTGGTCATTTCACAAGGACCTCTCACCCGAGATTTTTCTTTGCCTCTCTTGTTTTATCTTTGCTCGGAACTCTGGAAATATCAGGACTGGCTTCTTCTGGACCCAGTCCCCACTCCAAACACTCCTCCCTTAACAGCTGGGAGTCTAGTCTATTATAATACCCCAGAGGAGAACGGGCCTCTTGCCCCAAAATGGGAAGGCCCCTATCCTGTCATTCTCTGTACCCCCAACTCCACCTAACTCTCCTTATCAGACAACTGTCTCACCCCTTGGATTCACATATCTAGGTTGAAGCCATATCACCAAGAGGCCCACCTGATGACGACAGGACCACCCCAGAGGAACTCCAAGAATCACCTCCTGAACCTCCCCTTTACTCCTGCTCTCCACTCCCATCTCACCCATTTAAGTTGTGGCTAACACGGTGTTCCCCGCAGAACAATTCCTCTTAAAGAAGGCACAATGAGCTCTCCCAACACCCTAGTCTTCTCTAACTGCTTGTTTTTTTGTGCTCTGCTTATTTTCTGTGCTCTGTCAGGACTGGTATTTACCCTCCTCTGCTACAATGTATTTATTCACTCTTCGGGAATGATACTCAGAACATGGCATGCAGAATGTCCACGCACTGGATGCAACTGCTTGCTTCATCCACAACTGCACATCTATTTCCCTAAAATTGTCACCTTCAAGGACCTTCGTCCCTGGTAGCTGGAACTGGCCTTTCATTTGCTTCCTTTTTCATCAAACCAAAGACTATTGTCATTGGTGGCCTGAGATATATAATGGGTGCCCCTATAAGTCATGCAGGTTCCATCATGAACGTGGTAGCTATTCTTACCACTCACTTGGTTACCATGAAGTGTGGACTTCTAGTTACCTAAAGTGGCATAAAGGCTCTTCATCCAATAACAATGGATGGTATACTTTAGATATACCTTACCCCAAGGCCAGACCTTGGGACTATGTTGAGTTTGCTGTCTATGCTCGGACAATCTCAGCCAGACCCACAATGTGGATGACTGTTGGCCGCACCCTGATTACGCCACCTAAGGCAACCATCCAGGTAGTCGAACACATTAAGGAGTCAGAATCAAAACTTCGAGATCTTATCCATAGCTCATTTAAAGAGGATTCAGAGCCTTCAACCCCCTCAGGTCCCCCTCCCACATGGCTCAATTTGCTACACCAAACTCTTTGATTATTAAACTCCACCCCTCTTTCTGTGCCTACTTCTCAGTTCTTTCTCTGTGCTTCACTTAGTCGTCCACTTCTAGCAGCGGTCCCATTAGCGGCAGGAAATATTTCAGCAAAAACCTACAATTTCTCTAAGAAAGGAAAACCCCTACATGTGACACGTATCCCACTATGGGAAAGTTGTTCCACCAATACTTTATTTCCTTTCATCTGTTTCCACCTGACAATAATGAATTCTTTACCCATTTGTTCCTTGAGCTTTAGCACCCCATCGAGCCCTGATTTATGAAACCTGGACATTTTCTCTGGTGTAACGGGTCTATAAGTACCTCAACGATCAATGTCTCTGGCATCTGTTTCTTGGTTACGGTAGTTCCTCAGCTGTCTTTGTATACTCCCATCGAATTCCGACAGGTGGCCCTACCTTCCTGCACCCTTAGGGCAGTCTTTCTGCTGGTTCTGGTAGGCCTCACATTAACAACTTCAGCGGTGAGTCTCGAACTCTCTGGTGAAGCTATAGGTCATGCTCTATGGGCATCCAATGACCTGCAACAAAAACTGCAGGAAGCACTTGATAACACTGCTCAGTTTCTGGGCTCCTTGCAGTGACGGTTACTTCATTGGCACAACTGGCTTTACAGAACCGAAGGGCAATTGATCTTCTTATTGCAGAAAAAGGGGGAACATGCCTGTTCCTCAGAGAGGAATGTTGTCATTATGTTAATGAATCTGGCCTAATAGAAAAAAATGTTGTTAAATTGCAGGAATTATCAACCCAATTGCTTCCAATCCTTTCTTGCCATGTACTTACTACCAATCTTGGGGCCCCTTATTGGGATGCTCCTTTTTTGTGCTCTCTTGCCCTGCATAATGAAGTGCCTTCAAACCCAACTGAAAAAAAAATTTCTAATCAAACATTCAACCAGCTTTTGCTTAGGCACTAGCAGCCTCTGATGACTGATGAACCCCCAACATCTCCAAGAGAACAGTTCACTCAGTGCTGAAGCTCACTACCAGGCACGATGGAATGCAACGGACATCAGACGGCGAGAGACAACGAGCTCGGAGAACCTTTTAATCTGCCATCCTGGATTAATGAGTCTTTATGTCCTTCTAAGTTTCCTCATGGCCCTTGGCCTCTTCTCTGTCAGTCCCCCAACATGATACTTCTGCCAAAAATTGACCTTTGCTTTAATTTTTATCTTAATTCTGTTTTTATTCACTCTGATCTTCTTCAGGTGCTGGTGATGCCATGTCCAGGCAACGCTTCCAGTATTTCCCAGAGTCTCTGAAACAGGACCAGTGACTGATACCAACAAACTCCTCCATCTAGGACTGGTTCAATGCCATCGACAACTTGAGGCTTCAGGGAACTTTCATAGACTTCACCCCTATGGAAGTAGCTATCTGTAGCCACTGGGTTTTCTTTCTGGCTGCCATGATATCCCCAGACCTGCCCCCCGAGAATTCCTCCACTTCCCATTCTAGGCCCCACAGCGCCCCCAAACAGCAAGAAGCAGCCGGATCTGACCAACGACGCCACACTTCCTAAGAAAACAAAAAGGGAGGAATGTTGGGAAAAGTATAAACGGCAGCCATTCCCCAGAGTAAAAACCCCAACATGGTGCCTAAGGACTTTTTCTTCCTACCTTCCTCTTTTCTGCAGTGATGCAAAAAGTTCCCGCCCGTGTGAACTCTCCCGTCGGCGCCAATTTCAAATCTCTCTGGCGGGGAACCTTAGCCCCAATGAGAACTAATTCCTTGGCTCCGGAGCTGATATCTGAAAGAACTTGCCAATAAATTGGTGCCCTGCCATTTATCTAAGCCCTACCATCACCCCTTTATTTCTATGTAAGCACACAGCTTTTTGCAATAAAATTGGAATTCTCCTAGCGAAGTGTCTTTGTGTGGGGAATTCTTTCACTCATGATCAGCAACAGGATATCCAAAGGTTCTCCAGTGCCACCTGGTCTGGGAATTTCAGAAATTTGATGGTATTTATTTAGCCATTTTTGAAGGATGAAGTTGGAGTTACTGTGGGTTTCAATTCATGCAGGAAACATTATATGGTGAGGAAGCTCATTTCAATGAAATCTCTGGAGAACACTCACAGGCAAGCTTCCCAAAGAGTGGCCAAAAGTTCACATGAAGCCAGGATCACTGAGGTCTACAATGTGAGGTCCATGTGTGTTTAGACTCTCAACTTTGGCTGCCAAGTCTTTAAGAATAAAATCATGTGATATCCTGGCTGAGATTCCCAGTGCCCTGTGGAAAGCCTCCCTGGACCTCTATCTCAGTTTCCAAGGGCGATTCTGATGCGTGGCCTTCTAAAATCCCAACACATTTCATGGCAGTACTTCTCTGAGGTCAGTTCCAGAACTCAGTCTCTAAGAGGAATCACACCAGAGTTCAAGCCCAGGTAGGCCCAGTCATCTCTTCCAACCGCCACAAAAATGACCACAATGAAAACCAAAACACACCCACAGGGCCCTCATCTTCTTACATATAGACACTCATCATAACTTCTGGCTGGAGTTTTCCATGAGGGGTGCAGCCCAAGACGGTGTGAAAAATAAGCTCCCTTGCCGCTCATTTGCCTAAAGTCCGGGTGGCCTGGAAACCCTTCTTGTGAACCAGGAGTGATCAAATAGGCCTGCTGTTAATACTGCTCTGCATCTCCAATTTGAGGCCTACTGAATGTCAGGTATAGATTCTTTATATGATTGGGAGTCATGAGACAAACCAAAAACCTCTGGGCTAGCCTCCGAAGGGCTTTGAAGAACTCATTTTACCCAAAGGATGCCTATTCTCACTTGATGGGCCTCAGGAACCTTAGAAATGAAGTCAAGAGACTTCATTCACAATAACTGCTCTTTTGGCAATTTTGGTTTTGGATGCACACATGGGATCTGTCTTTGGATTAATCAGGTGCTGAGAATCTAAGCCACAGCCTCACACAGGGCCAAGAGGCTGATTCAGACACATCCTTTTCCAAAGCAATTAAGCAAAGAGCCACAGGTGATGCCCATTCATTTCCATTTGAAAACTGTTTTCTTCAGGGTTCACAAAGGGGTGGCCTGAGGCAAAGACCTTCCTGACATTCAGGGCAACAGAACAATAGGTAAGAAAAAGTCCAAAGCAGGGTTTCTCCACTGAGACTTTCCTGGTCACACTGATATCTGAGTTTTCTGAGATGCTCGCCATTCCCTTCAGCTATCCAGTACATGGACATGTCACAGAGCTTGGAGGTGGTACATATTTTGGACAAAAACCATGAGTCTATTCTGGAGAGTGGCGAGAATTCAGGAAGAAAACAGGAACTTAGGAAGTTAGCAGGTGTGCCCATTTATAAGGCAAGCGGCAGTCCATTCATAAATTGGGCAGGATGAATGCTGGGAAGCTTTCTACTATACAGGACACATCAATTGTTGCATTCTCTTTTCTAATGTCTACAACCACGGACACAGTAGCATACACAGACATAGAAACACTCGCCTTTTCAAACGTCTTACTAGAAGCAGTCCACTGCAAATCAAAGAAAAAAACGCCTTTCCTACCTATTCTCAGATCATGAGACAAAACCACAAAATCACACCCACACCCACGAAGGCACATCCTTCCCAAATTAAACTCTGTGACTATCCAGAGTGTCCTCTGACTGGTGGGCCACAGTATGTTCCCCCGAAATGGCCTGTCTTGTCTCAGATCTGCTCTTCTTTCCCAACTCTGTGAAGTTTTCAGGAGCCAGTGGCCAACCACTACCTGCTTTCTCAGGAAAGGCCCCTATTCAGAGCTCTCCTGGTATTTGGCCATCCTCATATCTTATGGTACCAAGAAAGACTAACACTCTCCTTTGTAAATCCAAACAAGTTAAACCCCTGGGCCTGAGACTTGAGTGTTTCCGGGTGCCTGGCATCCTGGATCCCAAGTTCAGAGAGTTCCATCACCAAGGAAGTGAGGTAGGTCAATGCTTCAGGAACTGAATGAGGTCACTTCCTTGGCAACCACTTTGTCCTAACAGTTGCTTTCAAGTGTCCCATTATATGGAGGCTGCCCCTACTTCCTATGACATTTTCACAAGTTAGAATGGTATATAAACCATGGGCACCCGGGAACAGCTCTCCACCTAGGACTGGTTTGGACCATCTTCTCTACATTAAGAAGAGAGAGGCTGATGCATACACATCCCTTCATGCTGACCAGGTTGTTTGCCATAGAAGATGACTTTTCTCTCTCAAGTTTTCATAGCTGCCCACATCTTCTCAAGGCATCCTTTCTGCATGGACCTTTGACGTTCTCAACAGGTGGAAGATCGCCTACATTCATGTATTGTAAGACCAACTCTGTCGCTGCTCTTCTGTAAAGTTAGATTGACGGAACAGTGTATGGTTAGGGTTAATAACATGTTCAATTTGGGTTAGGAATCTTTCTGCACGATGAATAATGGTATTGGGAAACTATAATATTTACAAGAATATATAGGTGAAATATAAGTATAAAAACAGAAATCCAGGGAAGATATGAAGCCCAGAAGGGCATTGCACCCTTAATTGGTATGCTTAGCTTTGAATTATGTTCTGCACAAATGTCTCAGATAAATCGATGTACAATGGCATAGGACCTTGTACCTTTGATGATTGAATGTCAAAGAGAACATCCACTCAAAATGGGATAGTAGGTAGAATTAGGAAGATGGTCGGTAGGTTTAGAAAGAAGAGTGAGTATAGGATTTAGACCAAAACTTCTTAAGCAATAGGGTTTCGGTTAGAGAGTGAATGTAAATTTCAGCATACATGAAGTGTAAGTCACAATGATGAACCGGGGAAATATGTAGGATAGCAGATATAAATAGAGACATTACTAAATCAGGTAAAGTATAAAATGAGTGATAGGATTAGACATTTTCAACAGGCATGAGGTTGAATATATAATCTTAGGAAGAAACAAATATGTAGTCACCAATAGGATTGATATTTGAGAGCATTAGGCAACCTGGACATGGAAGTTTATGTAATCCATGCTCACTTTCCATTTAGGCTTTGGTACAATCTTAAGGGTGACTTTTTTTTGTCTAGAATATTACTGTGATAAAATGTATATGTAGATCTGGTGACATGAGTATTTCTTCCACCATTTCTTTTAGGAATATTTTGAAGATGTATAAATTAGTATCTAAGGTAAAATAGGTGTACCCCTTGTCTATGAATAGAGAGATAATGCATTAATAGACCATACAGTTAATAAATAATATAACTGCCTCCACTTTAAATAATGGATTGAATTGATAACTGAAAATATATAAGAAAACATATTTTGATATAGAATCATTCATAACAACTAGTTATACGTCTAATTGTAATATTAGGGTTATGGCTTTTCATGAAGAATGTGTGAGTTTGGGCTTCAAAATGATTATGAAAATCAAAAATAATGTGTTTGGAAAGAAGTCTCATGAAAAGACAAGTCAAGAAACATGGAGGAATACATGTTTTCTGAAGCAGGAAGTGATTGAAAGTGAAATAAATGCTTATAAATTTGTGAACTTGTGAATGAAATATATATACTGTAATGTGCATAAACTTAAGAAATAGTAATGTACCAGTGTTGAATTAAAACGAACTCCAAAACACATATCATGTCCCATAAGAATCTACTTGCATTGATGTTAAACTGGGTCAGTTACTGTAGAAATATTAGGAGTTATATGCACCATTCACTGAAGTTAGTTTTCAGTACTAGGAAACAAATATGTATTTCAGGTGAATGAATATTTCTGAGTATAATCTTGTTAAAAGTTGATTATAAATCCACATACATGAACAGAAGTTATTCACTCCAAACCCAACAAACCGCCATTCCTACCTATTCTCAGAACATGAGACAAAATCCGCAAACTCACACCCACACCCTCAAAGTCACCTACTTCCTGCAACTAGGTCTATGACAATCTGGAGTGTCCTCTGACTGGTGGGCCACACTATGTTCCCCTGAAATGACCTGTTCTGTTTCAGAACTGATCTCCTTGTCCAACTCTGTGAAGTTGTCAAGAGTCAGCGGTGGGCCACTACCTGCTTTCTCAGGAAAGACCCCTCTTCAGAGCTTTTCTCACATTTGGCCATCCTCACATCAGTAGGTACCAAGAAAGAGTGAATCTGTCCATGCTAAATCCAAACAAGTGAGACCACTGGGACTGGGACTGGGACTGGGACTGGCTCTGGGTGCCTGGCTTCCTGGATCCCATGTTCAGAGAGTTCCATCAACAAGGAAGTGTGGCGAGGTCACTTTCTTCAGAAACTGAATGAGGCCACTACCTTGGCAACCACTTTGTCCTAATAGTTGCTTCCAATGGTCCCATGAGATGGAGGCTGCCCCTACTTCCTGTGACACTTTCACAAGTTAGAATGCAATATCAACCATAGGCACCCGGGAACAGCTTTCCACACAGGCCTGGTTTTGTCCATCTTCTCTACATTAAGAAAAGAGGGGCTTATTCAGACACTACCCTTTATCCTGACCAGGTTTTTGCCATGAATGATGACTTTTGCTCACTCAGGTCCTTCATATCTGCCTACATCTTCTTCAGGGATCATTTATTCATGGACCTTTGAGGTTCTCAGCTGGAGGAAGACCACCTACATTCCTGTATTTTAAGACCAACTCTGTCCCTGCTCTTCTGTAAAGTTAGATTGAGGGAACTGTGTATGGTTAGGGTTAATAACATTTTTGATTTGGGTAAAGAGTCATTCTGCTGGATGAATTATAATATTGGTAACCTTTAAGATTTATAAAAATATAGAGGTGAAATATATGTATGAAAACAGAAATCTAAGTAAGATTTGAAGCCCAGAAGGGCATTGGGCCCTTGATTGGGATACTTTACTTGGAATTACATTCTACTAAGATATCTCAGATAAATCGATATACAATGGCATAGGACCTTGTACCTTGGACGATTGAATGTTGAAGAGAACATCTAGTCAAAAAGGGATAGTAGGTAGGAATAGGAAGATAGTTGGAAGTTTTAGGAAGAAGAGTGTGTATAGGATTTGGAATAAAAGTTCTTTAACAATAGGGTTTTGTTTAGAGAGTGAATGTCAATGTCAGCACATGTGAAGTGTCAGTAACAATGGTGAACTTGGAAAAATATGTAGGAAAGCAGATATCATTAGAGAGATTAGGAAATCAGGTAAGGTATAAAGTCAATCATAGGACTAGACATTTTCAACAGGGTTGAGTTTGAATATATAATCTTAGGAAGCAACAAATATGTAGTCACCAATATGATTGACATTTGAGAGCATTAGGGAACCTGGACATGGATGTTTTTAGTAATCCATGTTCACTTTCCATTTAGGCTTTGATACCATCATATTGTGTCTTTTGCATTTTTTGTCCAGAATATTTCTGTGATAAAATGTATATGTAGATCATATATTTCATATTTTGAATAGTTTGGAGAGTGTGTATATATATATATATATATATATATATATATATATATATATAACCACTGAGACATTAACAATTAGCAATATATATTCCAATCGAAATTCATCATGAAATATATATCATCCACTGATGAAAAAATATTTATTTTACTGAACATGGATTTATGTATAATCTTGATCTCTTAGGAAGCTCACACATAGGGTGAATTTTCACTTCCAACAGTGTTTCTGCTGAGTGATCTCTTCTCACAACTTGTATTTGCCAAGTCAGCCACCTCACAAATATGTACGTCTTATACCAGGTAGGATTCTATATGTGCATATAAAAATACATGTGCTGAAGAGGGTACAGAGAAAGGGAGACAGAAATTCACATATTTGTTAACTTTAAAACACATGGAGAACTATTTCAATTAAAAATTTACTAGATTTTTTACAGCTGCCTTTTATCCTGCAAAAGGCAATTCCAACTATACTCCATGACTCTTCTGAAATTTTTTATTTCTATTCTGTTTTGGTGTTTTCCTTATCATATTAGGATTAGTAGTCAGAGTCTAGTAGTGTATGGATTAGTGTCAGGGATGCAGTATTTCGAATGGAAAATAGGAAAATGAATCCAATGTGTATGCAAATATGTGCTACAAAACAATCTTCCCACTCTCATCCAGAATAATGCCTTGACATTACTTTTGCCCCAAATAACACACAAATAGAGGAGAAGAGTAAAAAAATCTGTTAATATATATATGGAATGGAAAATGCTCAGGGTTTCACAACATTGGATGTGGTAGAATAGTTTCCAAAAGTAAGGGACAGGGTAAACATTCCACAAACATGGAGCTCTTTCGGCCTAAAGACTTCTTGAGGAACTGCCTCTGAGGTTTGACACTTGAAATATATATTGTTGTCAGGAGCTTTAGATTCTTTTCTAATGAGACCATCAAAGCTGCGTCTGCATCTATGTGACCTGGAGGACATGGTTTCTTCTTTTCCAATGAACATGAGGCAGCAGTGCTGAATTCGCTCTTTGTTGGTAAAATTTGGCCACTGTGGGCTAAGTGTCTCCCCGTGTGGACAGTGAAGCCATTTTTTCGTCTTCCACTTTTCGTGGTTTTTCTTCCTGCTGCATTGGGAATTTCATATTTGCTCCACAAAATACAAGGAGTTCAACTGGGACACAGTGCTGGAGCGGGTTCTGTCACGTGTGTTGGGTCAGGGTATGCAGGGGAATGCATCAACCAGGCTAATATCCCACAGAGCTTGCCCCCTTATACATAGCAACCTGATTCTGAACATTGCCCTGAAATCTCTCCATATAACAAGATGCATTTACAAATAAGCTTCTGTTGGCTACACCATGTCAATCACAAGCCATTTGGAAGCTAATGGCAGATCCACATGGCCCCACAACAGATGTATTATCACACACCTGCACACCACTGCTCTAGGCCCACTAATCAGCAGGCTCCAACTTACTGGCAAATCTGTTCTACACCATTTTCATGAAACCCAGTAAATCAAGGCACTGTCTGGTACACTCATGATCAGCAACAGGACATCCAAAGGTTCTCCAGTGCCACCTGGTCTTGGGAATTTCAAAAATTTCATGGAATTTATCTAGCCGTTTTTCAAGGAAGATGTTGAAGGCACTGTGGGTTACAATTCATTCAGAAACCATTAAATGGTGGGGAAGCTCATTTCAATGAAAACTCTGGAGAACTCTCACAGGCAAGGCTTCCCAAAAAGTGGCCAATAGGTCACATGAAGCCAGGCCTATTGCAGTCTACAATGTGAGGTCCATGTGTGTTTTGACTGTCAACTATGGCTGCCACGTCTTTCAAAATAAAATCATGTGATATTCTGGCTGAGATTCCCAGTGCTCTGTGGAAAGCCACCCTGTTTCTAGATCTCAGTTTTCTTTCCAGGGCGACTCTCATGCGTTGCCTCCTAAAATCCTAACACAATTAATGGCAATATTTTTCTGATGTCAGTTCCAGAACTCAGTCTGTAAGGGGAATCACACCAGAGTTCAAGCCTGGTTTGGTCCATCTTCTATACATTAAGAAGAGAAATGTTGATTCAGACACATCCCTTTATCTGACCAAGTTGTTTGCCATGGAATATGACTTTTGCTTTCACAGGTCCTTCATAGCTGCCTATATCTTCTCCAGGGATCATTTCTTTGTTGACCTTTGAGGTTCTCAGCAGGTGGAGGATCCTCTAAATTCCTGTATTGTAAGACCAACTCTGTCCCTGCTCTTTCGTAAAGTTAGATTGAGGGAACAGTGTATGGTTAGGGTTAATATCATGTTCCATTTGGGTTAGGAATCATTCTACAGGATGAATTATGGTATTGGGAACCTGAAATATTCATAGGAATATAAGTGTAATATAAGTATGAATACAGAAATCTATGTAAAATTTGAAGCCCAGAAGGTCTTTGGGCCCTTGACTGGGATACTTAGCTTTGAATTATATTCTGCACAGATGTCTCAGATTAATCAATATACAATGGTAGCGTTCCATGTACCTTGGATGATTGAATGTCGAAGAGAACATCCACTCAAAAAGGGATAGTCGGTAGGATTAGGAATTAGTCGGAAGAGTGAATATAGGATTTGGTCCAAAAAATCTTTAGCAATAGGGTTTTGGGTACAGAGTGAGTGTAAATGTGAGCACATGTAAAGAGTCAGTCACAATGATGAACTGGGGAAAATATGAAGGAAAGCAGATAATAATAGAGACATTAGGAAATCAGGCAAAGTATAAACTGAGTGATAGGATTAGACATTTTCAACTGGCTTGATGTTGAATATATAATCTTAGGAAGAAACAAATATGTAGTCACCAATCGGGTTGACATTTGAGAGCATTAGGCAACCTGGACATGGATGTTTTTCGTGATCCATGCTCACTTTCCATTTAGGCTTTAGTACAAACTTAAGTGTGATCTTTGTAATTGTGTCCAGAATATTACTTTGATAAAATGTATATGTACATCAGGTGATATGAGTATTTCTTCCACCATTTCTGGGAGCAATATTTTGAAGATGTATAAATAAGTATTGGGGGTATAAAAAGGTGTACCCTGTGTCTATGAATATAGACATAATGCATGAATAGACCATACTGTGAACAAATAATATAACTTTTTCCAACTTTAAATAATGGATTGAATTGATATCTGAAAATATACAGAAAATCTATATTGATGTACAATCCTTCATTCCAACCAGTTATACATCTAATGGTAATATTAGGGTTATGGTTGATCATGACGTGTATGTGAGTTTTGCTTCAAAGGTGATTATGGAAATAGAAAATAATGCGTTAGGAATGAAGTCTCATGAAAAGACTGTGAATCAGGCGGTATAGTGATACCAGACTTCAAACTATACAACAGAGCAATAGTAACAAAATCAGCATGGTACTGTACCAAAACAGGCGGTTGGACAAATGGTACAGAATAGAGGACACAGAAACCAATCCACTAAACTACAACTATCTTATATTTGATAAAGAGGCTGAAAGCACACAATGGAGAAATGATAGCAGCTTCAACAAATGTTGCTGGGAAACCTGGAAATCCATATGCAACAAAATGAAACTGAATCCCTTTCTCTTGCCATGAACAAAAGTTAACTCAAAATGTATCAAGGAGCTTGATATCAAATCAGAGACACAGTGTCTGACACAAGAAAAAGTTGGCTATGATCTACATACTGTGTGGTCGGGCTTCAAATTTCTTAATATTACACCCATAGCACAAGAGTTAATAACTAGATTCAACAAATGGGACTTACTCAAACTAAAAAGTTTTTTCTCAGCAAAAGAAACAATAAGAGAAGTAAATAGGTAGCCTACATCTTGGGAACAAATCTTTAGTCCTCAAACTTCAGATCGAGCCCTAATATCCAGAGTATACAAAGAACTCAAAAAATTAGACATTAGATAACAAATAACCCAATCAACAAATGGGCCAAGGACCTGAACAGACACTTCTCAGAGGAGGACATTCAATCAATCAACATGTACATGAATAAATGCTCACCATCTCTAGCAGTCAGAGAAATGCAAATCAAAACCACCCTAAGATATCATCTTGCTCCAGTAAGATTGGCAGCCATTATGAAGTCAAACAACAACAAGTGCTGGTGAGGACGTGAGGAAAAGGGTCCACTTGTACATTGCTGGTGGGAGTGCAAATTGGTGCAGCAAATTTGGAAAGCAGTATGGAGATTTCTTAGAAAGCTGGGAATGGAACCACCGTTTGACCCAGCTGTTAACCTTATCGGTCTATTCCCTAAAGACCTAAAAAGAGCATTCTACCGGGACACGGCTACATCGATGTTCATAGCAGCACAATTCACAATAGCAAGACTGTGGAACCAGCCTAGATGCCCTTCAATAGACGAATAGATAAAAAAAAATGTGGCTTTTATACAAAATGGAGTATTACTCTTCATTAAAAAATGACAAAATCATAGAATTTGCAGGGAAATGGATGGCATTATAGCATGTTATGCTAAGTGAAGCTAGCCAGTCGTTGAAAAACAAATGCCAAATGTCTTCTTTGATATAAGGAGAGTAACTAATAACAGAGTAGGGACAAAGAGCCTGAGAAGATTAACACTAAACAGGAATGAGAGGTGGGAGGGAAAGGAAGAGAGAAGGGAAATTGCATGGAAATGGAAGGAGACCCTCAGGGTTATACAAAATTGCATACAAGAAGAAGTGAGGGGAAAGAGGAAAAAAAACAAGGGAGAGAAATGAATAACAGTAGAGAGGGTAGAGAGAGAAGAGGGGAGGGGAGGGAAGAAGAGGGGGATAGTAGAGGAGAGGAAAGGCTGCAGAATACAACAGACACTAGTATGGCATTATGTAAATCAATGGATGGGTAACTGATGTTTTTCTGCAATCTGTATGCACGGTAAAAATGGGAGTTTATAACCCACTTGAATCAAAGTGTGAAATATGATATATCAAAAACTATGTAATATTTTGAACAACCAACAATAAAAATTTAAAAAAAAAGAAACCTGGAGGAATACATGTGTTCTGAAGCAGGAAGTAATTGAAAGTGAAACAAATGTCTGTAAATTTATGAACTTGTGGATAAATATATATCTTCTGATGTGCATAAACTGAAGAAATAGTAATGTACTAGTGTTGCATAAAAATGAACGTCAAAATACACAACTTGTCACATAGGAATCTACTTGCATTAATGTTAAACTGGGTCAGATACTGTAGAAATATTAGGATTTGTGTGCACCATTCACTAAAGTTATTTTTCAGTACTAGGAGACAAATATGTATTTCAGGTGGATGAATATTTTTGAGAATAATCTTGTGAAAAGTTTATTATAAATCCACATACATGAACGTGAATGAATGTGGGGAGTGTATAATAAGGCATATATATTTCATATTTTGAAAAATCTGGTGAGTGTGTGTATATGTATATATATATATACATATACACACACTCACACACAAAACACACACAGGAACATTAAAAATTAGCAATACATATGCCAATCGAAATTCATCATGAAATATATATCTTTCACAGATACAAAAGTATTTTTTTACTGAACTTGTATTTATGTATAATGTTGTTCAACTAGGAAGCAAACCCATAGATTGAATTTTCTGTTAAAACAGTGTTTAGGAGGAGTGATCTCTTTTTACGATTTGTATTTGCCAAGTCAGCCACCTCATAAGAATGTATGTGTGATACCATGTAGGATTCTATATGTGAACCTAAAAAATACATGTGCTGAATAGGCTTCAGAGAAAGGGAGACAGGAATTCACATATTTGTTAACTTTAAAAACACATGGAGAACTATTTCAATTAAAAATTGACTAGATTTATAACACCAACACTTTATCAGGCAAAAGGCAAGTCTAACTATACACCATGCCTACTCTGAACTGCTTCTATTTCTATTCTCTTTGGGTTGTTTTTCTCGATCATATTAGGATTAGTAGTCAGAGTCTAGTCTGGTTTTGGTTAGTGTCATGGATTCAGTATTTTGAATGGAAAATTAGATAATGAATCCAATGTGTATGCAAATATGTGCTGCACAAAAATTGTTCCACTCTCATCCAGCACAATACCTTGAAATTATCTTTGCCCCAAGTAAGACACAATTAGAGTAGAAGAGTTAGAAAATCTGTGAATACATATCTGTACTGGAAAATGCTCAGGAGTTCACAACCTTGGAGGTGGTAGAGTAGTTTCCAAAAGTAAGGGACACGGGTTGATAGACCCAACCTGATCTTTTATTAAAATTGGGAGCCATCTTGCCACAAAGCCATAAAAAGTTAATTTTGGCTTTACTATAAATAACTGCAAATTCTGAACCTGCTTGGAATGCCTGCCCGTGCCTTGAATTCACCCATGCTTGACTCTCTGACCAGATAGCAGCCCTCGCTGAAACTTTAGTGACACATCATAAATTTTGGCCTTCCCTGGCCAGACAATGACCCTCTCTGAGGCTCTATTTGTCCTCATAATTTCTGATATTGGGGCCACCAATAAATAAATAAATAAATAAATGAACTACCATTTTTGTGATGCTTGTCAAAGTTCTGTTATCTGTAACCCCCATTTTGTGTAACTTTCTGGGCTATATATCTGTGCTGTAGGAAAGGCAGGGTTGCTGTCTTGTTCCTGCCGTTTGGGGATGGAGAGGCAGCCCAGCCGGTTGACATAATAAGCTTGCCTCAATTTGATTTTAGTTGGAGTCAGTGTTCTTTTTTTGTGTCCTCATCTAATTTTTTTGAGTTCCGCAGCAAGATGACCCTGCCGACCAGATCACAAGACCAGACTGCTGGAAAATCTGAATCTGGCCTTCCCTTCAGGGCTCCAGGCTGGAGAGCCACTCTAGTGGGTGCACATCTTGAGCTGTTCCAAGGTCATGGAGTGAGCGTTAGGTCCCAGGAGCACTGCGGTGAACCACCGCACTAAAACTATTAGCAATCACCTGGTGGAGGAGGCCTCAAAAATTAAGTGGCACCTTTATAACATCTGATATCCGTTTAACGGAGATCTGTTCTGATGACATAGAGCTGTCCTGGGGAGGCTCACATATACTCGTTTTCGGTACAGTAATGAGAATCGTTCTGTCCTCTGTTCTGTTCTGTAGGGAATTCATCTGGAATGGTAGAGATGTGATGACTGGCATGTACGTGGTCCTACTTCGGAGCTTTAGCAAGACGTTGCATTGCTCCTATGTTTTTTGTTTCAAGTTCGGGTTTCTGTATTTTGTGTTTTGTTCTGTTTTCTATATGTTTTTCTTGTTTGTTTTGTGTCTTTTGTTCTGTGATTTCTGTGGTAAAAACATAAGTATATTGGACGTGAAAATGGGTAACAAAGAAAGTAAGCCTGATATTCTTTCGGACTCTGTTTTAAGGAACTGCGATGAACTTTACCCCCCTTTGTTAAGCAGGATGAGAGAAGCTCCTAGCTGGCTGCCTGGAGTATAACCACTGCAGAGGGCAATGCCTGCTGGGGACCTAAGAACTGAGTATCTCCCAGGTTAACAAGTGAAACTCCATTAAAACCCCTTGTCCCTCCAGATCAAGAGAGTCACAACCTCTGGGCAGGGTTCCCTGTGTTTCTTCTTTGTTACCAAAGCAATAAACCTCCCTTTTTCTTTTTCTAAAAACCTTGTCCTCATTATTAAATTGGCATTAATTGGCTTCAAGGTCAGGAGCCGAACTTTAAGTTACAAATTTTGATAAATCCCTCCCCCACCCCCTGTCCCGGAACATTTTTAGAGCTGACTACTGAAATGTTACTAGATGGAACATGCTTGGGGTGGAACCGAACCAGAGGAGATAATCCTGTAAGTAAAAGGAGGGACTGAGGGACTCCCAGCAGCTGCTGAAGCCCTGTTGCTTCAGGGAATTCCCTCCTTCCTTCCCTGCACTGTAAGGATTATGCCACCACTGTCTCGTTAAAAAAGAGAAAAAGAAAAAGGGGACACTAAATGCATTAAAGTCACCATGGAGACCCTTAATTGTACATTTCAGGTTGCCCCTCTGTTAAAACATCTGCCCCCCCCCCTTGTGGACATCTATGGTGCCACTGGTGTAGGAGATTTTTTTTCTTATCTGCTCAGGTTTAAAGGATTCTGTCTGACAGCCATAGTCCGGACCTTCTTTCTGTCTGTCTTGTGTCTTTGTTTCTGGCCCTCTAAGACATGTGCAATAATTTGTTGATATTATAAATTGTTTCTTGGGAATGATCTTAGCTGAATGTGTGTCTAAATGATGATGTTTTCTTGTAACAATCTGGTATTTGAATGGGTTTTTGAAGCATTGCAAAATCTTGCAGTTAAAAGTCGGGTTTAGGTAATGGTTTAGTTTATGATTTCAGATAATTCATGCCAGAGAACTTAAATACTTAGGATGGAAAACTAAACTAAAGAACTCTACTTCCAAATTGGCAAGTAACTTCCCAATCATTCAGTCTTTATTTTTCACCAATTTTGAATTGGGTAGCCTGTGAAAATATCACTGTGTGTTCGAGAGCATTAATCTGGACAAGGATTGTAAATCATAGTATGATATCTGTTGACAAAACAAGATGTAAAGATATAAAATTTTGTGAATTGTATCTTAAACTTGTACCATAATTTTCAACATCCGAACCTGAAAATTATGGTTAAAATGCCTTAGGCCTGAGGTGTCTGCTCAGAAAAGCAGTTTTTTCCTGCTCCTTCCAGACCTCAGCCATGACTTATTTTGAAAGGCAAATGAAAGAAGCCTGCAAGCTTAGTAGGAGACTGATCTGAGGCCTAAGAGAAAAAAAGGTAAATTGTATGGTATTTACTAATTACTGGCCAGTCATTTTTTCTAGGACTCTTATTTTTTTCCTTAGATACTTTATTTTTTTTTTGAGCTCATGATTTTGATCATACAGACCTAGGTTAATGTTTTTCTGATCAGTACTATCTTTGACCAACTGTGGACTTTTTGAAACATTGCAATGGAGATTTCACCTGTGAAAAGCTACAAGGCCTTTACTATTATTATGTGTGCTGAATTTTGTTATGTGTTGTATGTCTATATATACATATGTCCGTATATTTTATATATGATATACAAATTAATATATATAAGGAGCACTCATTAAAAAAAAGCACTCATAAAAACAAATTTTAAAAAGTGGATCTAAAGATCTTCAATTCACGTGATTTAAATAATTCAATTAAATTTGATAAACAGATAAAAATAAATGTCTTTAAATTTAAGCTTTCAAGTTTTTCTAGGTATTCAAAAATCTGATAAAATATTAATATCTACAAAATGTCTAATATGCCTTGGTTCTAGGACTTTTCCTTCAACATAAAAATGGTTTACACTCTTCAATACATGTGTCTAATATTTTGATAAATAAGTAAAGTAAATTTGATATGGGATTACTCATTCACGAGTACTTTTGTTAGATATCTGATTGACTTACTAACGTCTGTATGAGTTTGACTAAATTCTGTAAAAGATTGTAAAAATCAATCATGTGTTAAAGAGACAAAAATTTCTTAAAACATAAGTTTACCCATAACATTGTGTTTATTAAGTTTTATTTTTTCTTGTGCAAGCAACCATAGAAATTAAACAACTGATTAAATTAGAACTGTTATTTTAGAGCACTGTACTGCCATTTCTTTAAAAGCTAAACTTGGTTAATGTAGAAACATCAATGTAATTGTGATGCTACTAATGTGCTCATATCTTACAGGTATGCAAGTCTGTAAGGTAAAAATTTTAAAAGAGCATTATATCAAGCTGGTGTTCTGAAGTTTTATGGGGATTTATTCACCTGTTATCAATAAGATATGTAAAGTTTAATCTTACTTTTTACATTGGGGAACAATTTAAATGTACTTTATGTTAATGAGAGCCTAATCTATGTAAAGGTTAAAAACTTTCAGCATTTGTTTAATTCATATTTTAAAGTGATTTTATATGGTGTTAGCTAATGTTCATGTGACCTCAAACAATTTATGTAAACTTTTAAAATAATATTTAAAAAATAAAGATCAGCTTTAGAACTAAAACACTTAAGATTTATAAAGAGCCCTGCCTTACCTGAGATAAGGCTGTGTGTCCCATCTTATTTCATGTGAGAATGAATACAAAAGCAGTAGGTCAGATTTTATTTCTTTAAAGTTATGTTAAAAGTTCTTTTTTAATGTCAAGATTCCTAGGATCTCAAACAGGGGATATAATGTATGACTCAGCCAAAAAATTCAGGGTAGCTATTAAACGAACTAAGTATTTTTACTGTTGTTAAAAAATTTTATTTTGTAATTTTCTTATATGTGATCTAAAGATTCCCTGTTAGTGTTTTAAAGAAGTGTTGCTTTAAGAACAAAACATGGGTTAATTTCAGAGAGTAAGTTATCACCTACAAGACAGACAGAATAATACAGATCCCAATTAATAAAAAGATAAATAATTATAAAGTTATAGACATTAAAGCCTGGTGCTCTTAATATCAGGCTGTTAAAATTTATTTGATAGATGTTTAAGATTAGGATTTTAAATTAAAATTAATTGAAAAGGGCCAAGGAAACCAATATTTGGCTCTTGCCCTCTGAGTCAGTCTGAATCCAGGGAACAGGGGACTTCTCTAAAGAGTTTTGCAACTCTGGGCTATAAAAACTCCCCATCAGGGAGATTAATGAGACCACTGGAGAACAGAAAGCCAATCAGTGCATTTGCTATGAAGAGAAGAGTCATCAGAGAAGAAAGAAATCCCTGATGCTTCTGAGGGAAGCCACATGGTCAAACAAGACCTGGACCCACCTAGCGCAAATGGCTCTAGCAGAACTGAGAAAGTGCTCTCAAGTTTACCCAGTTTATGACTCCCATAAAAGCTCACCTGACTGTTAACAATAGATAGAAACAAAAGTCAGTTTGAATGCTTCATCTTAAACACTTAGCAAAGACAGTGAAAACCAAAATACAGCCATTCCTGGACATTTTGAATAATAATAATAATAATAATAATAATAATAATAATAATAATAATATTTTAAGGTACACACTTTATGTTAGCCTCCCAAAATAAGTAAGACTGGAGGCTACAAAGAAGGATTCTCTGACAGGAATGCCTGATACTTATTAAAAGAGACTATCAAGAAGAGCTGCAAGATTCAGAAATTTTCAGTTTAAGGCCTAAATATATTCCTAACCTACACAGGTAAGCTTGGTGTTTGCTAGTACGATTATCCAGTCCTGAGTATCAAAATTAAAGGTTTCTCTATTAGACACAGAGGTCATACTGGTAAAAGGATTTTGCAAGATCAGATGACACTAAATTATTAAACTATATCTTATGGGGAGGGACAACTCTAATACTAAAAGTTAAATATTAAATTGACAGTCTTTATAACTGGGGATATTAAAGACTGGAGAGGGAACTTCTATACAGTGACATGTTCCAGCTGCTGCAACATTTATTCAGTACTCATGGTTTTTGTTTCTCTCATGTAATAACCAATCCCCAGATGACTTTACAACCTGTTCTTCCCCAACCAGACTTCAAACCGAACTGACTTCTAAAAGGCAACTCATGTCCCTCAACTACTTCTAAAAGGCAACTCATGTCTCTCACACCATGCCTACTCATGTTATCCTCTCTCAGCTCAGAAGAAGCCAAAATGGGTGACGCCTCTCTTATTACAACAATGGAGCCAAATATAAATAGACAATCAATATAAGTAATTAATTAAGTCAGGTAAAATCAGGGAGACTGGTTTTGGGTGAGTTCTAAAAATTTGGAGACTTTTACCTGAGGGATTAAAATTTCCTCAGTGCTCTACCCCTAATCTATCAAAGATTTGAAAGGGACACAGAGAAAAGGGGGGAATGATAGACACAACCTGATCTTTTATTAAAATTGGAAGCCATCTTGCCAAAAAGCCATGAAAAGATAATTTTGGCTTTACCATAAATTACTGAAAATTCTGAACCTGCTTGGAATGCCTGCCAGTGTTTGAACTGAGCCATGTCTGGCTCTCCGACCTGATAGCAGCCCTCTCTGAAACTTTAGTGACATATCATAAATATTTGCCCTCCCTGGCCAGACAGCAACCCTCTCTGAGGCTCTAATGGTCCTCATAAGTTCTGATGTAGGGACAGCAAAAAAAAAAAAAATATATATATATATAAACTGCCATTAGTGTGATGCTTGTCAGAGTTCTGTTAAATGTAATGCCCATTTTGTGTAAATTTCTGGTCCATGAAGCTGGGCTGTAGGAAAGCTGGGGTTGCTGTCTTGTTCCCGCCATTTTGGGAGGGAGAGGCAGGATGGCCAGTGGAAATAATAAGCTTAATTTAATTTAATTTTATTGGTGTCAGTGGTCTTCTCTTGTGTCCAGATCTAACAGGAAAACACTCACAAAACATGGAGCTCTGCCGGCCTAAAGACTTCTTGAGACACTTCCTCTGAGGTTGGGCACTTGAAATATATGTTGTTGTAAGGACCTTTAGCTTCCTTTCTAGTGGGACCATCAAAGCTGGGTCTGCATCTGTGTGACCTGGAGGACATGGTTTCTTATATTCTAATGAACATGAGGCAGCAGTGCTGAATTTTCTCGTTGTAGGTAAACTGTGGCCACTGGGTCCTAAGTGTCTCCCCGTGTGGACTGTGAAGACATTTTGTCATCCTAAACTTTTAGTGGTGTTTCTTGCTGCTGCACTGCGATTTTGGTATTTGCTTCATGAAATACAATGAGTTCAACTGGGACCCAGTGCTGGAGGGAGTTCTGTCACTTGTGGTGGGTCAGAGTCTGCAGGAGAATGCACCAACCAGGCTTCTATCCCACAGAGCTTGCCCCCTTGTCCATAGCAATCTGACTCTGAAATTTGCCCTGAAACCTCTCCATATAAAAAGATGCCTTTACATAGAAGGGCCTGCTGGCTGCACCATGTCACTCACAAGCCATTTGGAAGGCAATGGCAAATCCTCATGGCCACACCACAGATGTATTATCACACACCTGCCCACCACTTCAATAGGCCCACTACTCTGCAGGCTCCAACTTACTGGCATCTTTGTTCTACACCATTTTCATGAAACCCAGACAATCTAGGCATTCTATGGTACACTCATGATCAGCAACAAGACATCCAAAGGCTCTCCAGTACCACCTGGTTAAGGGAATTTCAAAAATTTCATGGTATTTAACTAGCAATTTTTCATGGATGAAGTTGGAGGCACTGTGGGTTTCAGTTAATTCAGGAACCATAAAATGGTGAAGAAGGTCATTTCAATGAAAGCTGTGGAGTACTCTCACAGGCAAGTCTTCCCATTGAGTGGCCAAAGGCTCATATGCATCCAGGCCCATTAAGGTCTACAATGTGACGTCCATGGGTGTTTTGACTCTCAACTATGGATGCCTAATCTTTCAGAAAAAAATCTTGTGATATCCTGGCTGAGATTCTCAGGCTCTGTGGAAAACAAACCTGGTCCTTGATCTCAGTTTCCAAGGGCGAATCCCATGCGTGGCCTCCTAAAATCCGAACACAATTCATGGCAATATTTCTCTGAGATCAGTTCCAGAACTCAGACTCTAAAGGAATGACACCAGAGTTCAAACCCAGGTAGAACCAGTCATCACTTCCAACCGCCACACAAATCCCCACAATTAAAACCAAAACACTCCCACAAAGCCCTCATCTTTTTCCATATAGACACTCATCGTAACCTGTGGCTGGAGTTTTCCATGAGGGACTCATCCCAAGACAGTGTACAAAATAACCTTCCTAGCCCCTCATTTGCCTAAAGTCAGGGTTGCCTGGACACCCTTCCTGAGAACCAGGAGTGACCATAGGCCTGACATAAATACTGCTCTGCTTCTCCAATTTGAGGCCTACTGACTGTCGGGTTTTGATTTTTTATCTGAATTGGTGTCATGAAAAAACCCAAGCACCTAAAGACTTGCCACTGCAGAGTTTTGAAGAACTCATTTGACACAAAGAATCCCTATTCTCACTAGATGGATGTCAGGAACCTTATAGAGAAAGGCGAGAGACTTCATCCACAAAGACTGCTTTTTGGGCCATTTTGGTTTTGGAAGCACACATGGAATCTTTCTTTAGATCCATCAGGTGCTGAGAATATAAGCCACAGCCTCACACATGGCCAAGAGGCTGATTCACAAACATCCCTTTCCAAAGCAATTAAGCAAAGAGGTACAGGTGATGCCCATTAATTTCCATTTGAAAACTGTTTTCTTCAGGCGTCCCAAAGGGGTGGCCTGAGGCAAAGACCTTCCTGACATTCAGGGCAACAGAACAATAGGTAAGCAAATGGCCCAAAGCAGGGTTTCTCCACTTAGACTTTTTTGGTCACACTGATATCTGAGTTTTCTGATATTCCCCCAATCCCTTAAGCTATCCAGTACATGGCCATATCACAGAGCTTGGAGATGGTACATATATTGGACACAAAACCATGAGCCTATTCTGGAGAGTGGCCCAAATTCAGGAAGAAAACAGGAACTTAGGAAGATAGTAGGTGTTACCCATCCATAAGGCAAGCCAAAGTCCATTCATTAATTGGGCAGGATGAATGCTGTGAAGCTTTCTACTAGACAGGACACATCCATTGATGCATTCTCTTCTCTAATGTCTACAACCACGAACACAGTGGGACATACAGACATAGAAACACTCATCTTGTCAAACGACTTACTAGAAACAGTCCCCTCCAAACCAAACAAACCGCCTTTCCTCCCTATTCTCAGAACATGAGACAAAACCATAAACTCCCACCCACACCCACAAAGTCATGTCCTTCCCCCAAGTAGGTCTGTGACTATCCGGAGTATCCTCTGACTGGTGGGTCTTAGTATGTTTTCCGGAAATGGCCTGTCCTGTCTCAGATCTTGTCTCCTTGGTCAACTCTGTGACGTTGTCAGGTGCCAGTGGTGAGCCACTACCTACTTTCTGAGGAAAGGGCCCTCTTCAGAGCTTTGCTGGCATTTGGCCATCCTCACATCAGTAGGTACCAAGAAAGACTGACACTGTCCTTGGTAAATCCAAACAAGTGTGCCTACTGGAACTGGGACTGAGAGTGGCTCTGAGTGCCTGGCTTACTGGACCCCAAGTTCAGAGAGTTTTTTTCCCAAGGAAGTGAGGTAGGTCACTTCCTCCAGGAACTGAATGAGGTCACTGCCTTGGCAACCACTTTGTCCTAACAGTTGCTTCCATAGGTCCCATGAGATGGAAGCTGCCCCTACTTCCTGTGACACTTTCACAAGTTCAAATAGTGTATCCACCCTACTCACCTGGCAATAGCTCTCCACACAGGCCTGGTTTGTTCCATCCTCTCTACATTAAGATCAGAGAGGCTGATTCAGACACAACCCTTCATCCTGCCCAGGTTGTTTGCCATGAAAGATGACTTTTGCTCTCTTAGGTCCTTCATAGCTGCCTACATCTTCTCCAGGGATAATTTCTGCATGGACTTTTGAGGTTCCCAGCAGGTGGAAGATTCCCTACATTCCTGTATTGTAAGACCAACTCTGTCCCTGCTCTTCTGTAAAGTTATATTGAGTGAACAGTGTATGGTTAGGGTTAATAACATGTTTGATTTATGTTAGTAATCATTCTGCAGGATGAATAATGGTATTGAGAACCTGCCTTGTTAATAAGAATATAGAGGTGAAATATAAGTATGAAAACAGAAATCTAGGTAAAATTTGAAGCCCAGAAGTGCATTTGGCCCTTGATTGGGATACTTAGCTTTGAATTATGTTCTGCACAGGTGTCTCAGATAATTCAACATACAGCGTCATAGGACCTTGTATCTTGGATGATTGAATGTCGAAGAGAACATCCAGTCCAAAAGCGATAGTCAGTAGGATTAGGAAGATAATTGGTAGGTTTAGAAGGAAGAGTTAGTATAGGATTGATACCAAAAGTTTTTTAGCAATAGGGTTTCGGGTAGAGAGTGAATGTATATGTCAGCCCATGTGAAGAGTCAATCACAATGATGAACTGGGATAAATATGTAGGAAAGCAGAAATCAATAGAGACATTAGGAATTCAGCCAAAGTATAAAGTGAGTGATAGAATTAGATATTTTGAACAGGGTTGAGGTTGAATAGAAAATCTTAGGAAGAAACAAATATGTAGTCACCAATACGATTGATATTTGAGAGCATTAGGCAACCTGGACATGGATGTTTTTAGTAATCCATGCTCACTTTCCTTTTAGGCTTTGGTGAAAGATGAATAAAATATGTACTTGTCACTTCCTATTTTTCTGTATGCTTAACAAAACACTGTTGAAATCTTGAGAACTGTTTGCCAATCCTGTTCCCAGAATGTGTTGTCCCCAACTGCCAAACTGCAGAATGTACTCTCTCACCCATTTGCTCACAAACCGACCAGTCGCCCGGACCCATCAATAAACTTCCCTCCCTGTCCTCTCCATGAAAAGAATATAAGCTCTGCTTAAGCTCTTTCAGGGCTCTCTGCTCTATCCAAGTGAGGTCTGAGCCCCAGCATGCTGTACTCCCTATTAACCCTATACTATTGCATGAGACAGTCTCTTGGTGGTCTCTTCCTCCAATGCTTGCCAGAACTTCACATCTGAAACCCCCAGCAAGATCCATCAGTGGTGTACGAAAGACTCCCAAAGAGCTCCTATCAGGATAAGTAAGGTAACACTTTTGTGTTTCAGGTTTCAGGTTAGGGCTTTGCAAAATGGCTATCGGTGATGAGCGTGAGCTCTCTCAGATGCTGGCTGACAGACGTGTCACCGAGCCACAGGTCACGTTCCCGGGGGATGCCCCCAGAGGATTCGGAAAATAGAGGAACAATAGTATCCTCGACTCAGTGATTTTTTTGTTTCGGATTCGGTTTTGCCAGCACATCAGGTTTTGCTGGCTAATCAGTCCTGGTCTCAGTATTGGACGTCCATTGCCTGTCTTTATTGTCTTGTCTTGTCTGTGTTGTGTGTCATTGCTTTCACTGTTTGTATATCTTTCATTATGGGACAGAGCACTTCAATGCCTCTGTCCCTGACTCTTGTTCAGTGGACCAAAGTCCACTTAAGGGCTCAGAATCTTTCTATTTCAGTAAAACGCCGGAACTGGCAGACTCTCCGTGCCTCAAAATGACCCACCTTTGGAGTCGGATGGCCCCTAAAGAAACTTTCTACTCCCCACTAATTCAAAAAGTCAGAAATACTGTCTTTCAACTGGGGCCACATAGCCATCCAGATCAAAAGCCATATATCTTAACTTTGCAGGACCTCTGCAAATCTCCTCCTCCATTTGTGAAGCCTTTCCTTTTCCCTGCCCCCGCTCCTCCACCTTCCCCCATGATTCTATCTCTCAAACCCTCTGCTCCTCCTCCTCCACCCTTTGTTCTTCCTAAGTCTCAAGACTCAACTAGACTCTCCGCACCCTCCTTATCCCCTACCCTCTTCCCCCAACACCCAACACCCTTTAAGTGATTCCCTTGCTGCTGACTCAGCCTCTCCACCATTGGAGGAAGCTAGGCCGGCCCAGCGCCCTCCAGATTACTACCCGGCAGCACACAAAGCCACTCCTTCCCTGGACAAAGCTGGCCCCGGTAAAAGAACTCAAAGAACTTGCCGGCGTTGTCACACCTGCCTACTTGGGATGACTGCCAACAACTCCTACAGACTCTCTTCATGACAGAGGAACAAGAGAAAAACCTTCTGGAAGCTAAAAAAAAATATCCTCGGACAAGATGGGTGACCGACACCTCTTCCCACATCATCAAAGCCAGCTTCCCATTGAACCAACCGAACTGGGACACCAACACGTTTGAAGGTAGGTAGCATCCGTCCACTTATTGCCGGGCTCTAATAGCGGGTCTCCAAGCAGCCGCTAAGGTGACCAACTAATTGGGCCAAGGTTAGAGAGATTATTCAAGGGCCTGATAAATCTCCCTCTATGTTTCTAGAGAGATTTATGGAGGCATATAGGAGATATACTCCTTTCGATCCTCAGGCAGAGGATCAAAAGCCATCTGTCATGATGGCCTTCATTGGGCAAGCTGCCCTGGATATTAAAAGAGAGTTACAATGCGTAGATGGATTACAAGATATGGCTTTGAGAGATTTAGTCAGAGAAGCCTAAAAAAGTAAACTATAAGAGATAAACTGAGGAAGAGAAGGAACAAAGGAGGAAGAAAGAAAGGGAGCAAAGAGAGGATGCGAGAAGCAAAAGATAGACTAATGCATTGACTAAGGTCCTGGTCACAACAAAAAATAGGACAGAAATTAAGAAACAGGGATACAGGAAGGGATACCTGGGCACACGCCAAAAGCCACCCCTGGCCTCAGATCAATATGCCTACTCAAAAGAAAAAGGACACTGGGCCAAAAAGAGCCCGAGAATGAGACAGCCACACCAGCCAGACATTCTGACTCTGGAGGATGACTAAGAAAGTCGGGGCTCAGATCCTCTTCCCGAGCTCAGGGTAACTTTTGAAGTGGAGGGTACCCCAGTACACTTTGAAGTGGATACAGGGGCAGTATACTCAGCCCTTAAAGCCCCATTGGGCCCTCCATCAAATAAAAGGTCTCTATTTCAAGGGGCTAATGGCAGTAAATATCGGGCATAGAAAACTAAGAGGATCCTGGACCTGGGGAAAGGAAAAATCCATCACTCCTTCCTAGTAATCCCAAGATGCCCGGCCCTATTAATGGGCCGAGATCTGCTCACCAAGCTCCGGGCCAGAATAACTTTTATCCCTGAAGGCCCCAAAGTGAAAATTATAAATCCTTCAGTAAAAACTCCTATAGTCACAGCTTTAACTGTCAGTAGAAGATGAATATCAACTCTTCACACCACACAAGACTGATCAAACAGGCACGTTACCCCAGAATTGGATAACATATTACCCAGATGCCTGGACAAAAACTGATGGCTTAGGCCTGCCCATTAAAAAACCTCCAATAACAGTGGAGTTAAAAACCTCAGCCTCTCCAATCAATGTCAAAAAATATACTCTGGGCAAAAATCTAAAGATGGGATAAGGCCCCATATTCAGAAATATCTGATCTTAGGGGTCCTAAGGCCCTGTTAATCAGCCTGCAACACTCCCCTGCTACCATTAAAAAATGCCAGGAACCGGGGACTATCACCCTGTTAAAGACCTATGAGAGATCAACAACAGAGTGCAGGACATTCACCGCATGGTACCTAATCTGTGCAATCTGCCTAGCACTCTGAACCCTGAGCAGAAATGGTATACTGTTCTGTACTTAAAAGATGCTTTATTTTGCTTGCCTCTGCATAAAGATAGTCAGTTGCTGTTTGTTTTCGAGTGGGTAGACCCAGAAACCGGAACATCTGGTCAACTAACTTGGACTAGACTCGAACAGGGGTTCAAAAACTCCCCAACTCTCTTTGATGAAGCTCTCCACAGAGATCTCAACAACTTCAGAACTATACACCCTGCTTCAACATGTGGATGGCCTGCTACTGGCAGCCAACACTAAGGAAAACTGTGAATCTGTGACCCAAGCACTATTATCTGAGCTTGCTAAACTGGCGTGTAGAGCTTCTGCCAAAAAGGCCCAAATTTGCCAGCATGAAGTAATCTTCCTGGGCTATTCACTTAGGGGCGGTAAAGGATGGCTCACTGAGCAAAGAAAACAAACTGTTGTGCAGATACCACACAGATCTAACAGCAGACAACTCAGAGAGTTTCTTGGGACTGCTGGCTTTTGCAGGTTATGGATACCTGGGTTTGCATCATTAGCTGTTCCTTTATACCTGGTGCTAAAGGGAGATGCCCATTTCCAATGAACCCCTGAGAACCAGGAAGCTTTTGATAACACCTAAAGACTCTGACACTGAACCCTCAACTTCACTGAGCTTAGCCTGCAATTTCAGAAAGCCCTACACTAAGTTAAAATGTATATCAACTCACTCACCTTGGTTCAAAGAAATTGCAGGCATTCCTGAAAGATCAAGAACAGAGTTTTCCACTAACCGATTCAAAGAGAAAGGGAAGAACTGAATGGGTAACAAAAGCCTGTCGGGTCTGTCAATTGGTTAATGCTTACACTTCCAAGCTTCTTGCAGGAAAGCACCTATGAGGAACCAGACCAGGACAATTCTGGGAATTGGGAAGTTGACTTTACTGAAATTAAGCCAGCAATGTATGGACTTAAATATCTCCTAGTCTTTGTAGATACATTTTCAGGATGGATTGAAGCATCCCCAACAAAAAAAAAAAAAAAAAAAAGAAAAGAAAAGAAAAGAAAAGAAAAAAGAAAGAAAAGAAAAGAAAAGAAAAAAAACCCGGCCCAAATGGTGGTCAAAAAGATCCTGAAAGATATTTTTCCAAGATTCTGCCTGCCTAAGGTAATATGGGTCTGATAATGGGCCGGCGTTCATGGCCCAGGTAAGACAGGGGTTAGCCAGAATTCTAGGGGTTTATTGGAAGTTACATTGTGCTTATAGACCCCAGAGCTCAGGACAGGTAAAAAAATAAAAAGAACCATTAAAGTGACCTTAACGAAATTAAGCTTAGAAAGTGGCATAAAAGATTGGACTATGCTCCTGCCTTCTGCACTGTTTCATGCAAGAAATACTCCCTCTGTTTCTTTGTCTAACCTCACCCCCTATGAAATTCTCTATGGTGCCCCTGCTCCAGTAAGGGACCTAACCCCAACTCTAAGACCTAACGATCCCTTCCACACCCCCTTGCTTGACAGACTTAAAGCTCTTGAAAGAACTCAGCGGTACTTGTTGAAACATCTGGCCCCTTCCTACCAACCAGGGTATGATGGGACTCCACATCAATATCAAGTAAGAGACCTCATCTACTAAAGACGACATCAGGTGTCATTCCTGAAACCCCGGTGTAAAGGACCATACCAGGTGCTACTTATAACACCTACAGTGGTAAAGGTAGACGGAATCACTTCCTGGATCAATGCCTCTCATCTCAAGCCTGCGCCATGTCCCCACTCTGGCTGGAAGCTGGAAAAGACTGGTAACCCTTTCAAACTGTGTGTTCGCCATGTGGATAAGGCTATAGACTCTCCCCTTGGCCACCAGTATTCCTAAGCATCATCAGCCCGTTCAGCAGCGATGGCTGATCAAAAATCCTACTAGACAACAAGTATGGTCTACCTCGAATACAGCCCACTGAGGGACCTGGTTGCCATCCCTCCACCCAGACATTTGTCAGCTACCTATAGGTCTTTCATATTGGGATAGCCCTGATGAACAGGATTCCACTAAAATTCCATTAAATCACTTTCGTACCATAGGTAATGGAAACTAACATTATGGATGTAGGGACACGTGAGCCAGATGCAGTTTGGCTAGCCTAGATTACTATGTTTGCCCGGCGGACTATCAAATCCACAAACAGCCATGGCTGTGTGGGGAAAAGCCGACTTCTTCTGTAAGTCATGGCGATCTGAGCATACAGGGGCTGCCTGCTGGAACCCAAACTCCTCATCAAATTCAGTACACAGCATTGGCCATATTACCAATTAGACAACCAAAATCCATGTCCCCCAGAGGGGTCTCTAGATCCTCAAATTCTGCATGGACTTTTTAACTTCGGCAAGTGCTCAAAAGGGTTGAAGGAAATTTTCCTATGTGCAGGCCTTTTTCCTCCTTTGCTCACATCCTGAACTATGCTTCTCTAATAGATCCTCACCCTCAGATTTCTGCTCCAGACTCTCTGCTGTCACTTTCACCTCAGGAATTTGATTTCTCCCCTCCAATTACTAGATCAAAAACCCAAACCTCTACCCTTTCTCAGACCATTGCCCCCTTGCTGAGGTAGCAGGTACTTAGGTACCCCTAAACCCAGACACTCCTCTATTCTTCTGTCAGTGCCCACAATGGGTCCCAACAGGTCCTCTTACCTGCTAACCCAAAGCTCAAACCAGCTGAGAAGAGCCCTCAGACCCCTATCCAAGATGTAATAAAAATTACCTTTAAAGTTGCATTGTCAACACTGAATACAGGTTACTAAGAATTTAAAATCCCTCACAGGCTTTTTGAGATACTCACTCCCATCTTCCCCTCTGCTCTACTTGCTCTACTGCTCAAGTTTTTGCTAGTAAAATCCCAAACCCCTTTCCCATTAGTCTTTTAATCTCTCCTTCCTGATTCTCAGATCCATGGAGCTGCTCTCACCCCCTGCCTTCCACTCTTCCCCCTCTGTACCAAGACCACAGAAAATTCTTAAGTGACCTTCTCCAGAAGTCTTCACCATGACTGACTTTAGGACTTTCAGCAAAATAATCCCTATGAAAGAGTTCAATGTAGATAAACTTCCTCTTTTCTTGTTGCCCTGTTCTAGTTGCCACTGGCTGGAAAAATCAGCACTCCTAAGCTAGACACCCCTTACTAGTTTTTCACAAAATATGTGAACAAGGCCTCTGGCCTTGAGCTGGAGCTTCACAGAGATTGCTACATTTCTAAGATAAAGAAGTTACCAACTGGGCTCCATTTTAACAGCTGGCAGGGAGAAAAAAAAAGAGAAGACAAAAGCTCTCCCTCTCCCAGGTGTCCTTAAAAAGTTAACTTGCCAAAATAGAAGAAATAAAACAGAAACAAAAACTGCTTTTTGTGAACTTCTGCAGACTGTGATATTCTGAGCCCATTCCCTTACATGTTGGCTACAAAATTCTGAAACAACCTAAACTTGGGGTTCAGAGGATTAATTGATTACAACAGAAGCAATGCTCTCTACATCCTTTTGCAACCAAATAGGACTGCTTCCCTAGCTTCGGTGCTATCTTAGGTGCCTTTCCTTGTCTGTTCCTTCAACAGTATAATTCTATATACTTAATTATTGTTTATGTGTTCATAAAATGGTCAATAGATGTGATTAATTATGTAATAGTGTAGATGTTTCCCAGAGTGCTCTATCATGACACAGGTTCATTTAAAGTTCAAATAGGGGGGGCATAAAACCCGGTTCCGCTGGGAACCTGTATCCCTCACTTTAGCCATCCTATTTGGAATAAGAGTTGCTGCAGGTGTGGGCACAGGAACCACTGACCTAGTCCATGGGACACAACAAATGACTCAATGAGAAGCAGCAATAGACCAAAGCTTAAAGATATTAAAAACCTCAATCCCAGCTTTACAGGAATCTTTAACCTCTCTCTCCGAAGTAGTTTCACAGAATAGGCGACGGTTGGACCTCCTCTTCATGAGAGAGGGGGCCTTTGTGCTGCAATGAGGGAAGAATTTTTTTTTTATCCTGACAATACTGGAGTTGTAAAAGAATCTATGAGTAAATTAAGAAAATGCCTTGAAGAGCGTCAACGAGAGACAGAGGCCCAAAAAGCGTGGTTTGAGTCTTGGTTCACACAGTCCCTTGGGTTAACTACGCTTTTATCTGCCTTGGCCAGTCCATTAATAATCCTCATATTATTGCTAACTGTAGGGCCCTGTTTGCTCAACCGTGTAGTTTCCTTTCTCCAAGCTCAAATTGGACAAGTTAAACTTATGGTAATCAGACAACAATATAATTCACTAGCAGACATAAAATGTGACACCCCCCAATGATCACTTTTTTGATTAAAAGTAACCAGAACAAGAAGTGGGAAATGAAAGGTTTATTAAATAGGTACTTGTCACTTCCTGTTTTTCTGAATGCTTAACAAAACACTGTTGAAATCTTGAGAACTGTTTGCTAATCTTGTTCCCAGAATGTGTTGTCCCAAACTGCCAAACTGCAGAATGTACTCCCTCACACATTTGCAAGCAAACCGCCCACTCACCCTGACCCATCAATAAACTTCACACCCTGCCTTCTCCAAAGAAAGTACATAAGCTCTGCTTAAGCTATTTTCAGGGCTCTCTGCTAAATTCAAGTGAGCTCTGAGCTGCAGCATGCTGGACCCCCAATACACACTTTGCTGTTGCATGAGACAGTCTCTTGGTGGTCTCTTCCTAAAATGCTCACTCGACCATTCCATTGGTACAATCATTAGTGTGAACTTTGCTTTTTGTGTCCAGAATATTACTGTGATAAAATGTATATGTAGGTCAGGTGACATGAGTATTTCTTCCACCATTTCTGGGAGGAATATTTTCAAGACCTAATAATTAGTATTGGGGTTATAAAGACGTGTACCCTGTGTCTATGGATATAGAGATAATGCATGAATAGACAATACTGTGTTTAAATAATATAACAGGTTCCACTTTAAATAATGTATTGAATTGATATCTGAAAATATATAAGAAATCATTTATTGATATACAATCATTCATTCCAACCAGTTATACATCTAATGGTAATATTATGGTTATGGTTCATTATCTAGGGTGTGTGAGATTTCCTTCAAAAGTAATTATGAAAATCAAAAATAATGTGTTTGGAAAGAATTCTCATGAAAAGACCAGTCAAGAAACATGGAGAAATATATGTGTTCTGAAGTAGAAAGTGATTGAAAGTGAAACAAATGCCAATAAAATTGCAAACTTATGGATGAAATATATATCCAATGATGTGCATGAACTAAAGAAATAGTAATGTACAAGTGTTGAAAAAAATGAACTTCAAAATACACATCATGTCCCATAGGAGTCTACTTGCATTGATGTTAAACTGAGTCAGTTACTGTAGAAATATTAGGATTTGTATACACCATTCACTTAAGTTAGTTTTCAGTGTTGGAAACAAATAGGTATTCCAGGTGGATGAATATTTCTGAAAATAATCTTGTGAAAAGATTATTATAAATCCACATACATGAATATGAATGAATTTAGGAAATGTATAATAAGACACATATATTTCATATTTTGAAAAATCTGGAGAGTATATATATATATATATATATATATATATAAACACACACAGATATTAAAAATTAGCACTATATGCCAATTGAAATTCACCATGAAATATATATTATCCACAGATCAAAAATATTCATTTTACTGAACATGGATTTATATATAATGTTGTTCAGCTAGGAAGCTCACCCATAGGGTGAATGTTCAGTTCCAACAGCGTTTAGGAGGAGTGATCTCTTCTCACAATTTGTATCTGCCTATTCAGGTACCACACAATAGTGTACATGTGGTACCAGGTAGGATTATACATGTGCTTATAAAAATACATGTGCTGAATACGCTACAGCGAAAGGGAGACAGGAATTCATATATTTGTTAACTTTAAAAACACATTGAGAACTATTTCAACAAAAAAATGAGTAGATTTATAACTCCTACTCTATATAATGCAAAAGGCAAGTCCAACTATACACTGTGCCTTTTCTGTACTGCTTGTATTTCAATTCTGTTTGGGTTATTTTTCTCCATCATATTAGGATTAGTAGACAGAGTTTAGTAGGGTATGGGGTAGTGTCAGTGTTTCAGTATTTCAAATGGAAAATTGGAAAATGAATCCAATGTGTATGCAAATATGTGCTACACAAAAATCCACCCACTCTCATCCAGAACAATTACTTGACATTACCTTCGCCCCAATTAAGACACAATTAGAGGAGAAGAGTTATAAAATTTGTGAATACATATCTGGAATGGAAATTGCTCAGGAGTTCACAACTTTGGAGGTTGCAAGAGGAGTTTCCAAAAGTAAGGGACAGGATAAAACTCCACAATCATGGAGCTCTGTTGGCCTAAAGACTTCTTGAGAAACTTCCTCTGAGGTTGGGCACTTGAAATATATGTTGTTGTCAGGAGCTTTATCTTCCTTTGTAGTGAGACCATCAAAGCTGGGTCTGCATATATGTGACCTGGAGGACATGGTCTCTTATATTCCAATGAACATTAGGCAGCAGTGCTGAATTCTCTCTTTATAGATATCTGTGGCCACTGGGAGCTAAGTGTCTCTCCGTGTGGACTGTGAAGCTTTTTGGTCATCCTCCACTTTTTGTGGTGTTTCTTGCTGCTGCATTGGGAGTTTGGTATTTGCTTCTCGAAAAACAAAAAGTTCAACTGGGACACAGTGCTGGAGGGAGTTCTGTCATGTGTCGTTTGTCAGGGTCTGCAGGAGAATGCACCAAATAGGCTTCTATCACACATAGGTTGCCCCCTGACCATAGCAACCTGATTCTGAACATTGCCCTGAAATTTCTCCATATAACAAGATGCCTTTACATACAAGGTTCTGCTGGCTGCACCATGTCAGTCGCAACCCATTTGGAAGTAAATGGCAGATCCACATGGCCCCACCACAGATGTTTTATCACACACATGCACAACACTGTTCTATGACCACTAATCAGGAGGCTCCAACGTACTGACATCTCTGTTATACACCATTATCATGAAACCCAGTCAATCAAGGCACTGTCTTGTACACTCGAATTAGCAACAGGACATCGAAGGTTCTCCAGTGCCACCTGGTCAAGGGAATTTCAAGAATGTCATGGTATTTATGTAGCCATTTTTCAAGGATGAATTTGGAGGCACTGTGGGTTTCCATTCATTCAGGAACCATTAAAGGTTGAGGAAGATCATTTCAATTAAAGCTCTGGAGAAATTTCACAGGCAAGGCTTCCCAAAGACTGGGCAAAAGGTTACATGAAGCCAGGCACATAGAGGTCTACAATGTGAGGTCCATGTGTGTTTTGACTCTCACCTATGGATTCCAAGGCTTTCAGAATAAAATCATATGGTATCATGGCTGAGATTCCCTGTGCTCTGTGGAAAGCCGCCCTTGGTCTAGATCTCAGTTTCCAAGGGCGACTCTCATGCGTGGCCTCCAAAAATGCCAACACAAATCATGGCAATTCTTCTCTGAGGTCAGTTCCACAACGCAGTCTCAAAGGGGAATCACATCAGAGTTTAAACCCCGATGGACCCAGTCATCTTTTCCAACCACCACACTAATGACCACAATTAAAACCAAAACACTTCCACATAGCCCTCATATTCTTCCATATAGATACTAATCATAACCTCTGGCTGGAGGTTTCCATGAGGGGCACATCCAAAGACAGTGTCCAAAATACGTTCTCTTGCCCCTCATTTGCCTAAAGTCATTGTGGCCGGGACACCTTTCCTGTGAACCAGGAGTGATCAAATAGGCCTGCTCTTAATACTGCTCTGATTCTCCAATTTGAAGCCTACTGACAGTCAGGTATAGATTCTTTATGTGATTTGAAGTCATGAGGAAACCCAAGCACCTCTGCAGGGCTTTGAAGTACTAATTTTACCCAAAGGATTTCTATTCTCACTTGATGGATGTCAGGAAACTAAAAGAGAAAGGCAAGAAGCTTCATCCACTATAACTGATCTTTTTGCCATTTTGGTTTTGGATGCACACATGGCATCTTTTTTAGATCCATCTGGTTTTGAGAATCTAAGCCACAACCTGACACAGGGCCAAGATACTGATTCAGACACATCCGTTTCCAAAGCAATTAAGGAAAGAGCCACAGGTGATGCCCATTCATTTCCATTTGAAAACTATTTTCTTCAGGCTTCACAAAGTGTGACCTGAGGCAAAGACCTTTCTGACATTCAGGGCAACAGAAAAATAGGTAAGTAAAAGGCCCAAAGCAGGGTTTCTCCACTGAGACTTTTCTATTCACACTGATATTTGAGTTTTCTGAGATGATCACATTTCCTTCAGCTATTCAGTACATGGCCACTTTACAGAGCTTGGAGGTGGTACATATCTTGGACACAAAACCATGAGCCTATTCTGGAGAGTTGAGAGAATTCAGGAAGAAAACTGAAACTTAGGAATATAATAGGTGTTGCACATCAATAAGGCTGCCCACTCTCTATTCATACATTGGGCAGGATGAATGCTGGGAGCTTTCTACTAGACACAACACATTCATTGATGCATTCTCTTTTCTATTGTCTACAACCACTGACACAGTAAGATACACAGACATAGAAACACTCGCCTTGCCAAACGACATACAAGAAACAGTCTACCCCAAAACAAACAAACCGACTTTCCTACCTATTCTCAGAACATGAGACAAAACCACATACTCACACCCACACTCAAAAAGGCACCTCCTTCCCCCAAGTAGGTCTCTGACTATATGGAGTGTCCTCTGACTGGTGAGCCATACTTCGTTCCCCCGAAATGGCCTGTACGGTCTCAGATCTTGTCTCCTTTTTCAACTCAGTGAAGTTGCCAGCAGCCAGTGGTGAGCAACTACCTACTTTCCCAGGAAAGGACCCTCTTCATAGCTATTCTGTCATTTGACCATCCTCACATCAGTAGGTACCAAGAAAGACTGACTATGTCCATGGTAAATACAAACAATTGAGCCCACTGGGACGGGGACTGGGACTGGCTCTGGGTGCCTGGCTTCCTGGATACCAAGTTCAGAGAGTTCCATCAACAAGGAAGTTAAGTAGGTCAATTCTTTCAGGAACTGAGTGAGGTCACTGCCGTGACAACCACTTTGTCCTAACAATTGCTTCAGTTGCTTCCAAGTGTCCCATGAGATGGAGGCTGCCCCTACTTCCTGTGACACTTTCACAAGGTAGAATGGTATGTAAACCATAGGCACCCAGGAACAGCTCTCCACACAGGCCTGGTTTGGTCCATCTTCTCTACATTAAGAAGAGAGAGGCTGATTCAGACACATCCCTTCATTCTGACCAGGGTTTTTGCATTGGAAGATGACTTTTGCTCTCTTAGTTCCTCAATAGCTGCCTACATCTTATCCAGGGATCATTTCTGCATGGACATTTTAGGTTCTCAGCAGGTGGAAGATCCCCTACATTCCTGTATTGTAAGACGAACTCTGTACCTGCTCTTCTGTAAAGTGAGATTGAGAAAAGAGTGTATGGTTACGGTTAATAACAGGTTCTATTTGGGTTCGGAATCATTGTGCAAGATGATTAATGGTATTGGGAACCTCCAATATTTTCAAGAATATAAGGGGAAATATAAGTTTGAAAACAGAAATCCAGGTAAGATTTGAAGCCCAGAAAGGCATTAGGCCTTTGAGTGGGATACTTAGCTTTGAATTATGTTCTGCACAGATGTCTCAGATGAATCGATATACAATTGCCTTGTACCTTGGATGATTGAATGTCAAAGAGAACATCCAGTCAAAAAGTGATAGTCGGTACGATTAAGACGAAAGTCGGTAGGTTTAGAAAGAAGAGTGAGTATAAGAGTGGGACCAAAAGTTCTTTAGCAATAGGCTTTCGGGTAGACAGTGAATGTAAATGTCAGCACATGTGAAGAGTCAGTCACAATAATGAACTGGGATAATATGTAGGGAAGCAGAAATCAATAGAGACATTAGGAAATCAGGCAAAGTATAAATTGTGTGGTAGGATTAGACATTTTCAAAAGGATTGAGGTTGAATATATAATCTTAGGAAGAAACAAATATGTATTCACCAATAGTATTGACATTAGAGAGCATTAGGGAACCTGGACATGGATGTTTTTAGTAACGCATGCTCACTTTCACTTAGGCTTTGGTACAATCATAAGTGTGACATTTTCATAATGTGTCCAGAATATTACTGTGATAAAATGTATATGTAGATCAGGTGACATGAGTATTTCTGCCAACATTTCTGGGAGCTACATTTTGAAGATGAATAAATTAGTATTGGGGATACAAATAGATGTACCCTGTGTCTATAAATATAGAAATAATGCATGAATAGACCATACTGTGAATAAATAATAAAAGTGGTTCAAACTTTAAATAATGGATTGAATTGATATCAGAAAATATACAGGGAATCTTATATTGATATACAATCATTCATTCCAATCAGTTACACATATAATGGTAAAATTAGGGTTATGGTATATCATGAAGAATGTGTGAGTTTTGCTTCAAAATGATTATGAAAACCAAAATGAATGTGTTTGGAAATAAGTGTCATGAAAAGACCATTCAGGAAACTAGGAGTAATACATGTGTTCTGAAGCAGGAAATGATTGAAAATGAATCAAATGCGTATAAATTTGTGAACTTGTGGATGAAATATATATCCTATGATGTGAATAAACTGAAGAAATTGTAATGTACCAGTGTTGAACAAAATGAACTTCAAAATACACATCATGTCCGATAGATTTCTACTTGCATTGATGTTAAACTGTGTCAGTCACTGTAGAAATATTAGGATTGTATGCACCATTCACTTAAGTTAGTTTTCAGTACTAGAAAACAAATATGTATTTCAGGTGGATGAATATTTCTGAGAATAATCTTGTGAAAAGTTGATTATAAATCCACATACATGAACATAAATGAATTTAGGGAGTGTATATAAGACACATATATTTCATATTTTGAAAAATCTGAAGAGTGTATATATATACAAAACACACACACAGACAATAAAAAGTAGCAATATATATGCCAAACAAAATTCATCATGAAATATATATCATCCATAGATGCAAAAATATTTATGTTACTGAACATGGATTTATGTAAAATGTTGTTCTACTAGGAAGCTCACCCATAGATTGAATTTTGAGTTCCAACAGCGTTTATGGGGAGTGATCTCTTCTCACAATTTGTATCTGCCAAGTCAGCCTCCTCACAAGAATGTACGTGTGATTCCAAGTAGGATTCTATATGTGCAGATAAAAATACATGTGTTGAATAGGCTACAGAGAAATGGAGACAGGAATTCACATATTTGTTAACTTTAAAAACACATGGAGAATGATTTCAATTAAAAATTAACTAGATTTATAACACCTACCCTATATCATGCAAAAGGCAAGTCCAAATATACACCATGCCTCCTCTGAACTGCTTGTATTTCTATTCTGTTTGGGTTATTTTTCTCCATCATATTAGGATTAGTAGTCAGAGTGTAGTAGGGTATGGGTTAGTGTCAGTTGTCCCGGCCGGCCGCACACATCAATGTGGGCAAGGAACCAAGTTGGGGAGGAATGAAGGGACAAGAGACACAAGAGATTACAGCAAGACTGGAGTTCTGATCATGCTGCAAACTTTTATTGTTCTCACATGGGAATTTATATGTTGTGGATGGGAAAGCTCTCTTATCGGCAGTTGCTGGATGTCTTCAGAAAGTTTGATAACCTCAGGATGTTGCAGGAAGACAGATGGCCGCAGGATGTCTCAGGGAGATAGATGGCTGCGGGATGTCTCCCAGGCAGGATATCTCCCAGGGGGCTGTTTCTTTTCAGTGTCAGGCTATTCTTTGAAGGAGAACTTCCTTCTAGCCCCTGACCTCTCTTTCTTATATAAAATATTTGACCATACCTTACCGGCCAATGTTTTAGGGGGTGATAGAGGCTCTGTTTCTCTAGCAGGCCTTAGAATATCTCCTGATTCGAGAGAGCATGTTTACTAGGAGATTTCGTGGTGGCCTTGGCATGTTTTGGGAGGAGACGGCTTTGAGGGGGAAGCAGGCCGACCACCATGCACCAGAGCGTGTCACTAAGAGGTCTTCTGTTTTGGGATCCGTGGATACATCCTCCTGCAGTCCATCCTGCACCCTCTGTTATTATGGCCTAACGTCCTCACTCCATGGGTGCATCCTCCCCCAAGTGTAGGGGCCCATGGAGGACGAACCCTTATGGCAATGGCAGAAGATGATTGGTCAGAGCTGTTACTTATAGTTTAATGTAAGAAAGAGAGATCTGTGGGGATGTAAACTTAAGAAATAAGCCTGTGAGAAGGGTAGAACATCCTTTTAAATGTTGGCAGCATGGTCTTCCATCTCCAGGCGATGATAGTGGACCTGTATGGGCTTAGAGGCCAAAATATTAATCTGTTCTATAATAAATTGTACAAGCCTGTTTATAATGCAGGGTCCTATGGACACCATTAAAAGTAAACCCAACAAAGGGCCTAATAGGGGAAGAAGGTAGGGTAGAAATCCATTAAACCCAGTCCAGAGGGGATTTTCAAAAAGTTCCCTTCATCTCTTTTCTAGATCTTCTTGAAGCTGCTTAATTTTAGTGCGTACTATGGCTGATTTATTGGCATTAAAGCAGCATCGTTCCCATAAGGCCAAGCAAATACCTCCCTGGTTAGCTGTCAGTAAATCTAAGCCTTCTCTGTTTTGAAGGAACACTTCTGCCAGGGAGTCTACTAGGTCCTGCAAATCTTTAATGGTTCCTGATATAGTTTGTACATCATTTATAAGTTGTTGAGACAGGCGACGCTAAGAGTGTATAGCCATGCCTAAGCCAGCTGTACCTAGGCCACAGTAGCTGTTATTCCAAGGCTGGCAATGAGTGGTAAGGCCTGTATTGCCCGCCTGTGTCTTTTGACTGAGGTGTCTAGACTAGGAATGCATAGAGTTTCGTCTCCTGGGACAATAGTTATATCAGGGAGTAATAAGGCAAGAACACAGCCAACGGTCCAATTCGATGGAAGCCTCGGGAAGGCCGAGTTTCCTCCACACATAAAAACTGTGCCATTGGAGGGACAAAGAGATGGGGTGGGTGAGGAATAATTTTATACTGTTGAGCAATTTCCAAAGGAAGTAAGTCGAACATCAATATCATAGGTATTATTCTGCATCGCGCCTAAAAGAAATAATGTAAAAGTGCCTATAGGCTGTACTTTAAAGGGAAATCCGGGTTGGCATGTATTATCATTGTCCATGATAGAATTAATAGGAACTGCCATAGGCATTATTGCCCCTGCTGTCATGCAGAGCCAGCAATCACCAGCAAGGGTGGGGTTCGAATTATTAAGCTAGGAGAATGTAGTTTGCAAAATATCTAATGTATTGGTATCTAAACCTGGGAACTGGGATTTAGGCTACATTAAGGGATGATATGTGAGCTCAGGGATTTGGGGTTTCAAAAGTTTGATTATCTGAGGATGCTTGACAGCATAAGGGAATCCTCCACCATCAGTGACCCCTATAGGTGCCTTAATGGGGCAGCAGGAGGGTTTACCAACAGGGCCTTGGCACCCAGCTGACTGTAGCTTGGTGTATTTGCCTTCTCCTCCCCGGTCAAAAAGAACGGGGGTATAATGAATAGTGGTCCCTCCTGCGGCATGAGTTTTAGTTAGGGAGGCTTCAAAAAATTGTTCTCCCTGCTTGTTAACACAAATTGAGGCCGACGCATAACAAGTGGCATGCATCGCTTGGGTATGCGTTCAAGTTGCAGAACAATTTTGGAGAGCTTTACTTGTACTAGGGGGAATAATCTTTGGCTTGTTAACACATACCAATTTAGGCTGATGAACTCCTCTGAGTTTATGGTCAACCTCGGCCCGGAGGTAAGCCACCTTAGTCACGCAGTCAGCAGTCTGGGTCAAACTAGTGGGAGCCTGAGTCCAAGATCCTCCCTTGCGTTCACAGGGAGGGCCAAAAAGGTACTCCATGATGTTGGAAGGTGGAGGGCCAAAGCCTCCGTGTACAATCCTGTTCAGCATAAGTGCCTTAAGTAGGATCCTCACACAGATTGTTGGCTGCATCTGAAAAAGAGGAAAATTTGTCCTCAGGGGGAGGGCCTCCATCCCCGTGTTGAGGTAAGCCATTAACCTGTTTAACCAGGCGTTCTGGTAACCATCTTGGGGCTGCTTGCTCTTCGTCCAAAACACAAGCTGAGCCTCGTCCACAGATGAGGACAGGACCTGGGCGTTTCCATTTATTTGTAAGGGGATTGTGCCACATAACAGGTGGGCGAACAGAATTGGACGAGGATTGCCTGTGTCAGTCTGCAGCCGAATGGCCTTCATTGTCTAGGGAAAGAAAAATAAGGGCAAATAATGCATGATTAATGCGATGCCTGTGAGTGGTAAATACAAGTGCAGAAGCATTAATGCGGGTTAGCCAAGTCTTTAGGTAAGGTGGGCACGTTCCACAATGCCTGAGGCTTGTATGGAATTCCAGTAGTATGCCAAATTTGCGAGGTAGCACAAAACTGTTTAAACTTGGCACTGGTATATGCAAGACAATTATCTTTTTTTAATATGTATTGGTTTACCCATTACAGAAAACGCTGAAACAAGATGAGAAAGGACATCTTTGATAGCCTCTCCAGAATGTGGTGATGCGAAAATAAGGCCACTGAAGGTATCTACAGAAACGTGTACATATTTGGTTTTTCCAAATTCAGAAAAATGAGTAACATCCATTTGCCAAAACTGATTGGACAGTAATCTTCGGGGGTTAACTCCCAAGTGTTGAATGGGGAGGGAGAAAGGGCAACCAGGGCATGCTTTTACTATTTCTCGTGCCTGTTGCCTGGTAATTTTACATAGTTATCGAAGGTTCTGGGAATTTAGATGGTGAAGATTGTGTAACTTTGTGGCCTTTTGAGTGCAGCCAACAAAAATTGGAAAGATGAAACGAGTTGCTGCATCAGCTTTGGCATTACCTTGTGTTAGAGGGCTGGGAAGATCAGAGTGTGCCCTGCTGTGTCCTAAGAAAAATGGGTGTTGTCTGGCCTGAATTAGCTGCTGAAGCTGGTGAAACCGATGGGCGACATTGGAAGAAGCCTTAATGGTCGGTGAAATCTCAAGCAGGCGCACAGAATGAGCAATGTAGGCACTGTATGTATAAATATTAACAGGATTATCAAAAAATGTTTTAAAAACTTGTGTTATTGCAAACAATTCCACAAACTGTGCTGAATGATAGACAGTATAAAAGGTGTTAGGCTGGTTATTGACAACAAAGACTGCTCGGCCATTACTGGAACTGTCTGTAAAGACAGTAAGGGCTTGAGGAATGGGAGCCTTTTGAGTAATTTTGGCAAAAATAAATGGATGTAACTGGACAAAATGTAAAAGGGGGTCATTGGGTAGGTGGTTATCAATTGTTCCCAAAAAGCCTGATAAGGCAATACGCCATTCATCCTCCGTCTGTAGTAAAAATTGGATTTGGTCTTTAGTATATGAAATTAAAATATTATCATGGTCTTTGCCAAAATGTTGTCGAGATAGCAAACGACTTTTAAAAATAATAGAAGCTACCTGAGCAAGAAAAACAGTAATAACCTTGGAGAATGTGGTGGGTAAATGGACCCAAAGCAAAGGCAGCCTTTATTTCTAAAATGTGTATTTCGTTGCCAAAATATTCCTGTGGGTGTATGAGGAGTGTGTAAAATAACCAGAACCAGAGGAAGGTTATAAGAATGTTCTGTAAAAAACTGTTTGGCAATGGCTTCTGTGACTTGGTTTAATGCCTGTCATGCCTCGGGAGTAAGTTTTTGAGGGGAGGAGGGGTGGGAATCACCTCTCAAAATATCATTAAGGGACAAAAGTACACAAGGTGGTAATTTTAAATATGTTTTTAGCCATTGAATATTCCCCAGGAATTTTTGAAAATATTTAAGGTTTTGAAGATGGTCCACCCATAGTGGTATCTTAGGAATTTGGATCTGATTATCTTGAAGTTTAAGGCCCAAATAGGTATAACAGTCCTGTGTTTTAACCTTATTAGGAGCTATCTGTTGTCCCAAGGAAGTGAGGATTTTGTAAATGTCCAAGTAACAGTTATTAAGGTCATGGTTATTAGGTGCAGCAATTAACAAATCATCCATATAATGTAAAATATAAATTTGTGGCCATAGCTCTCTCACAGGGTCTACTGCTTGAGCAACGTATTTTTGGCAAAGACTAGGGCTGTTGGCCATACCTTGGGGAAGAACCTTCCATTGAAATCTCTGCATAGAGCCCTGAAAATTAATGCGAGGGAGACTAAAGGCAAAATAGGGTCTATCCGCAGGATGTAAAGGAATGGTAAAAAAACAATATTTTAACTCAATAATCATTTTACAATAGTTTTTGGGAATAGCCACTGGTGTGGGAATGCCTGGCTGTAGTGCTCTTATTGGGCACATAGCTTTATTAATGGCACACAAATATTGTAAAAGGCACCACTTGCCTGATTTTTACTTGATAACAAAAATTGGACTATTCGATGTTGAGGTTGAGGGCTCTACATGGCCGGCTGCCAGCTGTTCCTGCACTAACATGGAGGCAGCCTCCATATTTTCTTGGGTAAGTGGCCATTGATGCACCCACACAAGAGTCTGAGTTTCCCAAATAATTTTATCTCCATGGGGTACAGGAGAGTCAGAGACCGACACTAAAAATCCGAATACCCAAGTCCATATGTATTTGTTTTTTGTATGGGTTTTATTGGCTCAACCAGTCCTTGTCTCAGTCTCCCAAGGCCTGTACCAGGGACAAAATTTATATGAAGCATTTGATGAGTTACCATGGAATTGGGACTGGCATGAATAACTTCCATTTGACTCAAAATATCTCGGGCCCATAGGTTAACAGGGAGGTCAGGAACAACGAAAAGAGTGACAATTCCCTTATTACCCTCTTTATAAGTCCAGCTAAGAGCCGTAGAGCTGACCAGAGGATTTTTTGACTGTCCTATCCCTTTAAGGTCAGTCAAGGATGAGGTGAGGTCCAAGCTGATGGCCAATATTTTTGAGAAATAATTGTGTCATCAGCTCCAGTATCTAGAATTCCTTGGAATTCCTTTCCTTCAATAAGTAAGGAAATTGTGGGTCTTTTGTGAGAAACGGGTTGAACCAAATTTACATCAGAGCAGCCCAAGGAGGCAGTCCCCTGCGGTAGGTTTGGGCGGTGGAAGTGCCTCCTGGATTCAAGGGAAGGAGTATTAATTGTGCAAGACTTGTTCGTGCTGGGATGGCCACAACTCCATTAATAGCTGTGGCCAGTATTTTTTTTCTCCAGTGAAATCATTATTATTAATGCCATGGAAGACCTGAACACCATGTAAGTTAGTAGAGGCTCTCCCAAAAATAAGGGCACACATATGAGATTGAGGGGGACCCATAATTCCAGTGGGTATTATCTGGGGTCCTTGCATTGAGTCCAATATAGTATCGGTGGTGGCACAGAGGTCCAATCCTGCGCTGCCTGGAGTGGCTAGTTGGAGGGAGGCAATTGTGGAGAAGAATTTTGAGGTAGGTTGGGAGTTTTGGAGGGAACAAATCTTATTGCCCCTGGGTTTGTCCTGGGGGATGTCGTGGCCCGGGCCTGGCCCCGCAGGGAGTTTCCCAAGAAGCAGGAAAAAATAGGCTGTCTGAGGGCATTTGTCTTAGATCTACACTCACTGGCCCAGTGATGACCTTTAGCACATCTAGGGCAAAGGATAGCTTGGGGCGATATAGCCCCAGTTGAAGGAGACGCTATTCCTAGGCTTTTTTTGCCTGTCGGACACTTGCGTGCAAAATGGCCAGGTTGTTTACAAGTAAAGCAAGTACGTGAGCCAGGATTGTGAAAGATCTTGGTAAAGGTGGCACCTAGGGCAAGACCCATGGCATGGGCTGCACCTACCACTGCATAGAGTCTAATAAAGTCAGAAAGTTTCCCTTTATCCTTATGTGGTTGAAGAACATCCTGACATGCCGGGTTGGCGTTTTCAAAGGCAAGATGTTTTACAAAAGCGCTTTTGCTTTCGCTTGGTCCAAGCAAGCATTCCACAGCTAGGTTAAGCCGGGGAACAAAGTCGCTATAAGGCTCGTTGGGCCCTTGTCAAATTTTTGCCAGGGAAGTGGTAGCCGAGGCTTTTGAGGGAGGTGTCTCCAAGAATGTAAGCCAGCCATCTGAATCTGCATCAAAAGTCCAGCAGGGAAATGTGCCTGTTTAGTTTTATTGTCAAAAGGCTCATTGCCCACTAGCTTAACATAAGTCATGGATTTAGAGAAGGCCTTAGTTAAAATTTTTTGAGCAGTTTCCCTACAGTGCTCTTTGAAATCTGCATTCCATAACAGGAAGTCTCTGGCACTGAGGGTAGCTTGGTCTAAAAATTTCCAATCATTGGGAGTAAGTCATTGTGTGCTGTGGCTTTCTAATAAAGCCAACGTGTAGGGTGCAATGGGGCCATAGTGAGCACAAGCCTTTTTAAGTTTTTCAGGAAAATGCAGGCTTAATTTTTTGTAGACTCTGGGTTCCTGCCTGCCTAGGGCTGAACTCCTCATCCTCTTAGTCCTGATCTCCTTAATCCATTTCCCCGCTTCCTCCTCTTTATCCTCGTCTAATTCTTTGACCTCAGCCTGGGCAGGCTTATCTATCAGACTGGTGGTGACTGGGAAGGCGAGCACAGGTCAATGGAGTGGCTTCGCCTTTGTATTAGACCACTGTATGCCAGTTGCTTTGACTCCATACCTAAGGCTAATGAAGAGAGCTCAGAGTGAAGGGATCTTAATTCTTTTAAAGGTTGGATCTGTTCCTGTGTATGTTGAAAGGATGCTCACAAAGGGGCCAGTTTAGGCAAGGGAAGTGGGGAGAAAATATCGGGGGGGGGGCATTTGTTCCCTGAAGGGCCAGAGCACAAAAGGCAGGAGGGATATAGCAGGGAGGTGGATGTGTAAGTCCTATAGGCTGTGGCAGGGTCTTGAGAGGTGGAGGGTCTTCTGAATGGTAGCGAGCTGCTTCCTTCTCCAAGGTAGCCTCCTCTACAGGGGTCAATGAGTCTCCGGTATTTAAAACTGGATAAAGGCAGTTGGTAATCATTGGAGCCTTATTCATTAGGGTGGTATTTTGAGGGGGACCAGGAAGGTTCCCACGGTCCTGGGGAGCCTGAGAAGGGTCTATGTCTATACTAACTGATGGGCATGCCGAGGGGATATGAGAAGTATTTGCATAGTCTCTTTCCCAACCTTGACAACTTTTAAGGTACCATTGTCAAAGGGTGAACTTTTAAGAATTCTATTAATTAAGTTCCAGTAAGAAAAGGTGGGAACAGGCACTTTTTCTGGGCCAAAGGATTCATAATAATCTTTTAAACAGTCTCCTACTCTAAGCCATCTTTTACCATCAATGGTCCTTTCAAGAGGAAACCATGGACACTGCTCTTTTATGTGTGAAAAGAAAAAAAATTTAAGTCTTTTTTCTTAATATGCGCCCCCATGTCTGGAAGGACTCCTTGTAGCCTGACAAAAACAAATCATGTGACGAAACTGCTTGCCCCATGGTGGGTCAATCACCGTGTGTCATCCCCACCCTCCTCCTGGATCTGTCTCTCGGTGGTGTCTTCTGCGGTTATTGCAAGCTCCGCTTGACCAAATCTTCCAGGAGGACGGGGTCCCCCTCAATCAAAAGCTCGAGCCCCAGTCAGTGGGCGCCAGATGTCCCGGCCGGCAGGACACATCAACGTGGGCAGCGAACCTAGATAGGGAGGAATGAAGGGACAAGAGACACGAGAGATGACAGCAAGACAGGAGTTCTGATCAAGCTGCAAACTTTTATTGTTCACACAGGGGTATTTGTATGCTGGATGTGGGAAATCTCTCTTATCGGCACTTCCTAGATGTCTTCACAAGGTGAGATAACCTCAGGAAGTTTCAGAAAGACAGATGGGCACAGGATGTCTCAGGGAGACAGATGGCTACAGGATGTCTCCTGGTGGCTGTTTCTTGTAAGTGTCAGGCTATTCTTTGAAGGAGAATTCCTTCTACCTCTGACAGTCAGGGATTCAGTATTTCGAATAGAAAATTGGAAAATGAATCCAATGTGTATGCAAATATATGCTACCCAAAAGTCTTCCCACTCTCATTCAGAACAATGCCTTGACATTACCTTCACCCCAAGTAAGACACAATAAGAAGAGAAGAGTTAGAAAATCTGTGAATACACATCTGGAATGGAAAATGCTCAGTAGTTAACAACCTTGGAGGTGGTAGAGGTGTTTCGAAAAGTAAGGTACATGGTAAAAACTCCACAAACATGAAGCTCTCTTGGCCTAAAGACTTCTTGAGAAACTGCCTCTGAGGTTGGGCACTTGAAATATATGTTGTTGTCAGGAGTTTTAACTTCCTTTGTAGTGAGACCATCAATCTCGGTCTGCTTCTGTGTAACCTGGAGCATATAGTTTCTTTTTTTCCAATAAACATGAGGCAGCAGGGCTGAATTCTCTCTTTGTAGGTAATTTGTTGCCATTTGGGGGCAAAATGTCTCCCAGTGTGGACTTTGAAGCCATTTGGTGTTCCTCTACTTTTCATGGTGTTTCTTGCAGCTACACTGGGAGTTTGGTATTTGCTTCATGAAATACGAGAAGGTCAACTAGGACAGAGTGCTGGAGGGAGTTCTGTCACGTGTGTTGGTTAAGGGTCTGCAGGAGAGTGCACCAACCAGGCTTCTATCCCACATAGCTTGCCCCCTTGACAATAGAAATCTGATTCTAAACATTGCCCTGAAACCTCTCCGTATAACAAGATGCCTTTACATACAAGGTTATGGGGGCTGCACCATGTCAGTCACAAACCATTTGGAAGCCAATGGCAGATCCACATGACCCCATCACAGATGTTTTAACAAACACCTACACTCCACTGCTCTAGGCCGAATACTCATCGGGCTCCAAATTACTGGCATCTCTGTTCTACACGATTTTCATGAAACCCAGTCAATCAAGGCACTGTCTGGTACACTCATGATCATCTATAAGACATCCAAAGGTTCTCCACTGACACCTGTTCATGAGAATTTCAAAAATTTAATGGTATTTATCTAGCCTTTTTTCAAGGATGAAGTTTGAGGCACTGTGGGGTTTAATTCATTCAGGAACCATTAAATGGAGAGGAATCTCATTTCAATGAAATCTCTGGAGAATTCTAACAGGCAATGCTTCCCAACGACAGGCTAAAAGGTCACATTAAGCCAGGCGTTTGAGGTCTACAATGTGTGATCCTTTTGTGTTTTGACTTGCAACTATGGCTGCCAATTCTTTAAGAATTAAATCATGTGATATCCTTCCTGAGATTCCCAGTGCTCTGTGGAAAGCCACCCTGGGCCTTGATCTCAGTTTCCAAGGGCGACTCTCATGTGTGGCCTCCTAAAATCCCATCACAATACATGGCAATACTTCTTTGAGGTCAGTTCCATAACTCAGTCTCTAAGGGGAATCACACCAGTGTTCAAGCCCAGGTGGCCTCAGTCATCTCTTCCAACGGCTACAAAAATGACCACAATTAAAACCAAAACACTCCCACATGGCCCTCATCTTCTTCCATATAGACACTAATCATAACCTCAGGCTGTAGGTTTCCATGAGGGATAAAGCCAAAGACAGTATCCAAAATAAGGTCCCTTTCTCCCATTTGCCTAAAGTCAGTGTGGCAGGGACACCCTTCCTGTGAACCAGGAGTGATCTAAGAGGCCTGCCCTTAATACTGCTCTGATTCTCCATTTTGTGGCCTAATGACTGTGGGGTTTAGATTCCTTATGTTAATTGGGGTCATGAGAAAACCCAAGCACCTATGGCCTAGCCTCTGTAGTGATTTGAAGAACTCATTTGACCCAAAGGATCACTATTCTCAAAGATGGAGGTCAGGAACCTTACAGAGGAAGGTGAGAGACTTCATCCACAATGACTGCTCTTTTGGCTATTTTGGTTTTGGATGCACACATGGGATTTTTTTAGATCCATTAGGTGCTGAGAATCTAAGCCACAACCTCACACAGGACCAAGAAGCTGATTCAGACACATCCCTTTCCAAAGCAATTAAGCCAAGAGCCAAAGGTGTTGCCCATTCATTTCCATTTGAAAACTCTTCAGTCTTCACAAAGGGGTGGCCTGAGGCAAAGACCTTCCTGACATTCAGGGCAATAATACAATGGTAAGCAAAAGGCTCAGAGCAGGGTTTCTCCACTGAGACTTTCCTGGTCACACTGATATCTGAGTTTTCTGAGATGCTCACCATTGCCTTCAGCTATCCAGTACATGGCCATGTCACAGAGCTTAAAGGTGGTACATATCTTGGACACAAAACCATGAGCCTATTCTGGAGTTTGGCCAAAATTCAGAAAGAAAATAGGAACTTAGGAAGATATTAGGAGTGGCCAATCCATATGGCAAGCCGCAGACCATTCATAAATAGGACAGGATGAATGCTGGTAAGATTTCTACTAGATAGGACATATGTATTGATGCACTCTCTATTCTAATGTCTACAACCACGGACACAGTGGGATACACAGACATAGAAACACTCGCCTTGTCAAAAGACTTACTAGAAACATTTCACACCAAACCAAACAAAACGACTTTCCTACCTATTCTCAGAACATGAGACAAAATGACAAACCCACACCCACACCCACACCCACACCCAAACAGACCCCCAAGTAGGTCTGTGAAAATATGGAGTGACCTTTGACTGGTGGGCCATAATATATTCCCCCATAATGGGCTGTCCTGTCTCAGATCTGGTCTCCGTGTCCAACTCTGTGAAGCTGTTAGGAGCCAGCGGTGAGCCAGTACCTTCTTTCTCAGGAAAGGCCCCTCCTCAGACCTTCCTGGCATTAGGCTATCCTCACATCAGTAGGTACCAAGAAAGACTGTCTCTGTCCTTGGAAAATCCAAACAAGTTTGAACACTGGGACATGAACTGGGACTAGCTCTGGGTGCCTGACTTCCTGTATCCCAAGTTCAGAGAGTTCCTTCATCAAGGAAGTGAGGTGAGGTCACTTCCTTCAGGAACTAAATGAGGTCACTGCCTTGACAACAACTTTGTCCTAAAAGTTGCTTCTAAGAGTCCCATGAGATGGAGGATGCACCTACTCGCTCTGACATTTTCACAAGTTAGAATGGTATATCAACCATAGGCACCCGGGAACAGCTCTCCACACAGGCCTGGTTTGGTCCATCTTCTCTACATTAAGATGAAAGAGGCTGATTCAGACACATCCTTTCATCTTGACCAGGTTGTTTACCATGGAAGTTGACTTTTCCTCCCTCAGGTCCTTCATAGCTGCCTACATCTTCTCCATGGATCATTTCTGCATGGACCTTTGAGGTTCTCAGCAGGTGGAAGTTTCCCTACACTCCTGTATTGTAAGGCCAACTCTGTCCCTGCTTTTCTACAAAGTTAGATTGAGGGAACAGTGTATGGTTTGGGTAATAACAGGTTCGATTTTGTTAGGAATCATTCTGAGCGATGAATAATGGTATTGGGAACCTGCGATATTTATTAAATTATATTGGCAAAATATATGTATGAAAACAGAAATCTAGGATTTGAAGCCCAGAAGGGCATTGGGCCCATGATTGGGATACGTAGTGTTGAATTAGGTTCTGCACAGATGTCTCAGATAAATCCATTTACAATGGCATAGGACCTTGTACATTGGATGATTGAATGAGGAAGAGAACATCCAGTCAAAAAGGGATAGTCGGTAGGATTAGGTAGATAGTCGGTAGGTTTAGGAAGAAGAGTGAGTACAGGATTTGGACGGAAATTTCTTTAGCAATAGGGTTTCAGTTAGAGAGTGAATGTAAATGTCAGCACATATGAAAATTCAGTCACAATGATGAACTTTGAAAAATATGTAGAAAAGCAGATAATAATAGAGACTTTAAAAAATCTGGCAAAGTATAAAGTGAGTGATAGGATTAGACATTTTGTACACTGTTGAGTTTGAATATATAATCTTAAGAAGAAACAAATATGCAGTGACCATTAGGATTGACATTTGAGAGCATTAGGAAACCTGGACATGGATGCTTTTAGTAATCCATGTTCACTTTCCTTTTAGGCTTTGGTACAATCATAAGTGTGACCTTTGCATTTTTTGTCCAGAATATTACTGTCATAGAATGTATATGTGGATCAGGTGACATGAGCATTTCTTCAAGCATTTCTGGGAGTAAGGTTTTCAAGAGCTATAAATTAGTATTGGGGGTACAAAGAGGTGTACCCTGTGTCCATGAATATAGACATAATGCATGAATAGACCACATTTTGAATAAATAATTTAACTGTTCCCACTTTAAATAATGCATTGAATTAATATATGAAATATTATAAGAAATCTTGTATTGATATAATATCATTCATTTCAACCAGTAATACATCTCAATGTAATATTAGGGTTATGGATTATCATGAAAGGTGTGTGAGTATTGCTTCAAAAGTGATGCTAGAAATCGAAAATAATGTGTTTGGAAAGAAGTCTCATAAAAAGACCAGTCAAGAAACATGGAGGAATACATGTGATCTGAAGAAGAAAGTGATTGAATGTGAAACAAATGCCTATAAACTTGCGAACTTGTGGATGAAATATATATCCCATGATGTGAATAAATTGAAGAAATAGTAATGTACCAGTGTTGAATAAAACGAACATTCAAATACACATCATGTCCCATAGGAATCTACTTGCATTGATGTTAAACTAGGTCAGTTACTGTAGAAATATTAGGATTTGTATGCACCATTCACTAAAGTTAGTTTTCAGTACTAAGAAACAAATATGTATATCAGGAGAATGAATATTTTGAGAATACTCTTGAGAAAATTTGATTATAAATCCACATAATTGAATATGAATGAGTTAAGGGAGTTTATAATAAGACACATATTTCATATTTTGAAAAATCTGGAGAATATATATATATATATATATATATATATATATATATATATACACACACACACATACACACACACAAACACACACGGACATTAAAAATAGCATAATATATGCTATAGGAAATTCACCATGAAATTTATATCATCCAGAGATCCAAAAATATTTATTTTATTTAACGTGGATTTATGTATAATGTTGTTCAACTAGGAAGCTCACGCATAGGTTGAATTTTCAGTTCTAAAGCGCTTAGGAGGAGTGATCTCTTAAAATTTGCATCTGCCAAATCAGCCACTTCACAAGAATGTACGTGTGGTATCAGGTAAGATTCTATAATTGCATGTAAAAATACATGTGCTGAATAGGCTACAGAGACAGGGAAACAGGAATTCACATATTTGTTAACTTTAAAACACATGGAGAAATATTTTAACAAATAATTGACTAGATTTATAACTCCTACCCTAAATAATGCAAAAGGCAATTCCACTATACACCATGCCTTCTCTGAACTGCTTGCATTTCTATTTTTTTGGTTTATTTTTCTCCACCTTATTAGGATTAGTTGTCAGAGTCTAGTAGGGTAGGTGTTAGTGCGAGGTATTCAGTATTTTGAAAGGAAAATTGGAAAATGAATCCAATGTGTATGTAAACATGTGATACACAAAAATCTTCCCACTCTCATCCAGAACAATGCCTTGACATTACAATCGCCCAGAGTAAGACACAATTAGAAGAGAAGAGTTAGAAAATCTGTGAATAAATATCTGGAATGGAATATGCTCAGGAGTTCACAACCTTGGAGGAGGTAGAGGAGATTCCAAAAGTAAGGGACAGTGTAATCATTCCAAAAACATGGAGCTCTGCTGGCCTAAAGACTTCTTGAGAAACTGCCTCTGAGGTTGGGCACTTGGAATATATGTTGTTGTCGGGAGCTTCAGCTTCGTTTGTAGTGAGACCATCAAATCAGGGTCTTCATCTATGTGACCTGGAGCACATGGTTTCTTATTTTCCACTGAACATGAGTCAGCAGTGCTGAATACTCTCTTTGTAGGTAAACTGTGGACACGGGGGGCTAAGTGTATCCACATGGGCCTGTGAAGCTATTTGGTCATTCTCCACTTTTCGTGTTGTTTCTTGGTGCTGCACTGGGATTTTGGTATTTGTTTCACGAAATACAAAGAATTCAACTGTTACTCTGTGCGTGAGGGAGTTCTGTCACGTGTGGTGGGTCAGGGTCTGCAGGAGAATGCACCAAACAGGCTTATATCCCACATAGTTGCCCCCTTGACCATAGCAACCTGATTCTTAATATTTCCCTAAAACCTCTATATATAACAAGATGCCTTTACATTGAAGGGACTGCTGGCTGCACCATATCAGTCACAAGCAATTTGGAAGCCAAAGGCAGATCCACATGACCACACCGCAGATGTTTTATCACACACCTGCCCACCACTGCTCTAGGCCCACTCCTCAGGAGGCTCCAACTTCCTGGCATCTCTGTTCTGCACAATTTTTATGAAAACCAGTCAATCAAGGCACTGACTGTTATTCTCATGATCAGCCACAAGATATTCAAAGAATCTCCAGTGCCAACTTGTCACGGGAATTTTAAAAATTTCATGATATATTGACCTAGCCATTTTTCAAGGATGAAGTTGGAGGCATTCTGGAACTATTAAATGGTGAGGAAGCTCATTTCAATGAAATATCTGGAGATGTCTCACAGGAAAGGCTTCCCAAAGAGTGGCCAAAAGGTCACATGAATCCTTGAAAATTGAGGTCTACAATGTGAGGTCCATGTGTGTTTTGACTCTCAACAATGGTTGCCAAGTTTTTCAGAATAAAATCATGTGATATCCTGGCTGAGATTTCTAGTGCTCTGTGAATAGATACCCTGGGCCTAGATCTCAGTTTCCAAGGGCGACTATCGTGCGTGGCCTCCTAAAATTCCAACACTATTCATGGCAATACTTCTCTGAGTTCAGTACGAGAACTCAGTCTTTATGCGGAATCCCACCAAAGTTCAAGCCAAGGTGGACCATGTCATCTCTACTAACCGCCACAAAAATGACTACAATTAAAACCAAAACACTCCCACATGGCCCTCATTTTCTTCCATACAGACACTCATCATAACCTCTGGCTGGAGGTTTCCGTGAGGGGTGCAGCCCAAGACAGTGTCCAAAATAAGCTCCCTTGCCCCTCATTTGCCTAAAGTCAGGGTGGCCTGGACACCCTTCCTGTGAACTAAGAGTGATCAAATAGGCCTGCCATTTATTTTGCTCTGCTTCTTAAATTTGAGGCCTACTGATGGTGGGATTTAGATTCTTCATGTGAATTGGAGTCATGAGAAAACCCAGTCACCTATGGGCTAGAATCTGCAGGGCTTTGAAGAACTTATTTGACCCAAAGGAGCCCTATTCTCACTTGATGGAGGTCAGGAACCTTACCAAGGAAGGAGAGAGACTTCATCCACAATGATTGCTCTTTTGGACATTTTGCTTTTGGATGCATACATGGGATCTCTCTTTAGATCCATCAGGTTCAGAGAATCTAAGCCACAGAATTACACAAGGTCAAGGGGCAACAGAACAATAGGTAAGGAAAAGGCCCAAAGCATGGTTTCTCCACTGAGTCTTTACTGGTCACACTGATATCTGAGTTTTCTGAGATGCTCGCCATGCCCTTCATTTAACCAATACATGGCCGTGTCACAGAGCTTGGAGGTGGTACATATCTTGGACACAAAACCATGAGCCTATTCTGGAGAGTGGCCAGAATTCAGGAAGCAAACAGTAACTTAGGAAGATAGCAGGTGTTGCCGATCCATAAGGCAAGACGCAGTCCATTCATAAATTGGGAAGGATGAATGCTGGGAAGCTTTCTACTAGACAAGACTCATCCATTGATGCATTCTCTTTGCTAATGTCTACAACCACGGACACAGTGAGATACACAGACATAGAAACACTCGCCTTTTCATACGACTTTCTGGAAACACTTTACTCCAAACCAAACAAACCGACTTTCGGACATATTCTCAGAGCATGAGAAAAAAACCACAAACCCACACCCACAGCCAGATAAGCACCTCCTTCCTCCAAGTAGGTTTGTGACTATCCGGAGTGTTCTCTGACTGATAGGCCATACTATGTTCCCCCAAATAGCCTCTCCTATCTCACATCTGGTGTCCATGGGCAATTCTGTGAAGTTGTGAGGAGCCAGCAGTGAGCCACTACCTTCTTTGTCAGGAAAGGCCCCTCTTCAGAGCTTTCCTGTCATTTGTCCATCCTGACATCAGTAGATACCAAGAAAGACTGACTCTGTCCTTGTTAAATCAAACAAGTGAGACCACTAGGCCTGAGACTGAGACAGGCTCTAGATGCCTGGCTTCCTGGATCCCAAGTTCAGAAAGTGCCATCACCAAAAAAGTGACGTGAGGTAACTTCTTTCAGGAACTGAATGAGGTTACTGCCTTGGCAACCAGTTTGTCCTAACACATGCATCCAAGGTTCCCATGACATGTAGGCTGACCGTATTTCTGTGACACTTTCACAAGTTAGAATGGTATATCAACCATAGGCACCCGGGAACAGCTCTGCACACAGGCCTCATTTGGTCCATCTTGTCTACATTAAGAAGAGAGAGGCTGATTCAGACAAAAGCCTTCATCCTGACCAGGTTGTTTGCCATGGAAGATGACTTTTGATCTCTCAGGACCTTCATACCTGCCTACATCTTCTCCAGGGATCAATTCTGAATGGACCTTTGAGGTTCTCAGCAGGTGGACAATCCCCTACTTTCCTGTATTGTAAGACCAACTCTGTCCCTGCTCTTTTATAAAGGTAGATTGAGGGAACAGTTTATGGTTAGGGTTAATTACATGTTTGTTTTGGGTTAGGAACCATTTTGCTGGATGAATAATGGTATTGGGAATCTGTGATATATATAAGAATATAGAGTTGAAAAATATGTATGAAAAGAGAAATTTAGTAAGATTTAAAGTCCATATTGGCATTGGGCCTTTGATTGGGATACTTAGCTTTGAATTACGTTCTGCAGTGATGTCTCAGATAAATCTATATTCAATGACATAGGACCTTGTACCTTGGATGATAGATTGTATAAAAGAACATCCACTCAAACAGGGATAGTCCATAGGATTAGGAAGATAGTCAGTAGGTTTTGCAAGAAGTGTGAGTACAGGATATGGACCAAAAGTTCTTTATCAATAGGGTTTCGGTAATAGAATGAATGTCAATGTCAGCACATGTGAAGAGTTAGTCACATAGGTAAACTGGGGAAAATATGTAGGAAAGGAAACATCAATAGAGACAGTAGGAAATCAGGCAAAGTATAAAGTGAGTGATAGGATTAGACATTTTAACAGGGTTGATATTCACTATATAATCTTCAAAGAAACAAATATGTAGTCACCAATAGGATGGACATTTGAGAGAATTAGGCAACCTAGACATCAATGTTTTTAGTAATCCATGCTCCCATTCAATTTAGGCTTTTGTACAAACATATGTGTGATCTTTGCATTTTGTATCCAAAATAGTACTGTGATAAAATGTATATGTAGATCAGGTGACATAAGTATTTTTTCCACCATTTCAGGGAGCAATATTTTGAAGATGTATAAATTAGTATTGCGGGTACAAAGAGGTGTACCCTGTGTCTATGAATATAGAGATAATGCATGAATAGATGATACTGTGGATAAATAATATAACTGATTCCACTTTAAACAATGGATTAAATTGATATCTTAAAATATATAAGAAATCTTATATTGATACACAGTCATTCATTCCTATCAGTTATACATCTAATGGTAATATTAGGGTTATGGTTTGTCATTAATGGTGTGTGAGTTTTGCTTCAAAAGTAATTATGGAAATCGAAAATAATGTGTTTGTAAAGAAGTCTCATGAAGAGACTAGTTAAGAAACATGGAGGAATACATGTGTTCTGAAGCAGGAAGTAATTGAAAGTGAAACAAATTGATATAAATTAGCGAACTTGTGAATGAAATATATATCCTATGATGTGCATAAACTGAAGAAATAGTAATGTACCAGTGTTGAAAAAAAATGAACATCAAAATACATGTCATGTCCCATAGGAATCTACTTGCATTGATCTTAAACTTGGTCAGTAACTGTAGAAATATTAGGATTTGTATGCATCATTCACTGAAGTTAGTTTTCAGTACTAGGAAACAAATATGTATTTCAGGTGGATGAATATTTCTGAGAATAATCTTGTGAAAAGTTGATAATAAATCCACATACATGAACATGAATAAATTTAGGGAGTGTATAATAAGACACATATATTTCATTTTTTCAAAAATCTGGAGAGTGTATATATATATATATATATATATATATATATATATATATATATATATATATACACACACACACACACACACTCACACAGACATTAAAAAGTAGCAATATATATGCCAATCAAAATTTATCATGAAATATATATAATCCACACATCCCAAAATATACTTTTTACTAAACATGGATTTATATATAATTTTGTTCAGCTAGGAAGGTCACCAATAGTTTGAATTTTCAGTTCCAACAGCATTAAGAGGAGTGATCTCTTTTCACAATTTGCATCTGCCAAGTCAGCAACCTGTCAAGTATGTACATGTGATACCAGGTAGGATTCTATATGTGCATAAAAAAACACATGTGCTGAATAGGCCACAGAGAAAGGGAGAGAGGAATTCACATATTTGTTAACTTTAAAAACACATGGAGAACTGTTTTAATTAAAAATTGACTAGATTTATAATTCCTACCCTATATAATGCAAAAGGCAAGTCCAATTATACAACATGACTCCTCTGAACTGCTTGTATTTCTATTCTGTTTTGGTTATTATTCTCCATCATGTTAGGATTAGTAGTCAGAGTCTAGTGGGGTATGTGTTAGTGTCCAAAATAAGCTCTCTTACCCCTAATTTGCCTAAAGTCATGGGGGCCTGGACACCCTGCATTTGAAGCAGGAGTGATAAAATAGGACTGCAGTTAATACTGCTCTGCTTCTCCATTTTGAAGTTTACTGCCTGTCAGGTATAGATTCTTTATGTGATTTGGAATAATGAGAAAACCCAAGCACTTCTTTAGGGCTTTGAAGATTTCATTTGACCCAAAGGATCCCTATTCTCACTTGATGTAGGTCAGGAACCTAACAAAGGAAGGCAAGACACTTCATCTACCATAACGGTTCTTTTTGCCATTTTGGTTTGGATGCACACATGGGATCTTTTTTTAGATCCATCAGGTGCTGAGAATCTTAGCCACAACCTCACACAGGTCCAAGAGGCTGATTAAGACACATCCCTTTCCAAAGAAATTAAGCAAAGAGCCACAGGAGATGGCCATTCATTTTCATTTGAAAACTGTTTTCTTCAGGCTTCACAAAGAGGTGGCCTGAGGCAAAGACCTTCCTGACATTCAGGGCAACAGAAACATAGGTAAGAGAATGCCCCAAAGCAGGGTTTCTCCACTGAGAATTTCCTGGTCACACTGATATCTGAGTTTTCTGAGATGTTCCCATTCCTTACCACTATCCAGTACATGGGCATGTCACAGAGCTTGGAGGTGGTACATATCTTGGACACAAAACCATGAGCCTATTCTGCAGAGTGGCCAAAATTCAGGAAGAAAACAGAAACTTAGGAAGATAGTAGGTGTTGTCCATCCATAAGGCAAGCTGCAGTTCATTCATAAATTGGGCAGGATGAATGCTGGGAAGCTTTCTACTAGACAGGACATATCCATTGATGCATTCTCTTTTCTAATGTCTACAACCACGGACACAGTTGGATACACAGATATAGAATCACTCACCTTGTCAAAAAACTTACTAGAAACAGTCTATTCCAAACCAAACAAACTGTCTTTCCTACCTATTCTCAGAATATGAGACAAACCAAAAACTGACACTCACACTCACAAAGGCATCTCCTTCCCGCAAGTATGTCTCTGACTATCTGGAGTGTCCTCTGTCTGTTGGGCCATATTATGTTCCAATGAAATGTCCTGTCAGTCTCAGATCTGTCTCCTTTGCCAACTCTGTGAAGTTCTCAGGAGCCAGCGGTGAGCCACTACCTGCTTTCTCAGGAAAGGCCCCTCTTCAGATCTGTCCTGGCATTTGGCAATCCGCACATCAGTAGATACCAAGAAATACTGACTCTGTCCTTGGTACATCCAAACAATTGAGCCCACTGGGATTGGGACTGGGACTGGCTCTGGGAGCCTGGCATCTTGGATTCCAAGTTCAGAGAGTTACATCACCAAGGAGGTGAGGTAGGTCACTTTCTTCAGGAACTGCATGAGGTCACTACCTTGGCAATCACTTTGATTTAACATTTGCTTCCAAGGGTCCCATGAGATAGAGGCTGCCCCTACTTTCGGTGACAATTTCACAAGATAGAATGGTATATCAAACATAGGCGCCTGGGAACATCTCCCCACACAGGCCTGGTTTGGTCCATCTTCTCTACATTTAGAATAGAGAGACTGATTCAGACACATCCCTTCATCCTGACAAGGGGGTTTGCCATGCAAGATGACTTTTGCTCTCTCAACTCCTTCATAGCTGCCTACATCTTCTCCAGGGATCATTTCTGCATGGACCTTTGAGGATCTCAGCAGGTTTAAGAACCCCTACATTCCTGTATTGTAAAAGCAACTCTGTCCCTGCTCTTCTGTAAAGTTTGATTGAGGGAAGAGTGTATGGTTACGGTTAATAAAAGTTCGATTTGAATCATTCTGCGGGATGAATAATGGTAATGGGAACCTGTAATATTTACAAGAATGTAAAAGTGAAATATAAGAATGAAAACAGTAATCTAGGTAAGATTTGAAGCCCAGAAGGGCATTGGGCCCTTGATTGGGATACTTAGCTTTGAATTATGTTCTGCAGAAATGTCTCAGATAAATCGATGTTCAATGGCATAGGACTTTGTACCTTGAATGATGGAATGTCAAAGAGAACTTCTAGACAAAAAGGGATAGTCGGTATTATTAGAAAGATAGTCGGTAGGTTTAGAACGAAGAGTGAGTATAGCATTTGGACCAAAAGTTCTTTAGCAATAGGGCTTCTAGTAGAGATTGAATGTAAATGTGAGCACATGTGAAGAGTCAGTCACAGTGATAATCTGGGGAAAATATGTAGGAAAGCAGATATCAATAGAGACATTAGGAAATCAGGCAAATGATAAAGTGAGTGATAAGATTAGACATTTTCAAGGGGCTTGAGGTTGAATATATAATCTTAGGAAGAAACAAATATGTAGTCAAGAATAGGATTCACATTTGAGAGCATTAGGCAACCTGGACATGTATGTTTTTAGTAATCCATCTTCACTTTCCATTTAGGTTTGGTAAAATCATAAGTGTCACCTTTGCTGTTTGTGTCCAGAATATTACTGTGATAAAATGTATATGTAAATCAGGTGACATGTGCATTTCTTCCACCATTTCTGGGAGCAATATTTTGAAGACGTATAAATTAGTATTGGGGGTACAAAGAGGTGTACCCTGTGTCTATGAATATAGAGATAATGCATGAAAAGACGATACTGTGAATAAATAATATAACTGGTTCCACTTTAAATAATGGATTTAATTGATTTCTGAAACTAAGTAAGAAATCTTATATTGATATACAATCATTCATTCCAGCTAGTTGTACATCTAATGGTAATATTAGGGTTTGGTTTATCATACGGGTGTGTGAGTTTTGCTTCAAATGTGGTAATGGAAATCGACAATAATGTGTTTGGAAAGAAGTCTCATGAAAAGAGCAGTCAAGAAACATAAGAAATACATGTGTTCTGAAGCAGGAAGTGACTGAAAGTGAAACAAATGCGTATAAATTAGCGAACTTGTGGATGAAATATATATCCTATGATGTGCATAAACTGAAGAAATAGTAATGTTCCAGTGTTGAATAAAAATGAATGTCAAAATACACATCATGTCCCATAGGAATCTGCTAGCCTTGATATTAAACTGGGTCAGTTACTATAGAAATATTAGATTTTTTTTTTTTGGTGTTATAATAGAATTTATTTTACCACTAGCATGCCACAGAATGTTGAGGAAAGAGCAATGGATTTTTAGTTATTGCACTAATAATCTAACATTTAATGACTCTTTTGGATAGTCTAGAAATTACATAAGGCTATGTTACATAATTTTTTTTTAAATTTAACATTCATAAAAGCTTGGAGTTTTGCTAATATTTCTACTTTTTTATTTTTTATTTTTTCAGTTGTGATTGACCTTCATTTTGTTTATTTGTATGTGGTGCTTAGAATAGAACCCAGTGTCCCACACATGCTAGAAAAGCATGTTACCACTGAACCACAAACCCAGCCCCTCCACTTTTATCTTTACATCGAACACGCCTCTCCCTCATCTTTACTCACTTTCTTCCTCATTTTCCCCCTTCTCTCTCTTCCTTTTTCGTTTTTCTTTCATATCTGTTTTTCTCTCATGTCATTACAAACAGTAGTATGCTATGAAATTTAAATTTAAGACTGTTTTTTATAGTCATTGTTTTCTTCTTGAGAAAATTTAATAATTATAATCACCTGATAGATATATTAAAATACATTTTTATACATATGTACCTATATTCATGCATATGCATTACATATTATATATATATATATATATATATATATATATATATATATATATATATATATACATATATATTTAAAAGTACTTTGATTAGCCTGTTAAAAATAATATAGACCAAAACTTTGTTAATTCTCAAGCCTTCCAGAATTAACATCTTACAGTGAAAATCAAATAAACATATTTAAATAAACAGGTATCATTCTTTTTTATCAATACTGATAATTTAAGGTTTTATATCACATTAAGCTGTAATACGGCATATTAAATCTTATGAATTAAAAAAAAGTTTTTTGAATTACCTATTATTTAAGGACCATATGCACTGACATTTTAAATGGCTTTCTTGTGATTTCAATTTCTATCAATTGTGTATTAATTGCCAAATCCTTATTTTAGTACTTTTCATATTCATAATTGATATAAAGTCAATTGTTTAATTCTTCTTGTAAGTAATTACTTATTACAGTAGGGACATATTAATAATTCTAAATCTGTATAAGAAAATAGTACAAAGATATTTTCATCCAAAATTAAGAATAATTGCGTGCTCTAAATGTCTGATTGTTGATACATATAACAAAGAGCTTTTGATCAGTCTCTTCCCCAGTAAAACATAAAATGCAAAGATATTGTTGGGTATATACGTACAAATAAAGATAAAGAAAATACACATTATCAGCTAGAAACTATTAAATAAAAGGTGAAAACAACAATCCAACAGATTGTACGAATTTGTCAGATGAGGTAGTATTCTGGAAGAATAGCCTAAGACTAGACCTGGTCCATGACAAAATATTCACGAAAAAAATAAAATTTGAAAAATATAGGAAATGCTATGAATTTTTTAAGAAGGTAGGTGAATTATCCTTTAATCTCAACTTATGTGCATTTTCAAAAGCCAATTTCCTGGTAAAATAAATTTGTGATAGTTACAACTAAACAAAACAAAGTTTTGCTTAGCAAAATGAATGCATCTCAACCCATTTTTAGCTGATTTCTTCCCACTCAATTTTAAACCGTTATTTATTTATTTATTTCTATTGGTTGTTCCAAACATTACAAAGCTCATGATATATCATCTTTGATACATTTGACTCAATTTTTCCCCAAATATGAATTGCAGAATCACATTGGTTACACATTCACATTTTTACATAATAGCATATTAGTGACTGTTGTATTCTGCGACCTTTCCTATCCCCCAATATCCCCCCTCCCCTCCCCTCCCATCTTCCCTCTCTACCTCATCTGCTGTTGTTCAATTCTCTCCACTGTTTTCCCCCCCATTTCCCCTCAAATCCTCTTATATGTAATTTTGTGTAACATTGAGGATCTCCTACTATTCCCATATGCTTTCCCTTCTCTCTCCCTTTCTCTCCCCCCACTCATCTTTGTTTAATGTTAAACTTTTCCTCATGCTCTTCCTCCATGTTCTTTTCTTAGTTGCTCTTTTAATATCAAAGAAGACATTTGGCATTTGTTTTTTAAGGATTGGCTAGCTTCGCCTAGCATAATCTGCTCTAATGCCATCCATTTCCCTGCAAATTCTATGATTTTGTCATTTTTTAATGAAGAGTAATACTCCATTTTGTATAAAAGCCACATTTTTTTATCCATTCATCTATTGAAGGGCATCTAGGTTGGTTCCACAGTCTAGCTATTGTGAATTGTGCAGCTATGATCATTGATGTGGCAGTATCTCTATAGTACGCTCTTTTAAGATCCTCAGGAAATAGTCCGAGAAGGGTGATAGCTGGGTCAAATGGTGGATCCATTCCCAGCTTTCCCAGGTATCACCATAGTACTTTCCAAATTGGCCTCACCAATTTGCAGTCCCACCAGCAGTGTACAAGTGTACCCTTTTCCCCACATTCTCACCAACACTTATTTTGTTTGACTTCATAATGGCTGCCGATCTTACTGGAGTGAGATGGTATCTTAGGGTGGTTTTGATTTGCATTTCTCTGACTGCTAGAGATGGTGAGCATTTTTCATGTACTTGTTCATTGATTGAATGTCCTCCTCTGTAAAGTGTCTGTTCAGGTCCTTGGCCCATTTGTTGATTGGGTTATTTGTTATCTTATTGCTTAATTTTTTGAGTTTTTTGTATATTTTGGATATTAGGGCTCTATCTGAAGTGTGATGGGTAAAAATTTGTTCCCAAGATGTAGGCTCTCTATTTACCTCTCTTATTGTTTCTCTTACTGAGAAAAAAAACAATTTAGTTTAAGTAAGTCCCATTTGTTTATTCTTGTTATTAACTCTTGGGCTATGGGCATCCTATTAAAGAATGTGGAGCCCGTCCCCACAGTATGTAGATCGTAGCCAACTTTTTCTTCTATTAGACACAGTGTCTCTGATTTTATATCTACCTCCTGGATCCATTTTGAGTTAACTTTTGTGCATGGTGACAGAAAGGGATTCAGTTTCATTATGTTGCATATGGATTTCCAATTTTCCCAGCACCATTTGTTGAAGATGCTATCTTTCCTCCATTGCATGTTTTTAGCCCCTTTATCAAATATAAGAAAGTTGTAATTTTGTGGATTGGTTTCTGTGTCCTCTATTCTATACCATTGGTCCAGCTGCCTGTTTTGGTACTAGTACCACGATGTTTTTATTACTATTGCTTTGTAGTACAGTTTGAACTCTTGTATCGCTATACCTCCAGATTCACACTTCCTGCTTAGAATTGCTTTTGGTATTCAGGGTCTTTTGTTTTTCCCTATGAATTTCATGATTGCTTTATCATTTCTACAAGAAATGCTGTTGGGATTTTTATTGGCACTGATTTAAACCTGTAGAGAACTTTGGGTAATATCAACATTTTGATGATGTTAGTTCTGCCTATCCATGAACAGGGTACGTTTTTCCATCTTCTAAGATCTTCTTCTATCTCTTTCCTTAGGGTTCTGTAGTTTTCATTATATAAATCTTTCACCTCTTTCGTTAGGATGATTCCCAAGTATCTTATTTTCTTTGTGGATATAGTGAATGGAGTGGTTTTCCTCATTTCCATTTCAGAAGTTTTGCTGCTGATATACAGGAATGCCTTTGATTAATGCGTGTTGACTTTATATCTTGCCACTTTGCTGAATTCATTTATTAACTCTAGCAGTTGCTTTGTAGACCCTTTTGAGTCTGTTAAATATATTATCATGTCATCTGCAAATAGCGATAATTTAAGTTCTTCTTTTCCTATTTTTATGTCTTTAATTTCTTTTGTCTGTCTAATTGCTCTGGCTAGTATTTCAAGAACTAAATCGAATAGAAGTGGTGATAGATGGCATCCCTGTCTTGTTCCAGATTTTAGAGGGAATGCCTTCAGTTTTTCTCCATTTACGATGATGCTAGCCTGAGGTTTACCATATATAGCTTTTACAATTTTGAGGTAACTCAACATTGTTATCCTAGTTTTTCTAGTGTTTTGAACATAAAGGGAGGCTGAACTTTGTCGAATGTTTTTTCTCCATCTCTCAAGATGATCATATGGTTCTTGTCTTTAAGTCTATTGATGTGGTGAATAGCATTTATTGATTTCCGTAATATTGAACTAGCCTTGCTTCCCTGGGATGCAAGTTTTTTTAGTGTTTTGAACATAAAGGGAGGCTGAACTTTGTCGAATGTTTTTTCTGCATCTATCAAGATGATCATATGGTTCTTGTCTTTAAGTCTATTGATGTGGTGAATAGCATTTATTGATTTCGGTATATTGAACTAGCCTTGCTTCCCTGGGATGAATCCTACTTGATCATGGTGCACAATTTTTTGATATGCTTTTGTATTACATTCACCAGGATTTTATTGAGAATGTTTGCATCCTAGTTCATTAGAGACATTGGTCTGTAGTTTTCTTTCTTTGAAGCGTTTTTGTCTGGTTTTGGGATCAGTGTGATTTTGGCCTCATAGAATGAATTTGAAAGAGCACCTTCTTTTTCTATTTCTTGAAATAGCTTGAAAAGTATTGGTATTAGTTCTTCTTTTAAGGTTTTGTAGAGCTCCGCTCTATACCCATCCGCTCCAGGGCTTTTTTTGGTTGGTAGTCTTTTGATGGCTTCTTATATTTCTTCCTTTGTTATTGGTCTGTTTAAATTCTGTGTGTCTTCCTGACTCAATCTGGGCACATCGTATGACTTAGGAAATTTATTGATATCTTCACTATCTTTTATTTCATTTGAATATAGGGTTTCAAAATACTTTCTAATTATCTTCTGTATTTCTGTAGTTTCTGTTGTGATAATGCCTTTTTCATGCCGTATGTTAGTAATTTGAATTCTCTTTCTTCTTCTCTTCGTTAGCATGGCTAAGGGCCTGTCAATCTTATTTATGTTTTCAAAGAACCAACTTTTAGTTTTATCAATTTTTTCAATGTTTTTTTTTGTTTCAATTTCGTTGATTTCTGCTCTAATTTTAATTATTTCTTGTCTTCTACTACATTTGCTGTTGTTTTCCTTTTCTTTTTCTAGGTTTTTGAGGTGTAGTGTGAGTTCATTTATTTGTTTTTTTTTTTTTTTTTGAGGAAAGAACTCCAAGAAATGAATTTCCCTCTTAAAACTGCTTTCATTGTGTCCTATAGATTCCAGTATGTTGTGTCTGTATAGTCATTTGTCTCTAAGAATTTTTTATATCCTCCTTTATGTCTTCTGTAACCCATTTAACATTCAGTAGAATATTGTTCATTTTTCCATATGATGTAGGATTTTTCCTTCCTTCTTTTACCATTGATTTCCAGTTTCATTCCAATATGATCAGATATGGTGCATGGTATTATCTCCACGCCTTTATATTTACTAAGGGTTGCCCTATGGCATAATATATGATCTATCTTTGAGTAGGATCCTTGTGCTGCTGAGAAGAACGTGTATCCACGTTCTGCATGTTGCCTATCTTCATAATTCTATGTCTTGGAGTTGGTCTATTATGGTTTTGAATGTTTGAGGTCATGTAGGCTTCAAGGATTTGGCAATCCATTCCATCTTTCATCTCTGGGAAGTTTTCTAGAATTATTTCATTTAATATGTTGTCCATTCCTTTGGTTTGAATCTCTATGCCTTCATCTATCCTAATGACTCTCAAATTTGTTTTTTTATGACATCCCATATCTCTTAAATAGATTGCTCATGGGATATAAGCATCTTTTCTGTGTTGACTATATTCTTTTCAAGTTGATAAACTTTGTATTCATTATCTGATCTTCTGACTTCTACTTGATCTAGTCTATTTACAATATTCTCGTTTGAATTTTTAATGTGGTTTATATTTTTCTGCATTCCTAGGATTACTGTTTGATTTTTTTTAAGATCTCTGTCTTTTGGTGAAGCTCGTTCTTTGCCATTTGAATTTGTTTGTTTAATTCATTTTCAAAATATTCTTTTATTGCTTGGACTTGCTGCCTCATGTCTTCTCTAATATTTCTTTCCATCTGAGTTAGGGATGCATTGAGTTTTTTCCCTATCCCTGTTTCTGATGATTCTAGGTCCTCCTGTAAAATTAAGTTGTCCGGCATTATTTGTACACCTTTTTCCCTTGTTTTTTCATGAAGTTCACATTACTTTCCAGCTCCATTTGATTGCTGTGTTTCTGCTCTCTTCTATATATTTGTTTTGGTTTTATATATCTCTATTGACTCTCCTTTGTGTTGGTAGACTGTGAATGCTAAAGTGGATTCCACTGGGAAGGAATTCCGATGGCCGAGCTCCAGTGATGTCACCTCTCTGCTATGGTGGGCCCCAGGCTCTTTGCCCGGGTGTTCGCATGGGGGTGTGGGACTGTACTGTCTCTGTTTGGTTTCAGCTCCCGGTCGCCGGCGTGCAGGTGGTCACAAGCTGTCCAGTCGCGCAGTCAGCTGGTGGGCTGTCACCGGCGGTTGTGCGATCTCTAGCCACCCATTAGGGCGGGCATATGGCAGGCGATTGGTCGCTGGTGGGCAGGCAGTCTCCAGCCGTCCAGTCGCACCTGCAGCGGGCCGGCTCTTGCCGGCGGGCGAGCGTTCTCCAGGCGCCCAGTCACACAGGCCTGGCCTCTAGTCCCCTGGTTTCTCCTGCTAGTCCTGGTTTCTCCTGCTAGACCAGATTTCCCCTGAGTAATGCCCTCGGCAGCTCAAACTGTACTCTGGCTTGCCGTTTCTTGGGTGTGGATTGTGTCTATTGGGAACCCCAGCACTCTATTTTTATTATTTTTTCCGTTTGCCCTTTCCCCCATCCCTGGCTAGACAGATTTCGTTTTCACCACTGATGGGAGGGGGAGTTGAAGGTCAGGTGCCTCTAGTTTCCCCCCCGAATCTTTATGCAGGCTCTCTCTGAAAATCCCTCCCCTGGAAAGCTTAGGAGAGATTTTATGCAAATTTCCTACTGTATGGGAGATGAGCGGAAAACACACAACTGTTTTATTGTTGCAATCTGTCGGAGAGTGGCGGTGGTTACTTCAGCTCTCCAAGATGGTGGCCATTGGTTTCCTTGGTGGAGTTTCCGTTGTGGGGGATAGAACTGTAGAGCTTCCTTCCCTGAATGAAATCCCGAACTCGGCCTGGGGCTCAGTGCGGTGTCAGCCGGCAGGATTCCACAGAATCTGCAGCAACGTTTCTCCCTGGATGCTAGTCGCTTCTCGGTGGTGCCTCGATGTCTGCAGCCATGGGGCGGGCCACAGGGATCAATAAGCCCGGATCTCCGGTTGCATATTCAGCTCACGTTTGAGACTCAATTACCGGACCTCGTTGGTGGAAATCATTCTTTTAGGTTTCGGAGCACACCCATTTTTCTATAAGATCCTAACAAGATAGTCTTTTGTCATTTTAACTCGTTATTCACCTGCAATGTGGCGTGGTACACTGGGTGTGATGCACTCTATTTGCGGCCAACTTGCAAAGTTGAAATATTATGTTTTGTATGCACCATTTACTGAAGATAGTTTTCAGTACTAGGCAACCAATATGTATTTCAGGTTGATGAATATTTCTGAGAATAATCTTTTGAAAAGTTGATTATAAATCCACATACATGAATATGAATGAATTTGGGGAGTGCACAATAAGGCACATATATTTCATATTTTGAAAAATCTGGAGAGTATATATATATATATATATATATATATATATATATATATATATACACACAGAGACATTACAATGTAGCATTATGTACGCCAAACGAAATTTATCATGAAATACATATCATCCACGGATCCAACAATATTAGTTTTACTGAACATGGATTTATGTATAATGTTGTTCAAATAGGAGGCTCACCCATAGGTTGAATTTTCAGTTTCAACAGCGTTTAGGAGGAGTGATATCTTCTCACAATTTGTATCTGCCAAGTCAGCCACCTCACAAAAATGTACGTGTGATACCAGGTAGGATTCTATATATGCATATAAAAATACATCTGCTGACTAGGCTACAGAGAAAGGGAGAAATAAATTCACATATTTGTTAACTTTAAAAACACAAGGAGAACTATTTCAACAAAAAAATTGACTAGATTTATAACTTCTACCGTATATAATGCAAAAGGCAAGTCCAACAATACCAAACATGCCTCCTCTGAACTGCTTGTATTTCTATTCTGATGGGGTTATTATTCTCCATGATATTACGATTAGTAGTCAGAGTCTAGTAGGGTAGGGGTTAGTGTCAGGGATTCAGTATTTCAAATGGAAAATTGGAAAATGAATCCAATGTGTATGCAAATATGTGCTACACAAAAATGTTCCCACTCTCATCAAGAACTATGGCTTGACATTACTTTTGCCCCAAGTAAGACACAATTAGAGGAGAAGTGTTAGAAAATCTGTGAATACATATCTGGAATGGAATATGCTCAGTAGTTCACAACACTGGAGGTGGTAGAGGAGTTCCCAAAAGTAAGGGACAGGGTAAACACTCCACAAACATGGAGCTCTGCTGGCCTAAAGACTTCTTGAAGAACTGCCTCTGAGGTTGGGCACCTGAAAAATATGTTGTTTTCTGGAGCTTTAGCTTCATTTGTAGTGAGACCATCAAAGCTGGGTCTGCATCTATGTGACCTGGAGGACATGGTTTCTTATTTTCCAGTGAAGATGAGGCAGCAGTGCTGAATTTGCTCTTTGTAGGTAAACTGTGACCACTGGGTTCTAAGTGTCTCCTCATGTGGACTGTGAAGCCATTTGGTCATCCTCCAAATTTCATGGTGTTTCTGGCTGCTGCACTAGGAGTTTGCTATTTGATTCAAAAATACAAGGAGTTTTAGTGGATCACAGTGCTGGAGAGAGTTCTGTCACATGTGGTGGGTCAGTTTCTGCAAGAGAATGCACCAAACATACTTCTAGCCCACATATATTGCCCCATTGACGATAGCAACATGATTCTGAACATTGCCCTGAAATCTCTCAATAATACAAGATGCCTTTACATAGAAGGGACTGCTCGCTGCACCATGTCAGTTCCAAGCCATTTGGAAGCCAATGGAAGATCCACAAGGCCCCACCACAGATGTTTTATCACACACCTGACCACCTCGGCTCTAGGCCCACTACTCAGCAGGCTCCAACTTATTGGCATCTCTGTTCTACACGATTTTCATAAAACCCAGTCAATCAAAGCACTGTATGGTATACTCATGACCAGCAACAGGACATCCAAATGTCCTCCATTGCCACCAGGTCATGGGAATTTCAAAAATTTTATGGTATTTTTGTAGCCATTTTTCAATGATGATGTTGGAGGCACTGTGGGTTAAAATTCACTCCAGAACCATTAAATGTAGAGGAAGCACATTTCAATGAAAGCTTTGGAGAATTCTCACAGGCAAGGCTTCTCAAAAAGTGGCCAAATGGTCACATGAAGCCAGTCCCATTGTGGTCTACAATGAGGACCATGTGTGTTTCGACTCTCAACTATGGCTGCCAAGTCTTTCAGAATAAAATCACGTGATATCTTGGCTGTGATTCCGAGTGCTCTGTTGAAAGCCACCCTGGGCCTAGATCTCAGTTTTCAAGGGGGACTCTCATGCATGCCTCCTAAAATCCTAACACAATTCATGGCAATAATTCTCTGAGTTCAGTTCCAGAACTCAGTCTCTAAGGGGAATCACACCAGAGTTCATGTCAAGGTGGACCCAGTCATCTCTTCCAACCACCAAACAAATGGCCACAATTAAAACCAAAACACTCCCACATGGCCCTCATGATCTTTCATATAGACACTCATCATAACCTCTGGCTGGATGTTTCCATGAGGGGCGAAGCCCAAGACAGTCTCCAAAATAATCTCCCTTGCCCCTTAATGGCCTAAAATCAGGGTTGCCTGGACACACTTTCTGTGAACCAGGAGTGATCAAAAAGGCCTGCTGTTAATACTTCTCTGCTTCTCTAATTTGAGGCCTACTGACTGTGGGGTTTATTTTTTTATGTGAATTGGAGTCATTAGAAAACCAAGCACTTATCGGCTAGCTTCTGCAGGGTTTGAAGAAATCATTTGACCCAAAGGATCCCTATTCTCACTTGATGGAGGTCAGGAACCTAACAGAAGAGGGGGAGAGACTTCATCCACAATGACTGCTCTTTTGGCCATTTTGGTTTTGGATGCACACATGGGATCATTCTTAAGATACATCAGGTGCTGAGAATCTAAGCCATTGCCTCAAACAGGGCAAAGAGGCGGATTCAGACACATCCCTTTCCAAAGCAATTAAGCAAAGAGGCACAGGTGATGCCCATTCATTTCCATTTGAAACCTGTTTTCTTCAGGTTTCACAAAGGGGTGGACTGAGGCCAAGACCTTCCTGACATTCAGGGCAACAGAACAATAGGTAAGCAAAGCAGGGTTTCTCCACTGAGACTTTATTGGTCACACTGATATTTGAGTTTTCTGAGATGCTCGCCATTCCCTTCAGCTATCCAGTACATGGCCATGTAACAGGGCTTGGAAGTGGTACATATCTTGGACGCAAAACCATGAGCCTATTCTGTAGAGTGGCCAGAATTCAGGAAGAACGCACGAACTTTGGAAGATAGCGCGTGTTGCCCATCGACAAGGCAAGCCAAAATCCATTCATCAATTTGGCAGAATAAATGATGGGAAGCTTTCTACTAGACAGGACACATCAATTGATGCATTATCTTTTCTAATGTCTATAACCATGGACACAGTGGGATACACAGACATAGAAACACTCGCCTTGTCAAATGACTTACTAGAAATAGTTCACTCAAAACCAAACAAACGGCCTTTTCTATCTATTCTCAGAACATGAGACAAATCCACAAACACACAGCGACACCTACAGAGGCACCTCCTTCCCCAAAGTAGGTCGGTGACTATCCAGAGTGTCCTCTGACTGGTGGGCCATAGTATGTTCCCCAGAAATGGCCTGTCCTGTCTCAGATCTGGTCTCCTTAACCAACTCTGTGAAGATGTCAGGAGCCAGTGGTGAACCACTATCTGCTTTCCTCAGGAAAGGCCCCTCTTCAGAGCTTTTCTGGAATTTGGCCATTCTCATATCAGTAGGTACCAAGAAAGACTGACTCTGTCCTTGGTATATACAAACAAGTGAGACCACTGTGACTGGGAATGGGACAGGCTCTGGGTGCCTGTCTTCCTGGATAACAAGTTCTTAGAGTTCCATCACCAAGGAAGTGAGGTGAGGTCACTTCCTTCAGGAACTGAATGAGGTCACTGCCTTAGCAACCACTTTGTCCTAACAGTTGCTTCCAAGGGTCCCATGAGATGGAGGCTGCCCCTACGTACTGTGACACTTTCACAAGTTAGAATGTATATCAACCATAGGCACCCAAGACCAGCTCTCCAAACAGGACTGTTTGGGTCCATATTCTAATGGGTGGCACTAGAGCAGATTATGCTTAGTGAAGCTAGCCAATCCCTAAAAAACAAATACCAAATGTCTTCTTTGATATAATGAGAGCAACTAAGAATAGAGCAGGGAGGAAGAGCAGGAAGAAAAGATTAACATTAAACAGAGACATGAGGTGGGAGGGAAAGAGAGAGAAAAGGGGAATTGCATGGAAATGGAGGGAGACCCTCATTGTTATACTAAATTACATATTAGAGGTTGTGAATGGAATGGGAAAATAACAAGGTGAGAAATGAATTACAGTAGATGGGGTAGACAGAGAAGATGGGAGGGGAGGGGAGGGGGGATAGTAGAGGATAGGAACGGTAGCAGAATACAACAATTACTAGTATGGCATTATGTAAAAATGTGGATGTGTAACGGATGTGATTCTTCAATCTGTATCTGGGGTAAAAATGGGAGTTCATAAATCACTTGAAGCTAATGTATGCTAATGTATGAATATGTTATGTCAAAAGATTTGTAAGGTTTTGAACAATCAATAATAAAAAAAAGAACAGAGAGGCTGATTCAGTAACAACCATTCATACTGACCAGGTTGTTTGCCATGGAAGTTGACTTTTGCTCTCTCAGGTCCTTCAGTGGTGCCTATATCTTCTCCAGGGATCACTTCTGAATGAAACTTTGAGTTTTTCAACAGGTGGAAGATTCCCTACATTCCTCTATTTTAGGACCAACACTGTCCCTGCTCTTCTGTAAAGTTAGATTGAGGGAACAGTGTATGGTTTCGCTTAATAACAGGTTTGATTTGGGTTAGGAATCATTCTGCTTGATGAATAATGGTATTGGGAACCTGTGATATTTATAAGAATATATAGGTGAAATATAAGTATGAAAACAGAAATCTAGGTAAGATTGGAATCCCAGAAGGGCATTGCACTCTTGATTGGGATACTTAGCTTTGATACATGTTCTGCAAAGATGTTTCAGATAAATCAATAATCAATGGCATAGGACCTTGTACCTTCAATGATTGAATGTAGAAGTGAGTATCCACTCAAACTGTGATAGTCGGTAGGATTAGGAAGATATTCTGTAGGTTTCAGAAGAAGAGTGAGTACAGGAATTGTAACAAAAGTTCTTTAGCAATAGGGTATCACATAGACAGTGAACGTAAATGTCAGCACATGTGAAGTGTTAGTCAAAATGGTGAACTGGTGAAAATATTTAGGAAAGCAGACATCAATATAGACATTAGGAAATCAGGGAAAGTATAAAGTGAGTGATAGGATTAGACATTTGAACAGAGTTGAGGTTGAATATATAGTCTTAGGAAGAAACAAATATGTTGTCATAAATAGGATTGACATTTGAGAGCATTAGGCAACCTGGACATGAATGTTTTTAGTAATCCATGCTCACTTTCCATTTAGGCTTTGGTACAATCATAAGTGTGACCTCTGCTTATTGTGTCCAGAATATTACTGTGATAAATGCATACGTACATCAGGTGACATGAGTATTTCTTCCACCATTTCTGGGAGCAACATTTTGAAGATGAATAAATTAGTATTGGGGTTACAAATAGATGTACCCTTTGTCTATGAATGTAGAGATAATTCATGAGTAGACCATACTGTGAATAAATAATATAATTGGTTCCAACTTTAAATAATAGATTGAATTGATATCTGAATATATACAGAAAATCTTATATTGATATACAATTATTCATTCTAACCAGTAATACATCTAATGGTAATATTAGGGTTATGTTTTATCATGAAGAGTGTGTGAGTTTTGCTTCAAAATGATTATGGAAATTGAAAATAATGTGTTTGAAATAAAGTCTCATGAAAAGACCAGTCAAGAAACCTGGAGGAATACATGTGTTCTGAATCAGTAAATGATTGAAAGTGAATCAAATGCCTATAAATTTGTGAACTTATGGATGAAATATATGTCCTATGATGTTCGTAAACTGTAGAAATTGTATTGTACCAGTGTTGAATAAAATAAACTTCAAAATAAACATCATGTCCCATAGGAATCGACTTGCATTGATGTTAAACATGGTCAGTTAATGTAGAAATATTAGGATTGTATGCACAATTCACTGAAGTTAGTTTTCAGTAATAGGAAACAAATATGTATTTCAGGTGGATGAATATTTCTGAGAATAATCTTGTGAAATGTTGATTATAAATCCACATACATGAACATGAAAGAATTTAGGTAGTGTATATAAGACACATATATTTTATATTTGGAAAAATTTGAAGATTGTGTATATATATATATATATATATATATATATATATATATATATATATATTAAAAAAACAAAAACAGACAATAAGATGTAGCAATATATATGCCAATCGAAATTCTTCATGAAATGTACATCAGCCACAGATGCAAAAATATTTATTTTACTCAACATGGATTTATGTATGGCTTGTTGTTCTACTAGGAGGCTCACCCATAGGTTGAATTTTCTACTAGGAGGCTCACCCATAGGTTGAATTTTCAGTTCCAACAGAGTTTAGGAGGAGTGATCTCTTCTCACAATTTGTATTTGCCAAGTCAGACACCTCAGAAGAATATACGTGTGATACCAGGTAGGATTCTATATGTGCATATAAAAATACATGTGCTGAATTGGCTACAGAGAATGGGAGACAGGTATTCACATATTTGTTAACTTTAAAAACATGTGGAGAACTATTTCAATTATAAATTAGCTAGATTTATAACACCTAACCTATATCATTCAAAAGGCAAGTCCAACTATACACCATGCCTCATCTGTACTGCTTGCATTTCCATTCTGTTGGATTATTTTTCTCCATCATATTAGTATTAGTAGTCAGAGTCTAGTAGGTTATGGTTTAGTGTCAGGTGTCTGGGCCGGCTGGACACTTCAACGTGGGCGTTGAACCTTGTTGGGGAGGAATGAAGGGAAAAGAGTCATGAGAGATGACAGCAAGACAACAGTTCTGATCATGCTGAAAACTTTTATAGTTCTCACAGTGTATTTATATGCTGCGGATGAGAAAGCTCTCTTATCGGCAGTTGCTGGATGTCTTCACAGGGTGAGATAACCTCAGGATATTTCAGGAAGACGGATAGCTGCAGGATGTCTCAGGGTGATAGATGGCTGCGGGATGTCTCCCAGGCAGGATATCTCGCAGGGGGCTATTTCTTGTAAGTGTCAGGCTATTCTTTGAAGGAGAACTTCCTTCTAGCCCCTGACATCTCCTCCCTTTCTTATATAAAATATTTGACCATACCTTACAGGCCAATGTTTTAGGGGGTTATAGAGGCTCTGTTTCTCTAGCAGGCCTTAGAATATCTCCTGATCTGATCGAGCATGTTTACTAGATTTCGTGGTGGCCTTGGCATGTTTTTTGAGGAGACGGCTTTGAGGGGGAAGCATGCCAACTGCCATGCACCAGAGCGTGTCACTCAGAAGACTTGGATTTTGGGAACCATGGATGCATCCTCCTGCAGTCCTTCCTGCACCCTCCGTTATTATGCCCTAACGTCCTCACTCCATGGGTTCGTCCTCCCCCAAGTGGAGCGGCCCATGGAGGATGAACCCTTATGGCAAGTGCAGAAGATCGTTGGTCAGAGCTGTTACTTAGAGTTTTATGTAAGAAAGCGAGATCTGTGGGCATGTAAACTTAAGAAATAAGCTTGTGAGGAGGGTAGAACATCCTTTTAAATGTTGGCAGCACGGTCTTCCATATCCAGGCAATGATAGTGGACCTGTATGGGCTTAGAGGCCAAAATATTAATCTGTTCTTTAATAAATTGTACCAGCCTGTTTATAATGCAGGGTTTTAGGGACACCATTAAAAGTAAACCCAACAAAGGGCCTAATAGGGAAAGAAGGTAGGGTAAAAATCCATTAAGCCCAGTCCAGAGGGGATTTTCAAATATTTCCCTTCATCTCTTTTCTAGATCTTCTTGAAGCTGCTTAATTTTAGTGCATACTATGCCAGAATTATTGGCATAAATGCAGCATCGTTCCCCTAAGGCCAAGCAAATACCTCCCTGGTTAGCTGTCAGCAAATTTAAGCCTCGTCTTTTTTGAAGGAACACTTCTGCCAGGCAGTCTATTTGGTCCTGCAAATTTTTAATGGTTCCTGATAGAGTTTTTATCAGTTGTTCCTGATAGAGTTTATAATTTGTTGAGAGAGGCGATGGTAAGAGTGAATAGACGTGCCTAAGCCAGTGTACCTGTGCCCACAGGAACTGTTATTCCAAGGCTGGCAGATTGTTGGCTGCATCTGAAAAAGATGAAATTTTGTCCTCATGAGGAGTGCCTCTGTCCCTGTTTTGAGGTAAGTCATTAACCTGTTTAACCAGGAGTTCTGGTAACCATCTTGGGGTTGTTTGATCTTGGTCCAAAACACAAGCTGAGCCTCCTCCCCAGATGAGGACAGGATCTGGGCCTTTCCATTTATTTGTAAGTGGATTGTGTCACATAACAGGTGGGCGAACAGAATTGGACGAGGGATGGCAGTGTCTGTCTGCTGCCGAATCGCCTTCATTGTCTAGGGTAAGAAAAATAAGGGCAAATAATGCATTGTTAAGGCAATGCCTGGGTGTGGTAAATACAAGGGAGGAAGCCTTAAAGAGGGATAGCCAAGTTTTTAAGTTAAGGTGGGCAAGTTCCACAATGCCTTGGCCCTGAGGGTTGTATGGAATTCTAGTAGTATGACAAATTTGCAAGGTAGCACAAAACTGTTTAAACTTGGCAATGGTAAATGTAGGATAAATATCTGTTTTAATATGTATTGGTTTACCCATAACAGAAAAGGCTGAAACAAGATGAGAAAGGACATCTTTGGTAGCCTCTCTAGAATGTGGTGATGCAAAAATAAAGCCGCTGAAGGTATCTACAGAAACGTGTATATATTTGGTTATTACAAATTCAAGAAAATGAGTAACATCCATTTGCCAAAACTGATCGGGCAGTAATCCTCGGGGGTTAACTCCCAAGTGTTGAATGGGGAGGGAGACAGCACAACCAGGGCATGCTTTTACTATTTCTCGTGCCTGTTGCTGGTAATTTTACAAAGTAATCAAAGGCTCTGGAAATTTAAATGGTGTATATTGTGTAACTCCATGGCCTTTTGAATTGAGCCAACAAAAATTGGAAAGATGGAACGAGTTGCTGCATCAGCTTGGGCATTACCTTGAATTAGAGGGCTGGGAAGATCATAGTGTGCCCTGATGTGTCCTAAGAAAAATGGGTGTTGTCTGGCCTGAATTAGCTGCTGAAGCTGGTGAAACAGAAAGGCCGCATTGTTAGAAGCCTTAATGGGGGGTGAAATCAACAGCAGGTGCACAGAATGAGCAATGTAGGCACTGTCTTTATAAATATTAACAGGATTATAAAAAATGTTATAAAAACTTGTGTTATGTCAAACAATTCCACAAACTGTGGTGACTGATAGACAGTATCAAAGGTGGTAGGCTTGTTATTGACAACAAAGACCGCTCGGCCATTACAGGAACCGTCTGTAAAGACAGTAAGGGATTGAGGAATGGAAGCCTTTTGAGTAATTTCAGGAAAAGTAAATGGATGTAACTGGACAAAATGTAAAAGGGTTCTTTGGGGAGGTAGTGATCAATTGTTCCCAAAAGCCTGATAGGGCAATACCACATTCATCCCTTGTCTCTAGTAAAAATTGGGTTTGGTCCTTAGTATATGGAATAAAAATATTATCAGGGTGTTTGCCAAAATGTTGTAGAGAAATCAAATGACCTTTAAAAATAATAGAAGCTACCTGAGCAAGATAAACAGTAATAACCTTCGAGGATGTGGTGGGTAAATGGACCCAAAACAAGGGGCAGTCTTTATTTTTAAAATGTGGATCTCGCTGCCAAAATATTCCTGTGGGTGTATGAGGAGTGTGTAAAATAACCAGAACCAGAGGAAGGTTATAAGAAATTTGTGTAACAAATTGTTGGGCAATGGCTTCTGTTACTTGGTTTAATGCCTGTCATGCCTTGGGAGTAAGACTTTGAGGGGAGGAGGGGTGGAAATTACCTCTCAAAATATCATTAAGGGTCAAAAGTACACAAGTGCATAATTTTAAATATGTTATTAGACATTGAATATCCCTCAGTAATTTCTGAAAATCTTTAAGGGTGTGAAGATGGTCCACACGTCCTTGTATTTTAGAAATTTGGATCTGATTTTCTAGAATTTTAAGGCCCAAACTCTTATAAGAGTCCTGTGTTTGAACCTTATTAGGAGCTATCTGTAGTCCCAAGGTAGTGAGGATTTTGTAAAAGTCCAAGTAACAATTATTAAGGTCATGGATATTAGGTGCAGCAATTAACAAATCATCCATATAATGTAAAATATAAATTTGTGGCCCTCACTCTCTCACAGGGTCTACTGCTTGAGCAACCTATTTTTGGCAAAGAGTAGGGCTGTTGGCCATACCTTGGGGAAGAACCTTCCATTGAAGTCTCTGCATAGGGCCCTGAATATTAATGCAAGAAAGACTAAAGGCAAAATAGGGTCTATCCTCAGGATGTAAAGGAATGATAAAAAAAGCAAACATTTAAGTCCATAACCATTTTACAATAGTTTTTGTGAATAGCCACTGGTGTGGGAATGTCTGGCTGTAGTGCTCCCATCGGGGGTATAACTTTATTAATGGCACACAAATCTTGTAAATGGCGCCACTTGCCTGATTTTTTCTTGATAACAAAAATAGGAGTGTACGATGGTGAGGTTGAGGGCTCTACATGGCGGGCTGCCACCTGTTCCTTCACTAACATGGAGGCAGCCTCCAAATTTTCATGGGTAAGGGGCCACTGATCCACCCACACAAGAGTCTGAGTCTCCCAAATAATTTTATCTGCATGGGGTACAGGAGGGTCAGGGACCGACACTAAAAATCCAAATATCCAAGTCCATATGTATTTTTTTTTATGGGTTGTATAAGCCCCACCAGTCTTTGTCTCAGCCTCCCAAGGCCTGTACCAGGGACAAAATTCATACGGAGCATTTGATGAGTCACCATGGAATTGGGACTGGCAAGAATAACTTCCATTTGACTCAAAATATCTCGGGCCCATAGGTAAACAGGGAGGTCAGGAACAACGAAAGAAGTGACAGTTCCCTTATTACCCTCTTTATCAGTCCAGCTAAGAGCAGTAGAGCTGACCAGAGGATTTTTTGACTTTCCTATCCCTTTAAGGTCAGTCAAGGATGGGGTGAGGGGCCAACCTGATCGCCAGTATTTTTGAGAAATAATTGTCGCATCAACTCCAGTAACTAAAATTGCTTTTAATTCCTTTCCTTCAATAAGTAAGGTAAGGGTGTGTTTATTATGAGAAATGGGATGAACTCAATATACCTCAGAGGAGCCCAAGGAGGCAGTCCCCCACAGTAGGTTTGGGTGGTGGAAGTGCCCCTTAATCTAAGGGAAGGAGTATTAATTGTGCAAGACTTTTTCCTCCTGGGATGGCCGCAACTCTATTAATAACTGTGGCCAGTATTTTTATTTCTCCAGTGAAATCATTATCATTAATGCCAGGGAAGACCTGAACACCTTCTAAGGTAGTAGAGGCTCTTCCAAGAAGAAGGGCACACGTATGAGATGGAGGGGGACCCATAATTCCAGTTGGTATTATCTGGGGCCCTTGCATTGAGTCTAATGTTGTATCAGTGGTGATACAGAGGTCCAATCCTGCACTGCCTGGAGTGGGTAGTTGGAGGGAGCCAATTGTGGAGAAGGATTTTGAGGTAGGTTGGGAGTTTGGAAGGGAACAAACCTTATTGCCCCAGGGAGTTTCCTGAGAAGCAGGAAGAAATAGGCTGTCCGAGGGCATTTGTCATTGATCTACACTCACTAGCCCAGTGATGAACTTTACCATATCAAGGACAAAGTGTAGCTGGGGGCGGTTTAGCTCCAGTTTGAGGAGACGCTATTCTTACTCTTTGTTTGCCTGTCGGACACTTGCGTGCAAAATGGCCTGGTTGTTTACAAGTAAAGCAAATACGTGAGCCAGGATTGTAAAAGGCCTTGGTAAAGGGAGCACTAAAGTGAGACCCATGGCATGGGCTGCACCCACCCCTGCACAGACTCTAATAAAGTCAGAAAGTTTCCCTTTATCCTTATGATGTCGAAGAACATCCTGACATGCTGGGTTGGCGTTTTCAAAGGCAAGATGTTTTACAAAGGTGCTTTCGCTTTCGCTTGGTCCAAGCAAGCATTCCGCAGCTAGGTTAAGCCGGGGAACAAAGTCGCTATAAGGCTCGTCGGGCCCTTGTCGAATTCTGGCCAGGGAAGTGATAGCCGAGGCCCTTTCAGGGACGCGTCTCCAAGTATGTAAGCCAGCCATCTAAATCTGTGCAAAAAGTCCAGCAGGGAAACGTGCCTGTTTAGTTTTAGTGTCAAAAGTTGCATTGCCCACTAGCTTAACATAAGTCCAGGATTTAGAGGAGGCCTTTGTTAATTTTTTTTGAGCAGTTTCTGACAGGGTTCTTTGAAATCTGCATTCCATAGTAGGAAGTCTCTGGCACTGAGGGCAGCTCTGTCTAAAAATTTCCAATCATTGGGAGTAAGAAATTGTGTGTTGTGGCTTTCTAATAAAGCCAACGTGGCACAGTGGGGCCATAGTGAGCACAAGCCTTTTTAAGTTTTTCAAGAAAATGGAGGCTAAATTTTTTGTAGACACTCTGGGTTCCTTCCTGCCTAGGGGTGAACTTCTCATCCTCTAAGTCCTGATCTCCTTGATCCGTTTCCTCCGCTTCCTCCTCTTGATCCTCTTCTAAGTCTTTGACCTCAGCCTGAGCAGGCTTATCTATCTGACTGTTGGTGACTGGGAAGGCGAGCACAGGCCGATGGAGCGGCTTCACCTTTGTATTAGACCACTGTGGGTCAGCTTGTGTTGACTCCATTCCTAAGGCTAATGGAGAGAGCTCAGAGTCAAGGGATCTTTATTCTTTTAAAAATTGCATCTGTTCCCATCCATGTTGGAGAGACTCTCTCAAGGGAGCCGGATTAGGCAAGGGAAGTGGGGAAAAAATATCTGGGGGAACATTTGGCCCCTGAAGGGCCAGAGCACAAAAGGCAGGAGGGATATAGGAGGGAGGGGAATGTGTAAGTCCTATAGGCTGTGGCAGGGTCCTGAGAGGTGGCGGGTCTTCTGAATGGTAGCGAGCTTCTTCCTTCTCCAAGGTAGCCTCCTCCCCAGGGGTCAGTGTTTCTCTGGGATTTAAAACTGCATAAAGGCTGTTGGAAACCATTGGAGCCTTATTCATTAGGGTGGGATTTTGAGGAAGATCAGGAAGGTTCCCAGGGTCCTGGGGAGACTAAGAAGGGTCTATGTCTATACTAACTGATGGGCATGCCGAGAAGGGACGAGAGGTCTTTTGCATAGTCTCTTCCCCAATCCTGACAAGTATTAAGGTACCATTGTCAAAGGGTGAACTTTTAAGAATTTCACTAATTTATTTCCAGAAAGAAAAGGTAGGAACAGACACTTTTTCTGGGCCAAAGGATTCATAATAATCTTTTAAAATGTCTCCTACTCTAAGCCATCTTTTACCATCAATGGTCCCTTCAAGGGGAAACCATGGAAACAATTTTTCAATGTATGAAAAGAAAAATTTTAAGTCATTTTTCTTAACACGTGCCCCCATGTATTTAAGGATTCCTTTTGGCCTGACAAAAACAAATCATGTGACGAAATTGCTTTTCCCATGGTGGGTCACTCACTGTGTGTCATTCCCACTCTCCTCCTGGATCTGTCTCTCAGTGGTGTCTGCTGAGGCAATCGTGAGCTCCACTTGTCCAAATCTTCCCCCTCAGTCAAAGGCTCGAGCCCCAGTCGTTGGGCGCCAGTTGTCCCAGCCTGCAGGACACATCAACGTGGGTAGCGAACCTAGATGGGGAGGAATGAAGGGACAAGAGACATGAGAGATGACAGCAAGACAAAAGTTCTGATCAAGATGCAAACTTTTATTGTTCACACAGGGGAATTTATATGCTGGAGATTTGAAAGCTCTCTTATCGGCAGTTCCTGGATGTCTTCACAAGGTGAGATAACCTCAGAATATTTCAGGAAGACACATGGCCACAGGATGTCTCAGGAACACAGATGACTACAAGATGTCTCCCAGACAGGATGTCTCCCTGGGGGCTGTTTCTTGTAAGTGTCAGGCTATTCTTTGAAAAAGAATTCCTTCTACCCCTTACAGTCAGGGATTCAGTATTTCAAATGAAAAATTGGAGAAAGAATCCAATGTGTATGCAAATATGTGCTACCCAAAAATCTTCACACTCTCATTCAGAACAATGCCTTGACATTACCTTCACCCCAACTAAGACACAATTAGAGGAGAAGAGTTAGAAAATCTGTGAATACACATCAAGAATGGAAAATGCTCAGGAGTTCACAACTTTGGAGGAGGTAGAGGAATTTCCAAATGTAAGGGAGAGGGTAAAACTCCACAAACATGGAGCTCTGCTGGACTAAAGACTTCTTGAGAAACTGCCTCTGAGGTTGGGCACTTGAAATATATGTTGTTGTCAGGAGCTTTAGCTCCCTTTGTAGTGAGACCATTAAGCTGGGTCTGTATGTATGTTACCTGGAGGACATGGTTTCTTATTTTCCAAAGGACATGAGGCAGCAGTGCTGAATTCTCTTTTTGTAGGTAAACTGTTGTCACTGGGGGCTAAGTGTCTTCCAGTTTGGAAGCCATTTGCTCATCCTCCACTTTTTGTTGTGTTTCTTGCAGCTGCACTGGAAGTTTGGTATTTGCTTCATGAAATACGAAGAGTTCAACTGGGACACAGTACTGAAAAGAGTTCTGTCACATGTGGTGGGTAAGGGTCTGCAGGAGAATGCACCAATCAGGCTTCTATCCCACATAGCTTGCCCCCTTCACCTTAGCAATCTGATTCTAAACATTGCACTGAAACCTCTCCATATAACAGCATGCCTTTACATACAAGGGTCTGGGGGCTGCACCATGTCAGTCACAAACCATTTGAAAGCCAATGGCAGATCCACATCACCCAACCACAGATGTTTTAACACACACCTTCACACCACTTTTCTAGGCCAACTACTCAGCAGGCTCCAAATTACTGCCATCTCTGTTCTACACCATTTTCATGAAACCCAGTCAATCAGGCACTGTCTGGTACACTCGTGATCATCAATAGGACATCCAAAGATTCTACAGTGCGAAGTGGTCATGGGAATTTCAAAAATTTCATGTTTTTTTTTCAGGCATTTCTCAAGGATGAAGTTGGAGGCACTGTGGGTTTCAATTCATTCAGGAACCATTAAATGGAGAGGAAGCTCATTTCAATAAAAGCTCTGGAGAATTCTACAGGCAAGGCTTCCCAAAGACAGGCCAAAAGGTCACATTAAGCCAGGCGTTTGAGGTCTACAATGTGTGGTCCATTTGTGTTTTGACTTGCAACTATGGCTGCCAATTCTTTAAGAATAAAATCATGTGATATTCTTCCTGAGATTCCCAGTGCTCTGTGGAAAGCCACCCTGGGCCTAGATCTCAGTTTCCAAGGGCAACTCTCATGCGTGGCATCCTAAAATCCCAAAACAATACTTGGCAATACTTCTTTGAGGTCCATTCCATAACTCAGTCTCTAAGGGGAATCACACCAGTGTTCAAGACCAGGTGGACCCATCATCTTTTCCAACAGCCACAAAAATGACCACAATTAAAAGCAAAACACTTCCACATGGCCCTCATCTTCTTTCATATAGACACTCATCATAACCTCAGGCTGTAGTTTTTCATGAGGGGCACAGCCAAAGACAGTATCCAAAATAAGGTCCCTTGCCCCCATTTGCCTAAAGTCAGTGTGGCTGGGACACCCTTCCTGTGAACCAGGAGTGATCAAAGAGGCCTGCCCTTAATACTGCTCTGCTTCTCCATTTTGAGGCCTAATGACTGTGGGGTTTAGATTCTTTATGTTAATTGGAGTCATGAGAAACCTATGAACGTATGGTCTAGTCTCTGCAGGGCTTTGAAGAACTCATTGGACCCAAAGGATCCCTATTCTCATAGATGGACGTCAGGAACCTTACAGAGGAAGGTGAGAGACTTCATCCACAATGACTGCTCTTTTGGCTTTTTTGGTTTTGGATGCAAATGTGGGATGTTTCTTTAGATCCATTAGGTGCTGAGAATCTAAGCCGTAGCCTCACACAGGGCCAAGAGGCTGATTCAGACACATCCCTTTCCAAAGCAATTAAGCAAGGAGCCACAGATGATGCCCATTCATTTCCATTTGAAAACTCTTTTCTTCAGGCTTCCCAAAGGGGTAGCCTGAGGCAAAAAACTTCCTGACATTCAGAGCAACAGAACAATAGGTAATTAAAAGTACCAAAGCAGGGTTTCTTCACTGAGACTTGTCAGAAGCCAGTGGTGAGCCACTATCTCTTTTCTCATACAAGCCCCCTCTTCAGAGCTTTCCTGGCATATGGCCATTCTCACATCTGTAGGTACCAAGATAGACTGACTCTGTCCTTGGTAATTCAAAACTAGTGACACCACTGGGAGTGGGACTGGGACAGGCTCTGTGTGCTTGGCTTCCTGGATGTCAATTTCCATCACCGAGGAAGTGAGGTGAGGTTACTTCCTTCAGGATCTGAATGAAGTCACTGCCTTGGCAACCACTTTGTCCTAACAGTTGCTTCCAAGGGTCCCATGAGATGGAGGCTTCCCCTACTTAATGTGACAATTTCACAAGTTAAAATGGTATATCAACCATAGGCACCTGGGAACAGCTCTCCATACAGGCCTGATTTGGTCCATCTTCTCTACATTAAGAAGAGAGAGGCTGATTAAGACACAACCCTTCATCCTGAGCAGGTTGTTTGCCATGGAAGATGACTTGTGCTCTCTCAGGTCCTTCATTACTGCCTACATATTCTCCAGGGATCCTTTCAGCATGGATCTTTGAAGTTCTCAGCAGGTAGAGGATCCCTACATTCCAGTATTATAAGACCACCTCTGTCCCTGCTCTTCTGTAAAGTAAGATTGAGGGAACAATGTATGTTTAGGGTTAATAACAGGTTCAATTTGGGTTAGGAATCATTTTGTGGATGAATAATGGTATTGGCAACCTGCGAAATTTATAAGAATATAGAGGTGAACAGTGTGTATGAAAACAGAAATCCAAGTAAGATTGGAAGCCCAGAAGGGCATTGGGCCCTTGATTGTGATACTTAGCATTGAATTACATTCTGCACAGATGTCTCAGATAAATCAATATACAATGGCATGGGACCTTGTACCTTGGATGATTGAATGTAGAAGGGAACATCCAGTCAAAAAGGGATAGTCAGTAGGAATAGGAAGATAGTAGGTAGGTATAGAAAAAAGGGTGAGTGTATGATTTGGAACAAAATTTCATTAGCAATAGGGTTTCGGTTAGAAAATGAATTTAAATGTCAGCACATGTGAAGAGTCTGTCACAATGATGAAGTGGGAAAAATATGTGGGTAAGCAGATATCAATAGGGCCATTATGAAATCAGGCAAAGTAAAAAGTGAGAGATCGGCTTAGACATTTTCAAAGGGTTGAGTTTGAATATGCAATCTTAGGAAGAAACAAATATGTAGTCATCAATAGGATTGACATTTGAGAGCATAAGTAATCTTGGACATGGATGATTTTAGTAATACATGTTAATTTTCCATTTTGGCTTTGGTACAATCATAAATGTGAACTTTGAATTTAGTGTCCAGTATATTTCTGTGAATAAATGTATATGAAGATCAGGTGACATGAGTATTTCTTCCACCATTTCTGGGAGCAATATTGACTGACTACTTCTGATTGATAGGTACAAATTCTTTATGTGAATTGGAATCATGAGAAACCCAAGCACCTCTTTAGGGATTGAAGAACTCATATGACCCAAAAAATCCCTATTCTCAATTGATGGAGGTCAGGAATCTAATAGAGGAAGGGAAGATACTTCATCCAAAATGAGTGAACTTTTTGCCATTTTGGTTTTGGATACACACATGGGATCTTTCTTTAGATCCATCAGGTGCTGAGAATCTAAGTCACAGCCTCACACAGGGCTAAGAGGCTGATTCAGACACATCCCTTTCCAAAGAAATTAAGCAAAGAGCCATAGGTGATGCCCATTCATTTCCATTTGAAAACTGTTTTCTTCAGGCTTTACAAAGGGTTAGCCTGAGGTAAAGAACTTCCTGACATTCAGGGCAACAGAAAAATAGGTAAGCAAAAGGCCCAAAGCAGGGTTTCTCCACTGAGACTTTCCTGGTCACACTGTCCCTGCTCTTCTGTAAAGTTAGATTGAGGAAACAGTGTATGGTTAGGGTTAATATCACGTTCGATTTGGGTTAGGAATCATTCTGCAGGATGAATATTCGTTCTGGGAATCTGCAATATTTACAAGAATATATAGGTAAAATAAAAGTATGAAAACAGAAATCTAGGCAGGATTTGAAGCTCAGATGCGCATTGGGCCCTTGAGTGGGTTACTTATCATTGAATTATGTTCTGCACAGATCTCTCAGATAAATCGATATACAATGACATAGGACCTTGTACCTTGGATGATTGAAAGTTGAAGAGAACATCCAGTCACAAAGGGAAAGTCCGTAGGTTTAGGACGATATTCTCTAGGTTTAGAAACAACAATGAGTATAGGATTTGGACCAAAAGATTTTTAGCAATTGGTTTTCAATAAGAGAGTGAATGTAAATATCAGCACATGTGAAGAGTGAGACACAATGATGAAATGGGGAAAATATGTAGGAAAGCAGATATCAATAGAGACATTAAGAAATCAGGCAATGTATAAAGTGAGGGATAGGATTAGACATTTTGAACAGGGTTGAGTTTGAATATATAATCTTAGAAAGAAACAAATACATAGGATTTATCAATAGGATTTACATTTTACAGCATTAAGAAACCTGGACATGGATATTTTTAGTAATCCATGCTCACTTTTCTTTTAGGCTTTGCTACAATCATAAGAGTGAATTTTGCTTTCTGTGTCCAGAATATTACTGTGTTAAAATTTATATGTAGATCAGGTGACATGAGCATTTCTTCCACCATTACTGGGGGCAATATTTTGAAGACGTATAAATATTGGGGGAAAAAAGTGGAGTACCCTGTGTCAATGGATATAGAAATAATGTATGAATAGACCATACTGTGAATAAATAATATAACTGGTTCCAACTTTAAATAGTGGATTGATTTGATATCTGAAAATATACTGGAAATCTTAAATTGATATTCATACATTCAATACAACCATTTATACATCTAACGGTAATATTAGGGTTATGGTTTATCATGAAGAGTGTGTGAGTTTTGCTTCAAATATGATTATGAAAATCAAAAATAATGTGTTTGGAAAGAAGTCTCATGACAAGACCAGTCAAGAACCCTGGAGGAATATATGTGTTCTGAAGCAGGAGGTGATTGAAATTGAAACAAATGCCTATAAATTTGTGAACTTGTGGATGAAATATATATCATATGATGTGCATAAACTGAAGAAATAGTAATGTACCACTGTTTAATAAAAATGAACTGCAAAATACACATCATGTCCCATAGGAAAATGCTTGCATTGATGTTGAACTAGGTTTTACTGTAGAAATATTAGGATTTGTGTGCACCATTCACTGAAGTTAGTCTTCAGTACTAGGAAACAAATCTGTATTTAAGGTGGATGAATATTTCTGAGAATAATCTTGTGAATAGTTGATCATAAATCCACATACATAAATATGAATGATTTTAAGGAGTGTATAATAAGATTCATATATTTCATATTTTGAAAAATTTGGAGAGTATATATATATATATATATATATATATATATATATATATATACACACACACACACACACAGAGAGAGACAGACATTAAAACTAGCAATATATTTGCCAATCGAAATTTATCATGAAATATGTATCATCCACAGGTGCAAAAATATTGATTTCACTGAAAATGGATCTATATATAATGTTGTTCTACTAGCAAGCTCACCCATAGGTTGAATTTTCAATTCCAACAGTATTTAAGAGGAGTGATCTCTTCTCATAACTTGTATTTGCCTAGTCAGCAACCTCACAAAAATGTACGTGTGATAACAGGTAGGATTCTATATGTGCATATAAAAATACACGTGCTGAATAGTCTACAGAGAAAGGAGACACCAATTTGTTGAAAGCCACAGCTTAAGGGGCCCCATTAAACTTCCAGCTACCAGCAACATTCCCCTGCCAGATGATTATTGGCTCACAGCGGCCCCAGCAACATCTAGCTGATTGGCTCCACTGCGGTGATGCTCATTGGGCAGTTTCCCTGCCCTTTCAGACCACAGAGCTGCTCATTGTGGGACTTTTTTGGCTCCACCCACCTGACCCAGCTAAATAGCCTCAAGAGCAGGAGGATTGTGGGAGTTGGAGAGGCTTGTGGGTGTGACAGAAACTTTACAAGGAAGCCAGTGGTGGCAGTTGGGCTCTGAGGGTTTTTCCTGAGGAGCTGTTTTGTTTGGCATGTGTGGTTCTAAAAATAAAGTTTGTTTCTTTTGAAAAGTGGCTCTTGAATCGTGCCCAGCCAGACTGCAGCATTTTTATGGCTTGCACGGGGAGCCACTGAGGGTAAGTGATAAGGTAAACTGCTCGCCCCTGAGCGAAGGACGAGAGGATGGGTAGCCATTTAAGATTCCTCTTTTGTTTTGCTTCACTTTTGTTGCCTGTCCATGGAGATGAGTGAGATGGATGAAAAACCACTCACATCTGAGAAAAAATTATTTACTTCTGAGGAACAGATAGGGAGAAAGGACGGATGCACATGTCAGTAGGATATAAAGGCTATAATGACTTTTTGTTGTTCCCTTTTTATTTTATTCTGTCTCGGTTTTGTTTGGCATCGTCTTGTTGGGTTGTATTATAGTAGAAATACAGGATCAGAAATTAGTAAAAAAACAAACTGAAAGAGTGTTAAGTAAATTGTTAGAGGAAGGAGGCATCTCAGTAAAGTCAAGAACAGTCAGGGCATACGTTGATACAATACAAAAATGTAGCCCATGGATTTTTAAGGAGTTGTTAAATATACCATAATGGAACCATCATGGTGAAGATTTAAAAGGGGGTAAAAGAACAGCCCAGGGACTCTGCCAGTTGGCACATTGCCATTGAGAACGTTCATATCTGGTTTGCTTAGTCCAAAGACTTCAGTTCAGACAAAGATAGAAGAACAAAGCTTAGGGCAGAAAAAGCCATCAGGGGCAAAGTTACAAAAGGAGACTGCTACTAACAACTTTCTATCACTAGAGGGCGTAAATGTCCAACCAACAGCGCCTCCTCTACAGGAGACTGTTACTAACACCTTTCTATCACCAGAGGATGTAAATGTCCAAATAACAAGGCCACCTCCATATGCTGGGAGGCCCCCAAACCCCACAGTTGATAGTTCGGATCCTGAGACAGGATCTCAAGTATGAACATGCCCTGATTTTGAGGTAGGAGGGCAGCGAATTCACCATGCTTTAAATTTCAAAATAGTGAAGCAGCTAAAAGGGGCTGTAACAACCTATGGTCCTCAAGCACCCTTCATTGTAAGCTTGGTCGAATCCATTAACAACTTGAATATGACACCAGTAGATTGGGCTAATATGTGTAAAGCTGTGCTAAATGGAGGTCAATACCTTTTATGGAAGGTTGCCAATGAGGAATTTTGCAAGGAGACGGCTAGGCGTAATGCAGAAACTGGTTATCCTCAGAGAAATCTAGATATGTTGTTAGAAAGGGACCTTATGAGGATCAGCAGCAACCAATTGCATATGATCCTGGCGTATACGCAAAAATTGCTGCAGAGGCGGTTAGGGCATGGAAGACTTTACAACGACATGGAGGTTTACGAGGTCAATTATCTAAGGTAATACAAGGAGCTAATGAATCTTCCACTGAATTTGTAGATAGGCTTATTCAAACAGCTATCAGAGTTTTGGGGAATACAGAACAAGCAATGCCATTAATAAAAAACTGGCTTATGACCAAGCGAATCGTTGGTGCAGAGATATCACTAGACCATGGAAACATGAAGATTTAAACACATATATTAAATTATGTAAAGACATTAATGAATAAGAGAAAGTCATGGCAGCTGCAGTAAAACAGGCTTTAGATGCCAGAGACATCAATGAACAAGGGCAATTTGTGGCAGCTGCAGTAAAACAGGCTTTAGATGCCAGACCAGGAACATGCTACAATTGTGAACAAACAGGACATTTTAAAAGGAATTGCTCCATAGGAAGAGGGTTTAACAAAACTAGGTACCAAAGGAGTAGAATACGTGGGTATTTGCCCACGATGCCGTAGAGGGAGACATTGGGCTAATGAATGCCGTTCTCAAACCACCATAGAGGGTACTTCATTATCAAAAATGAACAAGGACTAGCTGTTTATCCACGATATCATGGAGAAAGGCATCGGGCTCCATTGCCAAAAAATGGACAGGGGAGCCCAATGCTCTGGGGCCCAAAACCACAAATATACAGAGCACTGGAGGAACCCAGCAACCCCATCAGTGTAGTGCCCAGGACACATTGTCCATCAGACGCCTCATCATACAAATCAGAGGGAGCGCAGGGTTAGATATCTGCACCTCCGTCAGATCAGTACTAACTGTAGAGATGGGGGTTCAAATCATTCACACAGGGTGAGAGGACCTCTTCTCAAAGGAACGGTAGGCTTATTATTGGGATGCATCTCTTCTAATCTAAAAGGACTTATGATAAGTCCTTGGGTAATTGATCCCGATTATGAAGGTGAAATAAAATTATACCCAGTTCTCCAAAGGACATATCAGTAATTTCACCAGGAGATAGAATAGCACAGTTACTAATAATACTCAGTCTGCATGATAAATTTTCCAGTCGTGCTGTAGAAAGAGGTTCCAAGGGATTAGGCTCCACAGGTGTAGATTTGGTTATGCTTTCTTTAAATTTAGATTCTCGCCCCAGGCTAAAACTAAATATTCAAGGACATGAATTTAATGGGCTACTTGATACAGGTGCAGATGTTAGCATCGTCTCTCATCAAGAATGGCCAAAACATTGGCCATTACAACAGTACACTAAAATACTTTGAGACCTAGGAGTGGCAACTAATCCCCATAGAAGTGCAATGGCATTGGATTGGAAGGATCCTGAAGAATGTGAAAGAACTATACAGCCATATGTATTGGATCATCTTCCCGTAAATTTATGGGGATGAGATGTCCTAGATCAATTAGGTTTGACATTAACAAATAACATCAATCAAAATGCACCCACTATTATGGCTAGAGAAGGTTTTAGGAAAGGAAAAAGATTAGAAAAACAAGATCAAGGTATATCAGCACCAATACAAATAGACCAAGCAACAGACAGACATGGGTTGGATTTTCAGAAAGGGCCACTGAGACAATAAAAATTACTTGGAAATCAGAAAGACCAGTATGGCTTCTTCAGTGGACCCTGACTAAAGAAAAGATACAAGCAGCCCAGTTCCTGGTCAAACAACAATTAGCGGAAGAACATATACAACCTTCTGTATCTCCCCATTATACTTTCATTTTTGTCATCAAAAAGAAATCTGGTAAATGGAGATTATTGGAAGATTTAAGAGCCATTAATAATGAGATGGTTATTTTGGGACCTGCTCAATCAAGGATTCCTCAATTGTCTGCTTTGCCAAAAACTTGGTATGTTTTAGTTATACATATTAAAGATTGTTTTTTTTTTTCATTTCCAATTCTTCCTGAGGATAGTCCAAGTTTTGCATTTACTATCCCTGCACTGAATCATGAAGGTCCTGATCAGAGGTATGAGTGGAAAGTATTCCCTCAAGGGATGGCTAACAGCCCAACTATTTGTCAAATTTATGTTAACAAAGTAATCCAGCCACTTAGAAATCAAAATCCTGAACTACAAATATTTCACAATATGGATGATGTGTTATTAGCACACAAGTTAAAAACCCATTGCTTGAATGTTATGCCACACTTACAAACTTATTAAAAAATTATAATCTAGGGATATCAATTGATAAAGTACAATTAAATTTTCCAATTAATTATTTAGGAGTTCTATTATCCTCAACCATGGTCAGTCCACCAAAAATTCAAATACGAGTAGATCAACTCAAATCAATTAATGACTTTCAAAAGTTATTAGGAGACATTAATTGGATAAGGCCTTATCTAGGTATACCAACAGGAGAGTTGGGACCTATATTTGATATCCTAAAAGGTCCATCTGATCCAAATTCACCCAGAATGTTAATGCCTGAAGCAAGAAAGGCATTAAAAATCATTGAAACATATATGGGAAATATGCATTTGGATAGATTTGATAAAATAATGCCTCTATTATTCATTGTGCTACCAACAAAAAAATATTCCTACAGGAGTATTTTGGCAAGAAGGTCCATTATTATGGATACATTTATCTTATTCTTCTAACACTATTATTACTAGGTATCCTGAGGCTTAGGGACAATTAATACTAATAGGAATAAAAGCAGCAAAGGGAGTGTTTGGAATTTCTCCCAATAAAATTATTACTCCATACACTATGAATCAAATTGATGAATTAGCTAATGAGTTAAATACTTGGGCAATAATCCTGTGTAAATCTAATGTTTCATTTGATAACCACTTACCATCTAATCTTTTATTGTCTTTTGGGTCATTGCATCCTGTAATTTTTCCAAAAATTACAAGAAAACACCTATCATGAATGCTCCAAATATATTCACTGATGGGTCAAATAATGGTACAGCAGCAATAGTTACACCTGATCAAATTTTTACATTTTTAGCACCCCAACAATCAGCTCAAAAGGTAGAGCTTAATACAGTATTATAAGCTTTTGTGATGTTTAAAGATTCTGTGTTTAATTTATTTTCCAATAGTCAGTATATAGTTAATGCTATAGTATCCCTTGAAGATGCTGGTAGGATTTCCCCTTCCTCTACTGTTTTCTCTTTGCTTTCCAGTATACAAAGTCTAATCTGGGACAGAAAAGATCCATTCTTAATAGGACATATCTTGGCACATACAGGATTGCCTGGAGCCCTTAGTTTGGGCAATGATTTAGCAGGTAAAACTACACATGACATACATACATATTTTCTCTACACTAGAAGAAGCTATAAATTTTCATGAAAAGTTCCATATCAATGCTAATACTTTACAAAAGCATTTTAAAATAACTAAGGAGCAAGCTAGACAAATAATAAAACAATGTCAAAATTGTGTGACCATTTTACCACATTTTAATCTTAGAGTCAATCCTAGAGGATTGATACCTTACCATATATGGCAGATGGAAGTCACACACTTGCCAGAATTTGGAAAAGTAAAATATTTGCATGTTACAGTTGATACTTCTTCTGGATTTTTGATGGGCTCCCTTCATGGGGGAAAAAAAAACTAAAGATGTTATAGCTCATTGCTTACAAAATTTTGCCACTGTGGTCATTCCAAAACAGTAAAAAACAGATAATGCCCCCGGTTATACTTCTACCTCTTTTAAACCATTTTGCTCATCATTTGGCATTACTCATATAACAGGAAACCCATACAATCCACAGGGACAAGCCATAGTTGAAAGAGCACATCACACTATTAAAATGTACTCATTAAAGTAAGAAGACAGAATTGGGAAGGAATATAAATTCCCCAAAGATAAAATTAAAATAACCCTTTTTAATCTAAACTTTTTAAATTTGGATTTTCAGGACTTAGTGCTGCAGAAAGGCATAAGTGTCCAAAAAATGTGTATAAGCCTGAGGTACTTTGGAATGATATTCTAACAGGAAAATGGAAAGGTCCTGACCCATTAATTTTCTGGAGTTGGAGGTCTGTTTTTGGGTTTTCACAGGAAGAACAGCAGCCGATTTGGATTCCAGAGAGATTAACTAAGGTCCCGACCCAGTGATTGCCTGGAGTCGGGGGTCTGTTTATGTGTTTCCAAAAGGAGAACAGCAGCCGATTTGGATTCCAGAGAGATTAACTGAAGCGCTTTCAATAGACCAAAATAAGATGATTTGGCTCAAATCCATAACAGCTGATATCGAAAACTCCAGTTTGGCTATCGTTACATCTGCGACAGAACAGGGATGCTTTTTTCAATATCTATTTTATTATTGCCCTTTCCCACATCATGAAGTTTTCTTTTGTTTTTTTTTTTTTTTTGAGCTCATACAGACCTAGGATAATGTTTTGCTTATCAGTTCTATTTTTTGACTATAGAGTTTTTAAACATTGCAATGATGATTTCACATGTAAAAAGTTATAAGGCCTTTACTATTATATTATGTGTTGTATGTATTTATTATGTGTGCACACTTGTGTTTTGTGTTATATATTTGAATGTGCATATGTCCATATATCACATATGATGAGTGCTAATGAAATAATATATCCATTTTTTTTTATTCACGTGAATTAAATTGTTTAATTTAAATTGGGAAAACAACTGTTCAGGATTGTCTTAATATGTGAAAAAATAGGAGGTTAACAGACGTGCTTGTTTACTTTCACTTTTCCTTTTCATTATATTTAATTATTCTCTTCAAGATAATGTAAATTGTTAAGAAAATTGTTTTCTTTTAGTGCCCTCAGGAATGTTACATAATTTTTTCTTTAGGCATTACTGCCAGAATTCCTATTTTCATCCCAGTGCCAGTGAAGACAAAGATAAAACCAATCTACAGATTCTGCAATAGCCATCACTGAATTGCTTGCAGAACTTGCCTGGATTATGTATCACTTGTATGCATTGTGAACTCACTTGTATGCATTGTGAACTATCTGATGCTGCAGCGAATTGTCGTAGTGTTGGGGTACTTATGCTGATGCTGTCATCAGTGATAGAATTTTTCCAATAGGAGCCATCAATTGACTTGGTGTATCTTTCCTATTCTCACTTGATAGAGGTCAAAAAACTTACAGAAGGAGGTGAAAGACTTCATCAGCAATGACTGCTCTTTTGGCAATTTTGGTTTTGGATGCACACATGGGATTTTTCTTTAGATCTATCAGGTTCTGAGAATCAAAGCCACAACCTCACACAGGGCCAAGAGGCTGATTCAGACACATCCCTTTCCAAAGTAATTAAGCAAAGAGCCACAGGTGATGCCCATTCATTTCAATTTGAAAACTGTTTTCTTCAGGCTCCACAAACGGGTGGCCTGAGGCAAAGACATTCCTAACATTCAGGGCAAGGGAACCATAGGTAAGCAAATTGCCCAAAGCAGGGTTTCTCCACTGAGACTTTTCTGGTTACACTGATCTCTGAGGTTTCTGAGATGTTCCCATTCCATTCAGCTATCCAGTATATGGCTATGTCACAGAGTTGGAGGTGGTACATATCTTGGACACAAAACCATGAGCCTATTCTGGAGAGAGGCCAGAAATCAGGAGGTGAACAGGAACTTGGGAAGATAGTAGGTGTTGTCTATCCATAAGGCAAGCTGCAGTCCATTCATAAAAAGGGCAGAATAAATGCCTGGAAGCTTCCTACTAGTCAGGACACCTCCATTGATGTATTGGCTTTTCTAATAACTACAACCACGGACACAGTGGATACACAGACATAGAAAAACTCGCCTTCTCAAACGACTTACTAGAAACAGTCGACTCCAAACCAAACAAACCACCTTTGCTACCTATTCTCAGAACATGAGACAAAACCACGAACTCACACCCACACCCACTAAGGCACCTCATTCCCACAACTAGGTCTGTGACTATCCGGAGTGTCCTCTGACTGGTGGACCATACTATGTTCCCCCCAAATGGCCTGTCCTGTATCAGATCAGGTCCCTTTTGCCAACTCTGTTAAGTTGTCAGGAGCCAGCAATGAGCCACTACCTGCTTTCTCAGGAAAGGCCCCTCTTCAGAGTTCTCCTGGCATTTGGTCATCCTCACATCAGGAGGTACCAAGAAAGACTGACTCTGTCCTTGGAAAATTCAAACAAGTGTGCCCACTGGGAATGGGACTGGCACTGGCTCTGGGTGCCTGGCTTCCTGGATCCCAAGTTCAGAGAGTTGTATCACCAAGGAAGTGAGGTAGGTCACTTCCTTCAGGAATTGAATGAGGTCAATACCTTGGCAACCACTTTGTCCTAACAGTTGTTTACAAAGGTCCCATGAGATGGAGGCTGCCCCTACTTTCTCTGACTCAGTCATAAGTTAGAATGGTATATCAACCACAGGCACCATGGAACAGCTCTCCACACAGGCCTGGTTTTGTCCATCTTCTCTACATTAAGAACAGAGCGAATGATTCAGACACAATACTTCATCCTGACCGGTTTTTTTGCCATGGAAGATGATTTTGCGCTCTCAGGTCCTTCATAGCTGCCTAAGTCTTCTCCAGGGATCATTTTTGCATGGACCTTTGAGGTTTCAGCAGGTGGAAGATACCCTAAATTCCTGTATTGTAAGACCAACTCTGTCCCTGCTCTATTGTAAAGATAGATTGATGGAACAGTGTATGCTTAGGGTTAATAACAGGTTTGATTTGGGTTAGGAATCATTCTGTGCGATGAATAATGGTTTTGGGAACCTGCGATATTTGCAAGAATATATAGGTGAAATATAAGTATGAACACAGAAATCTAGGTAAGATTTGAAACCCAGAAGTGCATTGGGCCCTTGATTGGGATACTCAGCTTTGAATTATATTCTGCACAGATGTCTCAGATAAATTGATATACAATGGCATAGGACCTTGTACCTTGGATGAATGAATGTCGAAAAGAACATCCAGTCAAAAGGATAGTCAGTAGGATTAGGAAGATATTCAGTAGGTTTAGAAAGCAGAGTGAGTATAGGATTTGAACCAAACGTTCTTTAACAGTAGGGTTTCGGGTAGAGAATGAATGTAAATATCAGTACATGTGAAGAGCCAGTCACATTGATGAACTCTGGAAAATATGTAGGAAACCATATATCAATAGAGACATTAGGAAATCAGGCAAAGTATAAAGTAAGTGATAGGATCAGGCATTTTCAACAGTGTTGAGGTTGAATATATAATCTTAGGAAGAAACAAATATGTAGTCACCAATAGGATTGACATTTGATAGCATTAGGCAACCTGGACATAGATGTTTTTAGTAATCCATACTCACTTTCCATTTAGACTTCGGTACAAACATAAGTGTGACCTTTGCATTTTGTGAAAGAAGTCTCATGAAAAGACCAGTCAAGAAACCCTGTGGAAAACATGTTTTCTGAATTAGGAAGTGATGGAAAGTAAGACAAAATGCCTATAAATTTCTGAACTAGTGGATTAAATATATATCCTACCATGTGCATTAACTGAAGAAAAAGTAATGTACCAGTATTGAATAAAAATGAAAGACAAAATACACATCACGTCCCATAGGAATCTACTTGCATTGATATAAAACTGTGTCAGTTACTGCAGAGATATTAGGATTTGTATGCACCATTTACTGTTAGTTTTCAGTACTAGCAATCAAATATGTAGTTCAGGTGGATGAATATTTCTCAGAATAATCTTGTGAAAAGTTGATTATTAATCCACATACATGAATATGAATGAATTTACGGAGTGTATAATAAGACACATATATTTCATATTTTGAAAAATATGTAGAGTGTGTGTGTATATATATATATATAAACACACACACACACACACACACACACACACACAGGCACGCACACAAACAGACATTAAAAAGTAGCAATATAAGCCAATTGAAATTCACCACGAAATATATGTCATTTACAGATCCAGATACATTCGTTTTACTGAACATGGATTCATGTATAATTTTATTGTACTAGGAAGCTCATCAATAGTTTGAATTTTCAGTTTCAACAGCGTTTAGTAGGAGTGATCTCTTTTCACAATTTGTGTCTGCCAAGTGAGCCACCTCACAAGAATGTACGTGTGGTACCAGGTAGGATTCTATACGTGCATATAAAAATACATGCCCTGAATAGGATACAGAGAAAGGTAGACAGGAATTCACATATTTGTTAACTTGAAAAACACATGGAGAACCATTTCAACAAAAAATTGACTAGATTTATAACTCCTACCCTATATAAAGCAAAAGGCAATTCCAATGATACACACCATTCGTCCTCTGAACTGCTTGTATTTCTATTCTGTTTGGGTTAATTTTCTCCATCATATTAGAATTAGTAGTCAGAGTCTAGTTGGCATGGGTTTGTGTCAGGGATTTGGAATCATTTGGAAAATGATTCCAATGTTTATGCAAATATATGCTACAAAAGTATCTTCCCACTCTCATGCATAACAATGCCTTGAGATTACCTTGGCCCCAAGTTAGACACAATTAGAGGAGAAGAGTTAGAAAATCTGTGAATACATATCTGGAATCAAATATGCTCACGAGTTCACAAACTTGGAGGTGGTAGAGGAGATTCCAAAAGTAAGGGACAGGGTAAACACTCCACAAACATGGAGCTCTGCTGGACTAAAAACTTCTTGAGGAACTACCTCTGAGGTTGGGCACTTGAAATATGTGTTGTAGTCAGGAGATTTAGCTTCCTTTGTAGTGAGACAATCAAATCTGGATATGCTTCTATGTGACCTGGAATACATGATTTCTTATTTTTCAATAAATATGAGGAAGCTGTCTTTAATTTTCTGTTTGTAGGTAAACTGTGGCCACTGGGGACTAATTGTCTACTCTTGTGAACTCTGAAGCCATTTGGTCATCCTCCAGTTTTCCTGGTGTTTCTTGCTGCTGCACTGGGAGTTTCGTATTTGCTTCAAGAAATACAAGGAATTCACCTGGGACACAGTGCTGGAGGGAGTTCTGTCACCTGTGGTGGGTCAGGGCCTGCAGAAGAATGTACCAACCAGGCTTCTCTTCCACATAGCTTGCCTCCTTGACCATAGCAACCGGATTCTGAACATTGGCCTGAAACCTCTCCATATAAAAAGATACCTTTACATAGAAGCGTCTGCTGGCTGCACCATGTCAGTCACAAGCCAATTGGAAGACAATGGCAGATCCACATGGCCCCACCACAGATTTTTTTTTATCACACACCTGCCCTTCACTGCACTAGGCGCACTACTCTGCAGGGTCCAACTTCCTGGAATCTCTGTTATACACCATTTTCATGAAACTCAGTCAATCAAGTCACTGTCCTGAATAATCATGTTCAGCAACAGGACAACCAAAGTTTCTCCAGTGCCATCTGGTCATGGGAATTTCAAAAATTTCATGGTATTTATCTAGCAATTTTTCAAGGATGAAGTTGGCAGCATGTGGGTTTCAATTCATTCAGGGACCATTAAATGTTGTGGAAGTTCATTTCAAATGAAGTTCTGGAGAACTCTCACTGGCAAGGTTTCCCAAAGATTGGCCAAAGTGTCACATAAATCCAGGCCCATTGAGGTCTACAATGTAACGTCCATGTGTGTTTTGACTCTCAACTAAGACTGCCAAGTCGTTAAGAATAAAATCATGTGATATCAAGCCTGAGATTCCCAGTGGTCTCTGGAAAGCCACCCTGGGCCTAGATCTCAGTTTCCAAGGGTGACTCTAATGCTTGGTCTTCGAAAATCCCAACACAATTCATGGCAATACTTCTCTAAGTTCAGTTCCTGTACTCAGCCTCTAAGGGGAATCACACCAGAGTTCAAACCCAGGAGGACTCAGTCATCCCTTCCAACTGCCACAAAAATAACCACAATTAAATCCAAAACACTCCCACATGGCCCTCATCTTCTTCCATATAGACACTCATCATAACCTCTGACTGGAGATTTTCATGAGGAATGCAGCCCAAGAGAGTGTCCAAAATATGCTTTCTTGCCCCTCATTTACCTAAATTCTGCGTGACCTGGACACCCTTCCTGTGAACCAGGAGTGATCAAATAGGCCTGCCGTTAATACTGATCCACTTCTCAAATTTGAGAACTACTGACTGTGGGGTTTAAATTCTTTATATGAATTGGAGTCATGAGAAAACCCAACCACCTATGGGCTAGCCTCTGCAGGGAACTGAAGAACTCATTTGACCTAAAGGATCCCTATTCTCACTTGATTGATGTCAGAAACCTTACAGAGGAAGGCGAAAGACTTCATCCACAATGACTGCTCTTTTGCTATTTTGGTTTTGGATGCACACATGGGATCTTTCTTTAGATCCATCAGTTGCTGAGAATCTAAGCTACAGCCTAACACAGGGCCAAGACGCTGATTCATACACATCTCTTTGCAAAGCAATTAAGCAAAGAGCCACAGCTGATGCCCATTCTTTTTTATTTGAAAAAGGTTTTTTTTAGACTTCGCAAAGCGTTGTCCTGAGGCAAAGATCTTCCTGACATTCAGGGAAACAGAACAATAGGTAAGCAAAAGGCCCAAAGCAGGGTTTCTCCAATGAGACTTTACAGGTTAAACAGGTATGTGAGTTTTCTGAGATGCTCGCAATTCACTTCAGTTATTCAGTACATGGCCATGTCACCATGGAGGTGGTACATATCTTGGATACAAAACCATGAGCCTATTATGGAGAGTGGCCAGATTTCAGGAAGAAAACAGGAACTAAGGAAGATCGTAGGTGTTGCCCATCATTATGGCAAGCCGCATTCCATTTATAAATTGGGCAGCATGAATGCTGGTAAGCTTTCTAAAAGACAGGACACATCCATTGATGCTTTCTCTTTTCTAATATCTACAATAACGGACACAGCGGGATACAGCGACACAGAAACACTCGCATTGTCAAATGACTTACCAGAAACAATTCACCCCAAACTAAACAAACCTCATTTCCTACCTCTTCTCAGAACATGAGCCAAAACCACAAACCCACACCCACACCCACAAAGGCACCTCTTTCCTCCAAGTAGGTTGTGACTATTTGGAGTGTCCTCTGACTGTGGGCCATTCTACGTTCCCCCGAAATGGCCTGTCCTGTCTCAGATTTTGTGTCCTTTGCCAACTCTCTGAAGTTGTCAGGAGCCAGCGGTGAGCCACTACCTGTTTTCTCAGGAAAGGCCCCTCTTCAGAGTTTTCCTGCCATTTGGCCATCCTAACATTAGTAGGTACCAAGAAAGACTGACTCTGTCGTTGGGAAATACAAAAAGTATAACCACTGAGACTGGGACTGGGACTGTCAATGTTTGACTGGCTTCCTGGATCGCAAGTTCACAGAGTTCCATCACCAAGGAAGTGAGGTGAGGTCACTTCCGTCAGAAACTGAATGAGTTCACTGCCTTGGCAACCAATCTGTCCTAAGAGTTGCTTCCAAGCTTCCCATGAGATGGAGGCTGCCCCTGCTTCCTGTGACACTTTCACAAGTTAGAATGGTATATCACCCATAGGCACCCAGGAGCAGCTCTCCACACAGGTCTCATTTGGTCCATCTTCTCTACATTAAGAATGGAGAGGCTGATTCAGACAGAACACTTCACCCTGACCAGGTTGTTTTCCATGGAAGATGACTTTTGCACTCTCAGGTCTTTCAGAGTTGCCTACATCTTCTCCAGAGATAATATCTGCATGGACCTTTGAGGTTATCAGCAGGTGGAAGATTCCCTATATTCCTGTATTGTAAGACCAACTCTGTCCCTGCTCTTCTGTAAAGTTAGATTGAGGGAACCATGTATGGTTAGGGTTAATAACATGTTTGATTTGGGTTAGGAATCATTATGCTGAATAAATAATGATATTGGGAACCTGCAATATGTATAAAAATATATAGGTGAAATATATGTATAAAAACAGAAATCTAAGTAACATTTGAAGCCCAGAAGGGCACCGGGCCCTTGATTGGGATACTTAGCTTTGAATAAATTGATATACAATGGCATAAGACCTTGTACTTTGGATCATAGAATGTAGAAGAGAACATTCAGTCAAAAAGGATAGTCGGTAGTGAAAGGTTAATAAAATAGGTACTTGTCACTTCCTGTTTTTCTGTATGCTTAACAAAACACTGTTAAAATCTTGAGAACTGTTTGCTAATCTTGTTCCCAGAATGTGCTGTCCCCAAGTGCCAAAGTGTAGAATGTACTCCCTCACCCGGTTGCACGCAAACCGACCACTCGCCCTGAACCATCAGTAAACTTCCCTCCCTGCCCTCTCCAAGGAAAATATATATGTTCTGTTTAAACTGTTCTCAGGGCTCTCTGATCTATTCAAGTGAGCTCCGAGCCCCAGCATGCTGGACCCAGAATAAACCCTTTGCTGTTGGATAAGACAGTCTGTTAGTGGTCTCTTCCTTCCATGCTCGCCCGACCTTTACATATGGAGATTCCACCGAGTTTTGGCAGCGGCGGACAAAAGACCCTAACGGGTTCCTCTCGGGTTAAGTAAGGCCCCTCTTTCTTGTTTCAGTGTTAAGGTTAGGGCTTGGCAAAATGGCTGTCGATGAAGAGCGTGAGTTCTCTCCGATGGTGGCTGACAGACGTGTCACAGAGCCGCAGGCCACGTCCCTGGGGGACTTCCCAAAGACTCGGGAAATCGAGGAACAATAGTCTCCTCGACTCAGTAATATTTTGTATCGGATTCGGAATTGCCAGGCCATTGGGTTTTGCTGGCTACTCAGTCCTGGTCTCAGTTTTGGATGTCCATTGAATGTCTTTATTGTCTTGTCTTGTCTGTGTCGTGTGTCTTGCATTCACTCTTTGTGTATCTTTCATTATGGGACACAGCACTTCAATGCCCCTGTCCCTGATCCTTGATCACTGGACCAAAGTCCGCTTAAGGGCTCAGAATCTTTCTTTTTTTAGTAAAACGTTGGACCTTTCGGAATCTCTGTGCCTCAGAATGGCCCACCTTTGAATTTGGATGGCCCCTAGAAGGATCTTTCTATTTCCCACTAATTTAAGAAGTCAGAGATATTGTCTTTCACCCAGGCACACATAGCCATCTGGATCAACAGCCATATATCTTAACTTTGCAGGACCTCTGCAAATCTCCTCCTCAATGGGTGAAGCCTTTCTTTGTCCCTTCCCCTGCTCCTACTCCTTCCCCCATGATCTCTCAAACCCTCTGCTCCTCCTCCTCCTCCACCCTTTGTAATCCCTGAGTCACAAGATTTGACTCTACTGGACTCTCTTCCCCCGTATTATACCCTGCCCTCGTCCCCCAACCACCAACACCCTCTAAGTGATTCTCCTGCAGCTGACTCAGCCTCTCTACCATTGGAGGAATCTAAGCTGGCCCAGCGCCCTCCAGATAACTCCCCCGCAGCACACACAGCCCCTCCTCCGCAGGAGGAAGCTAGCCCAGCTAAGGGAACTTGATGGTGGCGAATGATTGAAAACCCTTGACCTCCTCTGATGCTCCCCCTATGTCCCTACGGACCATTGATTGACGAAGGCCATGGGGGGAAAATGCAAGCCTACAAATATTGGCCTTTCTCCTCTTCCGACATATATAACTGGAAAAATAACAATCCCCCTTTTTCCGAGGACCCCATCGGGCTCACAGGTCTGGTTGAGTCATTGATGTTTTCACACCTGCCTACTTGGGATGACTGTCAACAATTCCTAGGGACTCTCTTCACGACAGAGGAACAAAAGAGAATCTTCCTGGAAGCTATAAAAAAATGTCCTCCGACCAGATTGGAGATGGACACATCTTCCCAACTTAATCAAAGCTGGTTTTCCCTTGAAACAACCCAACTGGGACACCAACAACATTGAAGTTAGAAAGCATCTGTCCACTTATCGCCAGGTTCTAATAGTGGGGCTCCAAGTGGCCACTAGGCGACCAACTAATTTGGCCAAGGTAATAGAGATTATTCAAAGGCCTGATGAATCTCCCTCTATGTTTCTAGAGAGAATTATGGAGGCATGTAGGAGATATACTCCTTTCGATCCACAGGCAGAGGATCAAAAGGCATCTGTCATGATGGCCTTTATTGGGCAAGCTGCCCTGGATATTAAAAGAAAGTCACAATGCTTAGATGGATTACAAGATATGACTTTGAGAGATTTAGTCAGAGAAGCCAAGAAAATATACCTTAAGAGAGAAACTGAGGAAGAGAAAGAAGCAAAGTGAGGATAAAAGAAACAAAAGACAGACTAAGGCGTTGACTAAGGTCCTGGTCACAACAACAAAAGGGCCAGAAATTAAGAAACAGGGAGACAGGAAGGGATACCTGGTCCCATGCCAGAGGCCACCCCTGGCCTCAGATCAATGTACCAACTGTAAAAAAAAAAAAGGACACTGGGCCAAAGAGTGCCCTAGAAAGGGACAGCCACGCCAGTCAGCCATTCTGACTCTGGAGGATGAGTATGAAAGTCGGGGCTCAGATCCCCTCCCCGAGTTCAGGGTAACTTTTGAAGTGGAGGGGACCCCAGTAATCTTTGAAGTGGATAAAGGGGCAATATACTCACCCCTAATGTCACATTGGGCCCTCTATCAAATAAAAGGTCTCTAGTTCAAGGGGCTAATGACAGTAAATATCGGGCTTGGACAACTAAGAGGATCATGGAACTGGGGAAAGGAAAAATCCATCACTCCTTCCTAGTAATCCCAGAATTCCTAGCCCCATTGATGGGCAGAGATCTGCTCACCAAGTTCCGGTCCAAAATAACTTTTAACCCTGAAGGCCCCCAAGTGGAATTTCTAAATCCTTCAGTAAAAACTCCTATAGTCACAGCTCTAAATATGTCAGTAGAAAATGCACATCAACTCACTCACCTTGGTTCAAAGAAACTGCAAGTATTTCTGAAGTATCAAGAACAGAGTTTTCCACTAACTGACTCACAGCAAAAAGAAATAACTGAATGGGTAAAAAAAGCCTGTCGAGTCCATCAATTGGTAAATTCTTACCCTTCCAAGCTTCCTGCAGGAAAGCACCTACGAGGAACCAGACCAGGACAATTCTGGGAAGTTGACTTTACTGAAATTAAGCCAGCAAGGTATGGACATAAGTATCTTCTAGTCTTTGTAGATACATTTTTAGGATGGATTGAAGCCTTCCCCACTAAAAGAAAAAAAAAGAAACAGTGCAAATGGTGGTCAAGCAGATCCTGAAAGACATTTTTCAAAGATACGGCCTGCCAAAGGTAATACGGTCTGATAATGCACCGGCGTTCATGGCCCAAGTAAGTCAGGGGTTAGCCAGGAACCTGGGGATTCATTGGAAGTTTAATTGTGCTTACCGACCCTAGAGTTCAGGACAGGTAGAAAGAATAAATAGAACCATTAAAGAGACTTCAACGAAATTAAGCTTAGAGACCAGCATAAATGATTGGACTATGCTCATGCCTTATACAATGTTTCGTGCATGAAATATGCCCTCTGTTTCTTTGAGTAACCACACCCCCTGTGAATATCTAGGGTGCCTCTCTTCCAGTAACAGACCAAAGCCCAACTCTAAGACCTAACGATCCTTTCACACCCCCTTGTTTGACAGACTTAAAGCTCTTGAAAGATCTCAGTGATACCTGTGGAAACAGCTGGCCACTCCCTACCAAACTGGGGACGAGGGGACTCCACATCGATATCAAGTAAGAGACTTCATCTACGTAAGATGATATCAGGTGTCATCCCTGGAACCCCACTGGAAAGGACCATACCAGGTGCTACTTATAACATCTATAGTGGTAAAGGTAAACGGAATCACTTCCTGGATCCATGCCTCTCATCTCAAGCCTGCGCCCTGTCCACACTCTGGCTGGAAACTGGAAAAGACTGGTAACACTTTCAAATTGCATATTCACCATGTGGATAAGCCTATAGAATCTCCCCTTGGCCACAAGTAGTCCTAACCCTCATCAGCCCGTTCAGCAGCGATGGCTGATCACAAATTCTACTGGAAAAGAAGTATAATCTATCTTGCATGCAGCCCACTTAGGGACCTGGTGACCATCTCTCCACCCAGACATTTGTCAGCTGGCTATAAGTCTTTCCTAATGGGATATCCCTGATGAAGAGGATCCCACTAAAATTCCATTAAATCCCTTCCTTACCATAGATAATGGAAACAAATATTATGGATGTAGGGACACACGAGCCAGATGCAGGTTGGCTAGCCTAGATTACTGTGTTTACCCGGCCGACTGTCAAAGCCAAAAACAGCCATGGCTGTGTGGGGGAAAAGCCGACTTCCTCTGTAAGTCATGGGGATGTTAGCGTACAGGGGCTGCCTGATGGAACCCAAACCCTGCATTAAATTCAGTAGACAGCATTGGCCATATTACGAATTAGATAACAAAAACTGATGGCCACCAGAGGGGATTCTAGATCCTCAAATCCTGCATGACCTTTTTAACAACTGCTAGTGCTCAAAAGGGTGAAAGGAGATTCCACTATGTGGAGGCCTTTTCCCTTCTTTGCTCACATCCTGAACTATGCTTATCCAATAGATCCTCACCTTCAGCCTTCTGTTCCAGAGTCTCTGCTGTCACTCCCACCTCAGCAACCTGATTTCTCCACTACAATTATTAGATCAAAAACCCAAACCTCTGCTGGTTCTCAGACCATTGACCCCTTGCTGAGGTAGCAGGTACTGAGGTACCCCTCCACCCACTCACTCCTCTCTTCTGTTGACAGTGCCCGCACTGGGTCCCACCAGGTCCTCTTACCAACTAACCCAAAGCTCAAACCAGCTGAGGAGAGCCCTCAGACCTCTATGGCCTTTAAAGTTGCTTTGTCATCACTGAAAACAGTTTACTACAAATTTAAAGTCCCTCTGCGTTTTGGGATACTCACTACCATCTTCCCCTCTGTTTGACCTGTTCTACTGCTCAAATATTTGTTGCTAGGAAAATTCCAAACCACTTTCCCATTATCTTTTTACATCTCTCTTTTCTCATTCTCAGATCCTCGGAGCTGCTCTCAGCCCCACCTTCTCCGTCTTTCCCCTCTATACCAGGCCCACAGAAAAGTCTTTAACTGACCTTCTCCAGAAGTCTTCACCATGGCTGACTTTAGGACTTTCAGCAAAAGAGTCCCTATAAAAAAGTTCAATGTAGTTAAACTTCCTATTTTCATGTTGCCCTGTTCTACTTGGCCACTGGCTAAAAAATTAGCACTCCTAATCCAGACACCCCCTTACTAGTTTTTCACAAAAATATGTGAACAAGGCCTCTGGCCTTGACGTGGGGCTTCACAGAGATGGCTACATTTCTAAGTTAACGAAGTTAGCAACTGGGCTCCGTAGTAACAGCTGGCAATGGGAAAATAAGAAAGGGAAGAAAAAGCTCTTTCTCTCCCAGGTGTCCTTGAAAAGTTAACTTGCCCAGAACCGAGGAAAAAACAGAAACAAAAACTGCTTTTTTCAACTTCTGCAGACTGTGAACTTCTGAGCCCCTTCCCTTACATGTTGGGTACAAAATTCTGAAACTACCTAAACTTGGGTTTCAGAGGATTAGTTGATTACAACAGAATCAATGCCCTCTGAATCTGGTTGCAACCAAATAGGACTGTTTCCCTGTCTTCAGTGCTATCTTAGGTGCGTTGCCTTGTCCTTCCCTACTACAGCATGATTCTATATACTTAAACATTGTTAATGTTTTCATGAAATGGTCAACAGATGTGATTAATTGTGTAATCGTGCAGATGTTTCCCAGAGTGCTCTATCACGAGGCAGATTCATTTGAAGATCAAATAGGGGGGCATTCAACCCGGTTCCACTGAAAATATATATCTCTCAATGTAGCCATCCTATTAGGAATAGAAATTGCTGCACTGGTGGCCACGGGAACCACTGCCTTTGTCCAAGGGACTCAACAAATGACCCAACAAATGACAGCAATAGACCAAAACTAAGATATTAGAAACCTCCATCAGAGCTTTGCATGAGTCTTTTACCTCTCTCTCTGAAGTTGTTTTTCAGACCACTCGAGGGTTGGACCTCCTCGTCATGAGAGAAGGGGGCTTTGTGCTACATTGAGAGAAGAAAGTTGTTTGTATGCTGAGCATACTGGACTTGTAATAAAATCTAAGAGTAAATTAAAAAGATGCCTTGAAAAGCATCAACGAGACAGAGAGGCCCAAAAAAGGTGGTTTGAGTCTTGGTTCACACAGTCTTCCTGGTTAACTACGTTTTTATCAACCCTGGCCGGTCCAATAGTAATCCTCATGTTATTGCTAACTATTAAATCCTGTTTTCTCAACCGTGTAATTTCTTTTCTCCAGGCTCAAATTGGACGAGTTAAACTTATGGTAATACCCTACTAGTATACATAGAATGTGACACCCCCCCAATGATCATTTTTATGATTAAAAGTAGCCAGAAGAAGAAGTGGGGAATAAAAGGTTAGTAAAATAGGTACTTGTCACTTCCTTTTTTTCTGTATGCTTAACAAAACACTGTTGAAATCTTGAGAAATGCTTGCAAATCTTGTTCCCAGTATGTGCTGTCCCCAACTGCCCAACTGCAGAATGTGCTCCCTCACCCAGTTGCACGCAAATCGCCCACTGACCCCAATCCATCAATAAACTTCCCTCCCTGCCCTCTCCAGGTAAAGTATATAAGCTCTACTTAAGCTATTCTCAGGGCTATCTGCTCTATTCAAGTGAGCTCTGAGCACCAGCATGCTGGACACTCAATAAACCCTTTGCTGTTGCATGAGATAGTCTGTTGGTGGTTTCCTCCTGTGAAGCTCGCCGGACATTTACTATAATGATTGAATGTAGAAGAGAACATCCAGTCAAAAAGGGAGAGTTGATAGAAATAGGAAGATAGTACGTTTAGGAAGAAGTGTGAGTATAGCATTTGGAACAAAAGTTCTTTAACAATAGGGTTTAGGTTACAGAGTGATTGTTAAAGTCAGCACATATGAAGAGTCAGTCATTATGATGAGCTGGGAAAAAATGTAGAAAAGCAGATATCAATAGAGACATTACGAAATCAGGCAAAGTATAAAGTGAGTGATAGGATTAGACATTTTCAACAGGGTTGAGTTTGAATACATAATATTAGGAAGAAAAAAATATGTAGTCACCAATAGGATTGACATTTGAGAGCATTAGGCAACCTGGACATAGATGTTTTTAGTAATCCATGTTCACTTTCCATTTAGTCCTTCGTGCAATCATAACCGTGACCATTACATTATTTGTCCAGAATACTACTGTGATAAAATGTATATGTAGATCAGGTGACATGAGTATTTCTTCCACCATTTCTGGAAGCAATATATTCAAGACGTAAAATTAGTATTGGGTTTACAAAGAGGTGCACCCTGTGTCTATGAATTTAGAGATAAAGTACGAATAGACAATACAGTGAATAAATAATATAACTTGTTCCAACTTTAAATAATGGATTGAACTGATATCTTAAAAATAACAGGAAATCTTATATTGATATACAGTCATTCATTCCCACCAATTATACATCTAATGGTAATATTAGTGTTTTGGTTTATCATGAACAGTGTGTGAGTTTTGTTTCAAAAGTGATTATGAAAATCGAAAATAATATGTTTGGAAAGAAGTCTCATGAATAGACCAGTCAGGAAACCTGGAGGAATGCATATGTTGTAAAGCAGGAAGCGATTGAAATTGAATCAAATGCCTATAAATTTGCTAATTTGTGGATGAAATATATATCCTATGATGTGCATAAACTCATGAAATAGTAATGTACCATTGTTGAATAAAAATGAACGTCAAAATACACATCATGTCCCATAGGAATCTACTGGCATTGATTTTAAACTGGGTCAGTTACTGTAGAAATATTAGGATTCTCGTGCATTATTCACCGAATTTAGTTATCTTTTTTTTTAATTTTTATATATGGTTGCTCAAAACATTACATAGTTCTTGATAAATAATATTTCACACTTTGATTTATGTGGGTTATGAACTCCCATTTTTGCCCCGTTTACAGATTGCAGAATCACATCACTTACACATCCATTGATTCATATATTGCCATACTAGTGTCTGTTGTATTCTTCTGCCTTTCCTATCCTCTACTATCCCCCCTCCCGTCCCCTCTCCTCCTCTCTTCTCTCTCTACACCCTCTACAGTAATAAATTTCTCCCCCTTGTATTATTTTTCCCTTTCCCCTCACTTCCTCTTGTATGTAATTTTGTATAACCCTGAGGTTCTCCTTCCATTTCCATGCAGTTTCCATTCTCTCTCCCTTTCCCTTCCACCTCTCATCCCTGTTTAATGTTAATCTTCTTCTCATGCTCCTCGTCCCTACTCTGTTCTTAGTTACTCTCCTTATATCAAAGAAGACATTTGGCATTTGTTTTTTTAGGGATTGGCTAGCTTCACTTAGCATAATCTGTTCTAATGCCATCCATGTCCCTGCAAATTCTATGATTTTGTCATTTTTTAATGCACAGTAATACTCCATTGTGTATAAATGCCACATTTTTTTATTCATTCTTCTATTGAAGGGCATCTAGGTTGGTTCCACAGTCTTGCTATTGTGAATTGTGCTGCTATGAACATCGATGTAGCAGTGTCCCTGTAGCATGCTCTTTTTAGGTCTTTAGGTTTTAGACCAAGAAGGGGAATAACTGGGTCAAATGGTGGTTCCGTTCCCAGCTTTCCAAGAAATCTCCATACTGCTTTCCCATTTGGCTGCACCAATTTGCAGTCCCACCAGCAATGTACAAGTGTACCTGTTTCCCCAGATCCTCGCCAGCACTTGTTGTTGTTTGACTTCATAATGGCTGCCAAACTTACTGGAGTGAGATGGTATCTTAGGGTGGTTTTGATTCACATTTCTCTGACTGCTGGAGATGGTGAGAATTTTTTCATGTACTTGTTGATTGATTGTATGTCCTCCTCTGAGAAGTGTCTGTTCAGGTTCTTGGCCCATTTATTGATTGGGTTATTTGTTATCTTATTGACAAATTTTTTGAGTTCTTTGTATACTCTGGATATTAGTGCTCTATCTGAAGTGTGAGGAGAAAAGATTTGTTCCAAGGATGTAGGCTCCCCATTTACCCCTCTTACTGTTTCTTCTGCTGAGAAAAAACTTTTTAGTTTGAGTAAGTCCCATGTGTTGATTCTAGTTATTAACGCTTGTGCTATGGGTGTCCTATTGAGGAATTTGGAGGCGACCCCACAGTATGTAGATCGTAGACAACTTTGTCTTCTATCAAACACCATGTCTTGATTTGATATCAAGCTCCTTGTTCCATTTTGATTTAACTTTTGTGCATGACAAGAGAAAGGGATTCAGTTTCTTTTTGTTACATATGGATTTCCAGTTTTCCCAGCACCATTTGTTGAAGATGCTATCATTCATCCATTGCATGCTTTTAGCCCCTTTATCAAATATAAGATAGTTGTATTTTTTTGGATTGGTTTCTGTGTCCTTTATTCTTTACCATTGGTCCACCCACCTGTTTTGGTACCAGTACCATGCTATTTTTTTTACTATTGTTCTGTAGTATAGTTTGAAGTCTGGTATCGCTATACGGCCTGATTCTCACTTCCTGCTTAGTGTTGTTTTTGCTATTCTGGGTCTTTTATTTTTCCATATGAATTTCATGATTGCTTTCTCTATTTCTACAAGAACTGCCGTTGGGATTTTGAATTGCATTGCATTACACATATAGAGAACTTTTGGTAATATCGCCATTTTGATGATGTTAGTTCTGTCTATCTATGAACAGGGTACATTTTTACATCTTCTAAGATCTTCCTCTATTTTTCTCTTTAGGGTTCTGTAGTTTTCCTTGTATAAAACTTGCACCTCTTTTGTTAGGTTGATTCCCAATTATTTTTTTTTTTTAGTATATTGTGAATGAAGTGGTTGTCCTCATTTCCGTTTCAGAGGATTTGTCACTGATATTCAGGAATGTCTTTGATTTATGAGTGTTGATTTTATATCCTGCCACTTTGCTGAATTCATTTATTAGCTCTATTAGTTTCTTTGTAGACCCTTTTGGGTCTGCTAGGTATAGAATCATGTCATCTGCAATAGTGATAATATAAGTTCTTCTTTTCCTATTTATATGCCTTTAATTTCTTTTGTCTGTCTAATTGCTCTGGCCAGTGTTTCGAGAACTATGTTGAACAGAAGTGGTGAAAGAGGGCATCCCTGTCTTGTTCCATATTTTAGGGGGAATGCCTTCAATTTTTCTCCATTCAGAATGATGCTAGCCTGAGACTTAGCATAGATTGCTTTTACAATATTGAGGTATGTTCCTGTTATCCCTAGTTTTTCTAGAGTTTTGAACATAAAGGTATGCTGTACTTTGTCGAATGCTTTTTCTGCATCTATCGAGATGATTATATGGTTCTTATTTTTAAGTCTATTGATGTGATGAATAACATTTATTGATTTCCGTATATTGAACCAGCCTTGCATCCCACGGATGAATCCTACTTGATCATGGTGCACAATTTTTTTGATATGCTTTTGTATCTGATTTGCCAGAATTTAATTGAGGATTTTTGCCTCTAGGTTCATTAGAGATATTGGTCTGTAGTTTTCTTTCTTTGAAGTGTCTTTGTCTGGTGTAGGAATCAGAGTGATGTTGACCTCATAGAATGAATTTGGAAGAATTCCCTCTTTTTCAATTTCCTGAAATAACTTGAAAAGTATTGGTATTAGTTCCTCTTTAAATGTTTTGTAAAACTCTGCTATATACCCATCAGGTCCTGGGCTTTTCTTACTTGGTAGTGTTTTGATGGTTTTTTCTATTTCCTCAATTGATATTGGTCTGTTTAGGTTGTCTATATCCTCCTGACTCAATCTGGGCAGATCATATGACTTAAGAAATTTATCGATGCCTTCACTGTCTTCTATTTTATTAGAGTACAAAGATTCAAAATAATTTCGGATTATCTTCTGTATATCTGAAATATCTGTTATGATGTTGTCTTTTTCATCCCATATGCTAGTAATTTGAGTTCTCTCTCTTCTTGTCTTCGTTAGCATGGCTAATGTTCTGTCGATTTTTTTAATTTTTTCAAAGAACCAAATGGGTTGACGTGTCTGCCGCGCTTGCAGGCCGCTCGGCCTGTTCCGCCTGTCGGTTGCAGGTCTGCCTACCTTGCGGGAGCGGGTGGTGGCTCTGCTCTGGCCCTACTGCCATTGGGGTGTCGTGACTACCATGCTGGCAGATCACTGGGCCTGTTCTGGGTGCGGGCAAAGGCTCTGCTCTGCCCCTACTCCAATTGGGTTGACGTGACTACCACGCCGGTGGGCCGTTGTGCTTGTACTGGGCGCAGGAGAAAGCTCTGCTCTGCCACTACTCCAATTGGGGTGTCATGTCTACCATGGTGGCAGGCCGCTGTGCCTGTTCCGCAGGTCAGTCACAGGTCTGCTTTTGTTGCGGGCGTGGGCGGAGGCCTGCTTGGCCCCTACTACAATTTGGGTGACGTGACTACCACACCAGCTGGTGACTGGGCCTTATCCGGGCACGGGCAGCGGCACTGCTATTTCCCTACTCCATTTGGGGTGACGTGGCTACCACGCCTGCGGGCCTGATGAATCTTCCTCTATGTTTCTAGAGAGAATTACGGAGGCATATAGGAGATATACTCCTTTCGATCCTCATGCAGAGGATCAAAAGGCATCTGTCACAATGGCCTTTATTGGGCATGGTGCCTTGGATATTTAAAGAAAGTTACAATGCTTAGATGGATTACAAGATATGACTTTGAGAGATTTAGTCAGAGAAGCCCAGAAAGTATACTATAAGAGAGAAACTGAGGAAGAGAAGGGAGCAAAAGGACGATAAAAGAAACAAAAGACAGACTAAGGAGTTGACTAAGGTCCCGGTCACAACAACAAAAGGGCCAGAAATTAAGAAACAGGGAGACAGGAAGGGATACCTGGTCCCACGCCAGAGGCCACCCCTGACCTCAGATCAATGTGCCTACTGTAAAGAAAGAGGACACTGGGTTCAAGAGTGCCCTAGAAAGAGGCAGCCACGCCAGCCAGCCATTCTGACTCTTCAGCATGACTACGAAAGTCGGGGCTCAGATCCCCTCCCTGAGCTCAGCGTATCTTTTGAAGTGGAGGAGACCCCAGTAAACTTTGAAGGGGATATAGGGGCAATAAACTCAGCGCTTAAGGCCCCATTGGGCCCTCTATCAAATAAAAGGTCTCTAGTTCAAGGGGCTAATGGCAGTAAATATCGGACTTGTACAACTAAGAGGATCATGGACCTGGGGAAAGGAAAAATCCATCACTCCTTTTTAGTAATTCCAGAATGCCTGGCCGACTTTTTCTGTATGTCATGGGGATGTGAGCATACAGGGGCTGCCTGATGGAACACAAACTCCTCATCAAATTCAGTACACAGCATTGGCCATATTACCAATTAGATAACCAAAACCGATGGCCCCCAGAGGGGTCTCTAGATCCTCAAATTCTGCGTGACCATTTTTTTTAAAGAGAGAGGCGAGAGACAGAGAGACAGAGAGAATTTTTAATATTTATTTTTTAGTTTTTGGCGGACACGACATCTTTGTTTGTATGTGTTGCTGAGGATCAAACCCGGGCCGCACGCATGCCAAGCGAGCGTGCTACAATTGAGCCACATCCCCAGCCCTGTGTGACCTTTTTAACTTCTGCAAGTGCTCAAAAGGGTGAAAGGAGATTCCCCTATGGGCAGGCCTTTTCCATCCTTCACTCATATCCTGAACTATGCTTATCCAATAGATCCTCACCTTCAGCCTTGTGCTCCAGTGTCTCTGCTGTCACTCTCACCTCAGCAACCTGATTTCTCCCCTCCAATTATTAGATCAAAAACCCAAACCTCTCCCGGTTCTCAGACCATCGCCCCCTTGCTGAGTTAGCAGGTACTCAGGTTCTCATCCACCGACTCACTCCTCTCTTCTCCTGTCCGTGCCCGCACCGGGTCCCACCAGGTCCTCTTACCAGCTAACACAAAGCTGAAACTAGCAGAGGAGAGCCCTCAGACTCCTATCAAAGATGTAATGAAAATGGCCTTTAAAGTTGCTTTGTCATCACTGAAAACAGTTTACTAAAAATTTAAAGTCCCTCACATGCATTTTGGGATACTCACTCTTGTCTTCTCCTCTGCTCTACCTGTTCTGCAGCTCAAGTTTTTGTTACTAGGAAAATACCAAACCCCTTTCCCATTATTCTTTTACATCTCTCCTTCCTTATTCTCAGATCCTCGGAGCTGCTGTCAGCCCCACCTTCCCTGTCTTCCCCTTCTGTACCAGGCCTACAGAAAATTCTTAACTGACTTTCTACAGAAGTCTTCACCATGGCTGACTTTAGGACTTTCAGCAAAAGAGTCCCTATAAAAGAGTTCAATGTAGATAAACTTCCTCTTTTAGTGTTGCCTTGTTCTACTTGGCCACTGGCTAAAAAAATAAGCACTTCTATGCTAGACACCCCATTACTTGTTTTCCACAAAATATTTGAACAAGGCCTCTGGCTGTGAGCTGGGGCTTTACAGAGATGGCTATATTTCTAAGATAAAGAAGTTACCATCAGGGCTCCATGGTAACAGCTGTCAGGGGCGAAAAATAAGAAAGGTAGGAAAAAGCTCTTTCCCTCCCAGGTGTCCTTGAAAAGTTAACTTGCCCAGAACCGAGGAAAAAACAGAAACAATAACGGCTTTTTTGAACTTCTGCAGACTGTGAACTTCTGAGCCCCTTCCCTTACATGTTGGGTACAAAATTCTGAAACTACCTATACTTTAGTTTCAGGAGAATAATTGATTACAACAGAAGCAATGCCCTCTGAATCTGGTTGCAACCAAATAGGACGGTTTCGCTGTCTTCGTTGCTATCTTAGGTGCCTTGACTTGTCCGTCCCTACAACAGCATAATTGTATATACTTAAACATTGTTAATGTTTTCATGAAATGGTCAACAGATGTGATTAATTGTGTAATGGTGCAGATGTTTCCCAGAGTGCTCTATCATGAAGCAGGTTCATTTGAAGATCAAATAGTGGGGCATACAACCCGTTTCAACTGGGAACATATATCCCTCACTTTAGCCATCCTATTCGGAATAGGAGTTGCTGCAGGGGTGGGCACAGGAACCACTGCCCTCGTCCATGGGACACAACAAATGACCCAATTAGAAGAAGCAATAGACCAAAACTAAGATATTAGATACCTCCATCAGAGCTTTGCATGAATTTTTAACCTCTCTCTCTGAAGTTGTTTTACAGAACAGGTGAGTGACACAAAACACACACACACACAGAAAAAAAAAATAGCAACATATATGTCAATCAAAATTCATCATAAAATATATATCATCCACAGATCCAAAAGTATTCATTTTACTGAACATGGAAGCTCACCCATTGGTTGAATATTCAGTTCCAACACGGTTTAGTAGGAGTGATCTCTTCTCACAATTTGTATCTGCCAACTCATCCACCTCACAAGAATGTATGTGTGGTACCAGGTATGATTCTATATATCCATATAAAAATATATGTGCTGAGTGGGCTACAGAGAAAGGGAGACAGGAATTCACAATTTGTTAACTTTAAAAACACATGGAGAACTATTTCAACAAAAAAATGACTAGATTTAACTCCTACTCTGTATCATGCAAAAGGCAAGTCCAAATATACACCATGACTCCTCTAAACTGCTTGTATTTCTATTCTGTTTGGGTTATATTTCTCCATCCTATTAGAAATAGTATTCAGAGTCTGATAGGGTATGTGTTAGTGTCACATACTTCCCACTCTCATCCAGAACAATGCTTTAACATTACTTTCACCTCAAGTAAGACACAATTATAGGAGAAGAGTTAGAAAATCTGTGAATACCTATCTGGAATGGAAAATGCTCCAGATTTCACATCTTTGGTGGAGGTAGAGGACTTTCTAAAAGTAAGGGACAGGGTAAACACTCCACAAACATGGAGCTCTTCTGGCCTAAGGACTTTTTGAGAATCTCACTCTGAGGTTGGGCACTTGAAATTTAGGTTGTTTTCAGGAGCTTTATCTTCTTTTGTAGTGAGAACATCAAAGGTGGGTCTCCATCACTTTGACCTGAAGGACATGGGTTCTTATTTTCCAATTAACATGAAGCAGGAGGCCTGAATCCTCTCTTTGTTGGTAAACAGTGACCACTGGTGACTAAATGTCTCCCCATGTGAACTGTGAAGCCATTTTGTCCTCCTCCACTTTTTGTGGTGTTTTTCCTGCTGCACTGAGAGTTTAGTATTTGCTTCAAGAAATACAAGGAGCCCAACTGGGACACAGTGCTGGAGGGAGTTATGTCACGTGTGGTAGGTCAGGGTGTGCAGGAGAACGCACCAACCAGGCTTCTATCCCTCATAGCTTGCCCCATTGCCCCCTTGTCCATATGACCCTTATTCTGAACATTGCCCTGAAACCTCTCCATATAAAAAGATGACTTTACAAATAAGGATCTTCTGGCTGCACCATGTCAGTCACAAGCCATTTGGAATCCAATGGTAGATCCTCATGGCCCTACTAATGATGTTTTTTCACACACCTGCCCACCAGTGCTCTAGGCCCACTACTCAGCAGACTCAAACGTACTGGCATCTCTTTTCTACAACATTTTCATGAAATCCAGTCAATCAAGGCACTGTCTGGTATACTCATGATGAGCAACAGGACATTCAAAGGTTCTCCAGTGCCACCTGGTCATGGAAATTTTAATAACTACATGGTATTCATCTAGCCATTGTTAAGGATGAAGTTGGAGGCACTGTGGGTTTCAATTCATTCAGAAACCATTAAATAATGAGGAAGCTCATTTTCAATGAAAGCTCTGGAGAACTCTCACAGGCAAGGCTTCCCAAAGAGTGGCCAAAAGGTCACATGAAGGCAGGTAAATTGAGGTCTACAATGTGAGGTCCATGTGTGTTTTGACACTCAACTATGGCTGCCAAGTCTTTCAGAATAAGATCATGTGTTATCCTGGCTGAGATTCTCAGTGCTCTGTGGAAAGCCAGCCTGGGCCTAGATCTCAGTTTCCAAGGGCAACTCTCATGCGTGGCCTCCTAATATACCAACACAATTCATGGCAATACTTCTCTGAGTTCAGTTCCAGAACGCAGTCTCTAAGGGGAATCCAACCAGAGTTCAAGCCCAGGTGGACCAAGATATTTCTTACAACCACCACACAAATGACCACAATTAAAACCAAAACACTCAAACAAGGTCCTCATCTTCTTCCATATAGTCACTCATCATAACCTCTGGCTGAAGGTTTCCATGAATGGCTCACCCAAAGACAGTGTCCAAATAAACTCCCTTGCCCCTCATTTGCCTAAAGTCATGTTGGCCTGGACACCCTTCCTGTGAACCAGGAGTGATCAAATAAGCCTCCCGTTAATACTGCTCTGTTTCTCCAATTTGTGGCCTACTGACTTTCAATTATAGATTCTTTATGTGATTTGGAGTCATGCAAAAACCTAAGCACCTCTGCAGTGATTTGAAGAACTCATTTGACCCAAGGAATACCAATTCTCACTTGATGGAAGTCAGGAACCTAACAGAGGAAGACGAGAGACTTCATCCACAATGACTGATCTTTTGGCAATTATGGTTTTGGATGCACACATGGGATCATTCTTTAGATCCATCAGCTGCTGAGAATCAAAGTCACAGCCACATACAAGGCCAAGAGGCTAATTCAGACACATCCCTTTCCAAAGCAATTAAGAAAGAGCCACAAGTGATGCCCATTCATTTCCATTTGAAAACTGTTTTCTTCAGGCTTCACAAAGGGGTGGCCTGAGGCAAAGACCTTCCTGATATTCAGGGCAACAGAACAATAGGTAAGCAAAAGGCCAAAAGCAGGGTATATCCACTGAGACTTTCCTGGTCACGTTGATATCTGAGTTTTCTGAGATGCTGGCCATTCCCTTCAGCTATCCTGTACATGGCCATGTCACAGACCTTGGAGTGGTTACATATCTTGGACACAAAACCATGAGCCTATTCTGGAGAGTGGCCAGAATTCAGAAGAAAACAGAGACTTAGGAAGGTAGTAGGTATTGCCCATCCATAAGGCAAGCCGCACTCTATTCATAAATTAGGCAGGATGCATAATGGGAAGCTTTCTACTAGACAGGACACATCCATTGTTGCATTCTCTTTTCTCATGTCTACAACCGCGGACACAGTGGGATACACAGACATAGAAACACTCATCTTGTCAAACGACTTACTAGAAACAGTTCACTTCAAATCAAACAAACCGCCTTTCGTACCTATTCTCTGAACATGAGACAAAACAACAAACCCACACTCACAAATGCACCTCCTTCCCTCAAGTAGGTCTGTGACTCTCCGGAGTTAACTCTGACTGGTGGGCCATATTATGTTCCCCCAAAATGGCGTGTCCTCTATCAGATCTGGTTTCCTTGACCAACTCTGTGAAGTTGTCAGGAAAAAGTGGCCAGCCACTACCTGCTTTCGCAGGAAAAGTATCTCTTCAGAGCTCTCCTGGTATTTGGCTATACTCACATCAGGAGGTACCAAGAAAGACTGACTCTGTCCTTGGAAAATCCAATCAAGTGAGCCCACAGGGACATGGACTGGGATTGCCTCTCGGTGTCTTGGTTCTTGGATAGCAAGTTCAGAGAGTTCCATCACCAAGGAAATGAGGTATGTCACTTTCTTTGGAACTGAATGAGGCCACTGCCTTGGCAACCACTTTATCCTAACACTTGCTTCCAAGGGTCCCATGAGATGGAGGCTGCTCCTACTTCCTGGAACACTTTCACAAGTTAGAATGGTATATCAACCATAGACACCTGGGAACAGCTCTCCACACAGGTCTGGTTTAGTCCATCTTCTCTAAAATAAGTAGAGAGATGCTGATTCGGACACATCCCTTTATCCTGACCAGGTTGTTTGACTTGGAATAGGACTTTTGCTCTCTCAGGTCTTTCATACCTCCCTACAACTTCTCCAGGTATCATTTCTGCATGGACCTTTGAGGTTTTCAGCAGGTGGAAGGTCCCCTAATTCCCTGTATTTTAAGAACAACTCTGTTGCTGCTCTTCTGTAAAATGAGATTTAGGGAACAGTGTATGTTTAGGGTTAATAACAGGTTCAATTTGGGTTAGGAATCATTCTGGGCGATGAATAATGGTATTGAGAACGTGCGATAATTACAAGAATATAGAGGTGAAATATCAGTATGGAAACAGAAATCTAGGTATGATTTGAAGCACAAGACCTTGTACCTTGGTAGATTTAATGTAGAAGAGAACATCCAGTCAAAATGGATTGTCGGTAGGATTAGGAAGATAGTCGGTAGGTTTAGGAAGAAGAGTGAGTATAGGATTTGGACCAAAAGTTCTTTAGCAATAGGGTTTCTGTTAGAGAATGAATGAAAATTTCAGCACATGTGAAGAGTCAGTCACAACGATGAACTGGGGAAAATAAGTAGGAAAGCAGGTATCAATAGAGACATTATGAAATCAGGCAAAGTATAAAGTGAGTTATAGGATTAGGCATTTTCAACAGGGTTTAGTTTGAATATATAATCATTGAAAGAAACAAATATGTTGTCACCAATAGGATTGACATTTGAGAGCATTTCACATGGATGTTTTTAGTTATCCATGTTCACTTTCCTTTTAGACTTCGGTACAATCATAAGTGTGACCTTTACATTTTTTGTTCAGAATTTGACTCTGATAAAATATATATGTGGATCAGGTGACATGAGTATTTCTTCCACCATTTCTGGGAGCAATATTTTGAAGACATATACATTAGTGTTAGGGGTACACAGAGGTGTACCCTGTGTCTATGAATATAGAGATAATGCATGAATAGACCATCCTGTGAATAAATAATTTAACTGGTTCCACTTTAAATAATGAATTGAATTGATATCTAAAAATATATAAGAAATCTTATATTGATATATAATCATTCATTCCAACCAGTTATACATCTAATGGTAATTTTAGGATTATGGTTTATCATGAAGGGTGTTTGAGTTTTGCTTCATAAGAGATAATGAAAAATGAAAATATTGTGATTGGAAAAAGTCTTATGAAAAGACCAGTCAAGAAACATGGAGGAATACATGTATTCTGAAGCAGGAAGTGACTGATCATTAAACAAATGCCTATAAGTTTTCTAACTTGTGGATGAAATATATATCCTATGATGTGCATAAACTGAAGAAATAGTAATGTACCAGTGTTGAATAGAAATGAACGTCAAAATACACATCATGTCCCCTAGGAATCTACTTGCATTGATGTTACACTGGGTAAGTATCTGTAGAAATATTAGAGTTTGTATGCACCATTCTATGAAGTTACTTTTCAGTACTAGGAAAGAAATATGTATTTCAGGTGGATGATTATTTCTGAGTATAATCTTGTGGAAAGTTTGTTATAAATCCACATATATGAATATGAATGAATTTAGGGAGCATATAATAAGACACATATATTTCATATTTTGAAAAATCTGGAGAGTATATATATATATATATATATATATATATATATATATATATGCACGCACACGCACAGACATTAAAAAGTAGCAATATAGGAGATCCAACATGGTGGCGAACATGGAGAAATCAAGTCTCTGACCTCTTAAGCTGCGCAGGCATAGGGAGTCATAAACTGTCTAAATGCTGTTTGTTCAGAATCACTAGGCAATGCTGACCTGACATGGATCTGGTGCGAACAGTCTGGGCCCCTCAGAAAACACACAGAGCCCGGATCAGCTGCATAGAAGCTCAGATTTGCCTGCTTCTTGTGTCTCAGAACTAATATTCCCTCTGAAATAACTGGTCGGCCCTTCTGAATTTACAGAGGTAAAAGGCCACTGAATTGAAATGGGGCTTCGGAGACACAGTCAGGACCCATCCGTTTCATTGGTCACCTGGCAAAAGGAATGAACGGTCACCATTTGCATGGGATACCACCATGGAAGAGAACTGACGTCATGGGCAGAGGAGATAACTTCATTGAAACCAGTACGACAGGTGTGTAATTCCCTATGCATCTCTCTCCACACAGCGGGGAAACATTAAGGGCCCCTTCCAGCTCTCCTTTAAGGGGCCCTCCCAGGTCTCCCATGAGAAAGATGGCCAGACCGAGGGAATCATGTGTGCTGTGGGACTCGTGGCATGGAATTCCCGGCTACCGCTCCCACCAGTGCTGACAACTGAGGTCTCTTACACCAGCTAATGTGGGCATGGATACCAGAGAGCAATCAAATTCGCTGAGGGTTCCCAGCCACAAGCTCTACAAACTTAGGGTCTGAGGGAGGCAAACAGGGAGAGAGTGGCAGGCGTTGATGAAAACAGGACTACCAGGAACAGAGACCTGACGTGTAGCAAGTATTGTGGTGAGTGTCACAGTTGAGCGGAGCCTGGCTTGAGGAAACACTAGAGAAGGTCCTAGGCACTCAGGATTGGAGACCCGCCCAGTCTGGGAGGAAGAGCTGCTGCACAGTGATTGGTTCCCACCTATTGAGAGGAGAAGCTTGGCCCAGTGAGCACAGCTCCACCTACTGGAAGAGAAGTTAATTGAACTCTATGACTGCATGTATTATTATTATTATTATTTTATTTTTACTTTTTTTCTTTCATTTTCATTTTTTGTTGTTGTTCTTTAACTTATTTTAATGTTTTTATTTTTTAAATTTTACTATTATTATTATTATTTTAAATTTTAATTTTCATTTTTAATTATCATTATTATTTTAAAAAATTATTTCTTTCTTTATTTTCTATTTTTTTCTTTTGTCTTTTCATTTCTTTTCAATTTTCTTATTCCCTCATCCTCGAATTCTACCTGCCTATTCTCATTCTCTTTAGTGACTTCTTCCCATCCCTTCTAATATCTTTCCTCCCAAGCTTCAAATAAATTTATAAGAATAAGCAGTAACTCAGCACTCAAACAAACAAGAAGTAACATGAGCAGCATAAAAAAGCAAGAAAGAAAAGTAGTACAAACAATGAAGGATAACCTAAATATTCAGGAGGACCTAGAATCATCAGAAAAATGGTCATATAAAAAACTCAAGGAATACCTTAGACAGACGGAATGAAACCTTAAAGAGGATACGAGAGAGCAAATAAATACAGTGAAAGAACACATTGAAAATGAATTACATAAACAGATAAAAGAAGAAGTTAATCTTCTTTATCAGGAGATAGAGATTATAAAAATTCATAGAATAATTCTAGAAATGAAGAAAACGATAAACCAAATTAAAAACTCAATTGAGAGTATCACTAACAGAGTGGAGCTAGTAGAAGACAGAATGTCATATAATGAAGACAAAATATATCATCTTGAAAAGAGTCTAGCCAACACAGAAAGGCTTGTAAAAAATCACGAGAAAGCATCCAAGAGATATGGGATAACATAAAAAAACCAAACTTATGAGTCATCTGGATAGAGGAAGGTACAGAGATTCAAACCATGGGAATGAGTAACCTGTTGAATGAAATAATTACAGAAAATTTTCCAGAAATAAAAAAGGAAACGGATATACAAATTGAAGATGCTTACAGGACACAGAGCACACAAAATCACAGTAGACCAACGCCAAGACACATTGTTATGAAGATATCCAATATACAGAACAAAGAGAAAACATTAAAAGCTTCAAGAGAAAGGAGGAAGATTACATTCAGGGGTAAACCAATATGGTTAACAACCTATTTTTCATCACAGACACTGAAAGTGAGAGGATCCTGGAACAACGTATTTCAAACATTGAAAGACAATGGATGCCAAACAAGAATTCTGTATCCAGCAAAATTCAGCTTCAGGTACGACAACGAAATAAAAATCTTTCATGATAAAGAAAAGCTAAAAGAATTTGCAGCAAGAAAATCACCATTGCAAAGTGTCTTGAGCAAAACACTACACGAGGAAGAAATGAAAAACAACAACCAAAACCATCAGTGGGAAGTGCCTCAGTAATGACAGAGGGCGGGGGAAAAGCTAATCATGGAGAAACAAAGTAAATTTAAAAAAACGATAAATATTCAAACATGGATGGCAGTAGAAACCATATATCAATAGTAGCTCTAAACACTAATGGATTAAACTCTCCAATAAAGCAACATAGGCTTGTAACTTGGATTCAAAATCAAATCCAACAATATGTTGCCTCCAGGAGACATATCTGAATGGAAAAGACATACACAGGCTGAAGGTGAAAGGTTGGGAAAAAATATACCATGCACACGGTCCTCATAAGCAAGCAGGGGTGGCCATCCTCAAATCGAATTAAATCGACTTCATGACTAATTTAATCAAAAGGGATAATGAAGGAAATTATATGTTGTTAAAAGGAACCATTCACCAACAAGACATAAAAATTATCAATATTTACGCACCATTAAATGGTGCTGCAACGTTCATAAAAAAAATTCTCCTCAAGTTCAAGAATCAAATAGACCACAACACAATAATTATGGGTGACTTCAACACACCTCTCTCACCATTGGACAGATCCTCCAAATAAAAGTTGAATAAAGAAACTATAGAACTCAATATCACAATCAATAACCTAGACTTAACTGACATATATAAAATATATCAACCATCATCAAGTGGATATAGTTTTTTTTAAGCAGTACATGGATCCTTCTCAAAAATAGACCATATATTATGCCATAGAGCAACCCTCAATAAATATAAAGTGGTGGACATAATACCATGAATTTTATGTGATTATAATGGAATGAAACTGGAAACCAATGAAAAAGAAGGAAGGAAAAATCCTACATCACATTGAAAATGAACAACATTTTACTGAATGATTAATGTGTTACAGAAGACATAAATGAGAAAATCAAAAAATTCTTCGAGATAAATGAAAATACAGACACAAATATCGGAATCTATGGGACACAATGAAAGGAGTTTTAAGAAGGAAATTCACCACCTTGACGTCATTCCTCAAAAATAGGAAAGAACAACAAATAAATGAGCTCACACTTCATCTCAAAGCCCTAGAAAAGGAAGAGCAAAACAACAGCAAATGTAGCAGAAGGCAAGAAATAACTAAAATCAGAGCGGAAAACAACAAAATTGAAACAAAAGAAACTATTGAAAAAATTACAAAACTAAAGCTTGGTTCTGCGAAAAATAAATAAGAACAATAGACCCTTAGCATCCCTTTATGTTCAAAACATTAGAAAAATTAGAGATAACAGGAACTTACCTCGACATTGTAAAAGCTATGTATGTTAAGCCTCAGGCTAGCATTATTCTGAATGGAGAAAAATTGAAGCATTCCCTCTAAACTCTGGAACAAGACAGAGATGTCCTCTACCATCACTTCTATTCAATATAGTTCTCGAAACACTGGCCAGAGCAATTAGACAGATGAAAGAAATTAAAGGCATGAAAATAGGAAAAGAATAACTTAAATTGTCACTACTTGCAGCTGACATAATTCTATATATAGAAGACCCAAAAGGGTCTACAAAAAAAAAAAAAAAAAAAACTACTAGAACTAAGAAATGATTTCAGCAATGTGGCAGGATATAAAATCAACATTCATAAGTCAAAGGCATTTCTGTATATCAGTGACAAAACTTCTGAAACGGAAATGAGAAAAAAAACACTCCATTCACAATATCCTCAAAAAATAAAAATAAAATCCTTGGGAATCAACCTAACAAAAGAGGTGAAAGATTTATACAATGCAAACTACAGAACCCTAAAAAGAGAAGTAGAATAAGATCTTAGAAGATGGAAAAATATACACTGTTCATGGATAAGGAGAACTAACATCATCAAAATGGTGATATTCCCAAAAGTTCTCTATAGGTTTAATGCAATGCCAATCAAAATCCTAACGGCATTTCTTGTAGAAATAGAGAAAGCAATCATGAAATTCATTTGGAAAAATAAAATATCCAGAATATCAAAAGCAATTCTAACCAGGAAGTGTGAATCAGGCGGTATAGCGATACCAGATTTCAAACTAAATTTCAGAGCAATAGTAACAATGACAGCATGGTACTGGTACCAAAACAGGCGGGTGGACCAAAGGTACAGAATGGAGGACACAGAGATTAATCCACAATGCTACAACAATCTTCTATTTGATAAAGGAGCTAAAAGCATCAATGGAGGAAGGATAGCATCTTCAACAAATGGTCCTGGGAAAACTGGAAATCCATATGTAACAAAATGAAACTGAATCCCTTTCTCTTGCATGCACAAAAGTTCACTCAAAATGGATCAAGTACCTTGATATCAAATCAGAGACATGGCGTCTGATAGAAGAAAAAGTTGGCTACGATCTACATACTGTGGGGTCGGGCTTCAAATTCCTCAATAGGACATCCATAGCACAAGAGTTAATAACTAGAATCAACACATGGGACTTACTCAAAGTAAAAAGTTGTTTCTCAGCAAAAGAAACAATAAGAGAGGTAAATAGGGAGCCTAAATTCTGGGAACAAATCTTTACTCCTCATACTTCAGATAGAGCCCTAATATCCAGAGTATACAAAGAACTCAAAAAATTAAACAATAAGATAACAAATAACCCAATCAACAAATGGGCCGAGGACCTCAACAGACATCTCAGAGGAGGACATATAATCAACAAGTACATGAAAAAATGCTCACCATCTCCAGTAGTCAGAGAAAGGTGAATCAAAACCACCCTAAGATACCATCTCACTCCAGTAAGATTGGCAGCCATTATGAAGTCAAACAACAAGTGTTAGTGAGAATGTGGGGAAACAGGTACACTTGTACATTGCTGGTGGGACTGCAAATTGGTGCATCCAATTTGGAAAGCAGTATGGAGATTTCTTGGAAAGCTGGGAATGAAACCACCATTTGACCCAGCTATTCCCCTTCTCGGTCAGTTTCCTAAAGACCTAAAAAGAGCATGCTGCAGGGACACTGCTACATCGATGTACATAGCAGCAAAATTCACAATAGCAAGACTGTGAAACCAACCTATATGCCCTTCAATAGATGAATGGATAAAAAAAAATGTGGCATTTATACAGAATGGAGTATTGCTCTGCATTAAAAAATGACAAAAAATCATAGATTTGCAGGGAAATGGATGGCGCTAGAGCAGATTATGCTAAATGAAGCGACCCAATCCCTTAAAAACAAATGCCAAATGTCTTCTTTGATATATGGAGATTAACTAAGAACAGAATAGGTATGAAGAGGATGAGAAGAAGATTAACATTAAAACAGGGATGAGAGGTGGGAGGGAAAGGGAGAGAGAAGGGATATTGCATGGAAATGGAAGGAGACCCTCAGGGTTATACAAAATTACATACAAGAGGAAGAGAGAAGAAAGGGAAAAATAATACATGGGGAGAAATTTATTAAGGTAGAGGGGGTAGAGAGAGAAGATGGTGGGAGAGGGGAGGGGAGGGGGGATAGTAGAGGATAGGTAAGGCAGCAGAATACAACAGACACTAGTATGCCAATATGTGAATCAATGCATGTGTAATTGATGTGATTCTGCAATCTGTATACGGGGTACAAATGGGAGTTCATAACCCACTTGAATCAAAGTGACAAATATGATGTATCAAGAACTATGTAATGTTTTGAACAAGCATAAATAAAAATTAAAAAAAAAAGAAAACTAACTTCGGTGAATGATGCACGCGAATCCTAATATTTGTACAGTAACTGACCCAGTTTAACATCAATGCAAGTAGATTCCTAATGTACATGGTGTGTATTTTGACGTTCATTTTTATTCAACACTGGTACATACTATTTCATCAGTTTATGCACATCACAGGATATATATTTCATCCACAATTTAGCAAATTTATAGGCATTTGTTTCACTTTCAATCACTTCCTGCTTCAGAACACATGGATTCCTCCATATTTCTTGATTGGTAATTTCATGAGACTTCTTTCCAAACACATTATTTTCGATCCATAATCACTTTTGAAGCAAAACTCACACACACTTCATGATAAAAAATAACCCTAAGATTACAATTAGATATATAACTGGTTGGAATTAATGATTGTATGTCAATATATGATTTCTTATATATTTTCAGATAACAATTCAATCCATTATTTAAAGTGTAACCAGTTATATTATTTATTTACAGTATGTTCTATTCATGCATTATCTCTATATTCATAGACACAGGGTACACCACTTTGTACCCCCAATACTAATTTATATGTCTTCAAATATTGCTCACAGAAATGGTGTAAAAAATACTCATGTCACATGATCTACATATATATTTTATCACAATAATTTTCTGGGCACAAAATGCAAAGGTCACACTTATGATTGTACCAAATCCTAAATGGAAGTTGAATATGGATTACTAAAAACTTCCATTTCCAGTTTGCCTAATGCTTTCAAATGTCATTTCTATTGGTGACTACATATTTGTTTCTTCCTAAAATTATGTATTCAATCTCGATCCTGTTGAAAATGTCTAAACCTATCACTCACTTTACAATTGCCTGATTTTGTAATGTCTCTATTGATATCTTCTTTCCTATATTTTCCGCAGTTCATCATTGTGACTGACTCTTCGCATGTGCTGACATTTACATTCACTGTATAAATGAAACCCTATTGCTAAAGAACATTTGATCCAAATTTTATACTCACTCTTCTTCCTAAACCTACCGACTCTCTTCCTTATCCTACCCACTATCCCAATTTGAGTGGATGTTCTCTTCTACAATCAATCTTCCAAGGTACAAGGTCCTATGCCATTGATTATCAATTTATCTGAGACAACCGTGCAGAACATAATTAAAAGCTAAGTATCCCAATCAAGGGCCTCATTCCCTTCTGGGCTACAAATCTTACCTAGATTTCTGTTTTCATACTTATATTTCACCTCTATAGTTTTATAAATATCACAGGTTCCCAATACCATTATTCATCCATCAGAATGATTCCGAACCCAAATTGAACATGTTATTAAAACCCTAACCATACACTGTTCCCTCAATCTAACTTTACAAAAGAGAAGGGACAGGGTTCGTCTTGCAATACAGCAATGTAGGGGATCTGCCACCTACTGAGAACCTCAAAGGTCCATGCATATTTGATCCCTGGAGAAGATGTAGGCAGCTATGAAAGACCTGAAAGACCAAAAGTCATCTTCTATGGCAAACAACCTGTTCAGGATGAAGGGTTGTGTCTGAGTAAGCCTCTGCAGGAGAATGCACCAACCAGGCTTCTATCCCACATAGCTTGTCCCTTTGCCCATAGCAACCTGATTCTGAACATTGCCCTGAAACGTCTCCTTATAACAAAATGCCTTTTATGGAGAGGTTTCAGACATATAAGTGATTCCTGACTGTAACATGTCAGCCACAAGTCATTTGGAAGTCAATGCCAGAATCACATGTCCCGACCACAGATGTTTTATCACACAACTGCACACAACAGCTCTTGACCCACTACTCAGCAGGCCCCAACTTACTGGCATCGCTGTTCTACACCATTTTCATAAAATCCAGTCAATCAAGGCACTGTCTGGTACACTCAGGATCAGAAACTGTACATCCAAAGGTTCTCCAGTGGCAGGTGGCCATGGGAAGTTCAAAAATTTCATGGTATTTATCTAGCCATTTTCAAAGATGAAGTTGGAGAAACTGTGGGTTTCAATTCATTAAGGAACCATTAAATTTAGAGGAAGCACATTTCAATGAATAATCTAGAGAACTCTCACAGGCAAGGGTTCCCAAAGACTGGCCAAAAGGTCACATGAAGCCAGCCCCATTGAGGTCTACAATGTAAGGTCCATGTGTGTTTTGACTCCCAACTATGGCTTCCAAGTCTTTCAGAATAAAATCATGTGATATCCTGGCTGAGATTCCCAGTGCTCTGTGGAAAGCCACTCTGGGCTTAGATCTCAGTGTCCAAGGGCGACCCTCATGTGTGGCCTCCTAAAATCCCAACACAATTCATGGCAATACTTCTCTGAAGTCAGTTCCATAACGCATTCTCTAAGAGGAATCACACCAGAGTTCAAGCCCAGGTGGACCCAGGCATCTCTTACAACCACCACACAAATGACCACAATTAAAACTAAAACACTCCCACATGCTCCTCATCTTCTTCCACATAGACACTCATCATAAACTCTGGCTGGAGGTTTCCATGAAGGGCACAGCCCAATACACTGTTCAAAATAAGCACCCTTGCCCCTCATTTGCCTAAAGTCAGGGTGGCCTGGATAACCTTGCTGTGAACCAAGAGTGATCAAATAGGCCTGCCCTATATCTGATCTGCTTCTCCAATTTGAGGCCTAATGACTGTCTGGGATAGATTCTTTATGTGAATTGGTGTCATAGAAAACCCAAGCCCCTATCGACTACCCTCTGCAGGGATTTGAAGAACTGATTTGACCCAAATGATCCCTATTCTCACTTGATTTAGCTCAGGAAGCTTACAGAGGAAAGTGAGAGACTTCATCCACAATGACTGCTCTTTCGGCCATTTTGGTTTTGGATGCACACTTGGAAACTTTCTTTAGATCCATCAGGTGCTGAGAATCTAAGCCACTGCCACCACACCAGGCCAAGTGGCTGTTCCAGACACATCCCTTTCCAAAGCAATTAAGCAAAGAGCCACAGGTGATGCCCATTCATTTACATTTGAAAACTGTTTTCTTCAGGCTTCACAAAGGGGTGGCCTGAGGCAAAGACCTTCCTGATATTCAGGGTAATAGAAACATAAGTAGGCAAATGGCCCAAAGCAGGGTTTCTCCACTGAGACTTTACTGGTCACACTGATATCTGAGTTTTCTGAGATGCTCCCATTCCCTTCAGCTATCCAGTACATGGCCATGTAACAGAGCTTGGACGTGGTACATATCTTGGAAACAAAACCATGAGGATACTCTGGAGAGTGGCCAGTATTCAGGAAGAAAAGAGGAACTTAGGAAGATAGTAGCTGTTCACCATCCATTAGGCAAGCCGCACTCCATTCTTAAATTGGGTGGGAAGAATGCTGGGAAGCTTTATACTAGACAGGACACAACCATTGATGCATTCGCATTTCAAATGTCTACAACCACGGATACAGTGGGATACACAGACATAGAAACACTCGTGTTGTCAAACGACTTTCTAGAAACTTTCCAGTCCAAACATACAAACCGCCATTCCTACCTATTCTCAGAACATGAGACAAAACCACAAACTCACACTGACACCCACAACAGCACCTCCTTCCCCCAAGTATGACTGTGACTATCCTGAGTGTCCTCTGACTGGTGGGCCATACTATGTTCCCACGAAATGGCCTGTCCTATCTCAGATCTGGTCTTCTTTGCAAACTTTTTGAAGTTGTCAGGAGCCATGCTTGAGCCACTACCTGCTTTCTCAGAAAAAGCCGCTCTTCAGAGCTCTCCTGAAATTTGAGCATCATCTCATAAGTAGGTATCAAGAAACAATGACTCTGTCTTTGGTAAATTCAAACAATTGAGACCACTGGGACTGAAACTAAGACTTGCTCTGGGTGCATGGCTTCCTGGATCCCATGTTCAGAGAGTTCCATCACCAAGGAAGTGTGGTAGGTCACTTCCTTCAGGAACTGAATGAGGTCACTGCCATGGAAAACCACTTTGTCCTAACAGTTGCTTCCAATGGTCCCATGAGATGGAGGCTGCCCCTACTTCCTGTGACACTTTCACAAGTTAGAATGGTATATCAACCATAGGCATCTGGGAACAGCTCTGTACACAGGCCTGGTTTGGTCCATTTAATCTACATTAAGAAGAGAGAGGCTGATTCAGACACATTCCTTCATTCTGACCAGGTTGTTTGACATGGAAGTTGACATGGATTTGACTTTTGCTCTCTCAGGTCCTTCATAGGTAAAAAGGTCGGTCAAAACTCGGAGAAAAAGACCACCAAGAGACTGTCTCATGCCACAGCAAAGGGTTTATTGGGCGTCCATCATGCTTCGGCTCAGAGCTATCTTCAGAGGAGCAAAGAACAAAGAGCCCCAAGAACAACTTGAGCAGAGTTTATTTACATTCTTTAGAGAGGGCAGGGACTTTGCATACATCATAGCCTCCTTTAGCAAATCAACATACCACGGGAAAATCAAATAACAACCCAAAAACATGATTAGCATATTCATTGGCAGGAAGAGGTCGGACAGGGGGTGATTGGTTAGCCCTGAGAAGGGGTATACGTTTAAACTGATTGGTTGAAGCCCTGAGATGTATACGTGATGATCTGCACGGTTTCTGGGAAGGGGTTGTTTAGTAACTAGGTGGTCAGGGAAGATTTCAACACACATCTAATTGGCAGTTTCGGGAATTGTCTTAACTGCCACAGGAATTTCAGGTTCTGAGTGCACCTTGGAAACTTTACAAAACCTGGTTCTTTAAGTTTCAATTTTAATTTCTTTTATTCTTTCATTTCCCACTCCTTTTTCTTACTATATTTAATCTTAAAAGCAATGAATCATAATTATTGCGGGGTCTCACACTCTATTTCTGCCAGTGGAGCGTATTTCTGTCTGATTACCATGAGTTTTTCCTGCCCAATTTGAGCCTGGAGAAAGGAAACTATGGGGTTAAGCAAACAAGGTCCCAAAGTTAGCAACACCATAAGGATGATCAGGGGTCAAGCTAAGCCTGATAGGAGTGTGGTTAACCAGGGGGACTGGGTAAACCATGACTCAAACCACCCTTGTTGAATCTCCCTTTCTCTCTGGCGCTCTTCAAGGCATTTTCTCAATTTACTCATGGATTCTTTTACAACTCCAGTATGGTCAGCATAAAAACAACATTCTTCTCTCAGTGCAGCACAGAGGCCCCGCTCCCTCATGAAGAGGAGGTCTAATCCTCACCTGTTCTGTAAAACAACTTCAGAGAGAGAGTTTAAGGATTCCTACAGCACTGTGATGGAGGTCTCTAATGTCTTTCAGTCTTGATCTAATGCTGTTTCTTATCAGGCCATTTGTTGTGACCCATGGATCATAGCAGCTGTTCCCATACCCACTCCTGCAGCAGCTCCTATCCTCAATAGGATGGCTAGAGTAAGGGACACTGGATGCCAGCAAAATCAGGTTGTTTGTCCCCCTAGTAGACCTTAAAATGATTCTGCATCATAATAAAGCACCCTGGGGAGTATCTGCACCATTACATGATAATTTACAGAGCTGTCAAATACATGGGTTGAAATGCAAGGAGTTCTGACTGTGTGGAGTTCAGTAAAATTAAGGTTCCTTTAATTAGTTCCCAGGGGCAGGAGTCAGCTGTACTCTGGACTGGGGAAGTAGGCAAAGATGGAAACTGGGAAGTATGAGATGGTAGAGGGGTTCTGGTAGATCTAGGCATGGGAGGTTTTGGAGGCTTAATTCCTGGCTTGAGGGGATTTTGCCCTATTGCTGTGGGATTTTCTTCCTTTTTAAGCAGGATGGTGAACCAGTGACCAACGTCATAACGAGGGCCATAAATATAGAATCGCATTTCCCACGTATTTCCCATAGACCATGTTGTTCTGAGGTAGCCCCTTCCTTTGGAAGTGAAAGTTATATTGAGGGGGTAACATAGACTATTCTTTCCACAGCGAGTTTTTGACACAACTTGGCTAGCGGCACATTTCTTGGGATCAAACCAGGTGTCATTTTTTCCTACCTGAATGATACTGTCTGGGGAGTTTGAGTTCAACCATGTAGCTCCCGTTTGTTCACAACCCCAAGATCTAAAATAAAAGTCACTGGGTCCTCCACAGGTTTGGGCCTGTTTGCGACTTCGGAAATCAGCTGGGCACACGTAAAAATCAAGACTGGCTAGTTTACACCTGAGCTGGGGAAGATGATATCCATAATTCATGGGGTAAGGTGGTCTATGTTGCCCTGGTTTGGGTTTGAGTGGAATCTGTGTGGGGTCCTCTATGTCAGGGAGATCCCAGTCAGAGAGGCCTATGGCAAGCTGACAAATGTCCAGGTAGAGAGATGGCCACCAAGTCCATAAGAGAGCTGTATGTGAAATAGACCACACTACTTGCCCAGTAGGATTTATACCTTGCCATTGTTGCTGAACAGGCTGATGGGGATTAGGACTGCTGGTGATCAGGGGAAGAATCCATAGCCCTACCCACACGATGGACACGCAACTTGAGAAGGTTACCAGTCTGTTCCAGTTTCCAGCCGGAGGCTGGACAGGGCGCAGGCTTGAGATGGGTGGCATGGATGAAGGAAGTGATTCCATCCACTTTCATCACTGTAGGTGTTATAAGCAGCACCTGGTATGGTCCTTTCCAGCGGCGTTCCATGGATGATACCTGATGACGTGTCACGTAGACGCAGACTCCCACTTGATATCGATGTGGGGTTCCCTCGTCTCCAGGCTGATAAGCAGTGGAAAACTGTTTCCACAGGTATCGCTGGGTGCTGTGTTTTTTCATGGGATTTAAGTCTGTCAAGCAAGGGGGTGTGAAAGGAATCATTAGGTCTCAGAGTTGGGGTTAGGTCCCTTACTGGAGGAGGGGCACCATAGAGAATTTCATAAGTGGTGAGTTTACACAAAGAGGCAGAGGGTGTATTTCTTGCACGAAACAGTGCTTAAGGCAGGAGCATACTCCAATTTTTTATGCCGGTCTCCAAGCTTAATTTCGTTAAAGTCTCTTTGATGGTTCTAATCATCCTTTCTACCTGTCCTGAGCTCTGGGGTCTATAAGCACAATGTAACTTCCTATTAATCTTCAGGGTCCTGGTGAATCCCTGACTTACCTGGGCAAGGAATGCCGGTTCATTATTGGACCCTATTACCTTAGGCAGGCCGAACTTTGGAAAAATGTCTTCTAGAATCTTTTTGAGCACCTTCTGAGCCGTTTCTTTCTTCATGGGGAAGGCTTCAACCAATCCTGAAAGAGTATCTACAAAGACTAGGGGATATTTAAGTCCATACCTTCCTGGCTTAATTTCAGGAAAAGTCCACTTCCCAGAATTGTCCTGGTCTGGTTCCTCGTAAGCGCTTCCCTGCAGGAAGCTTGGATGGGTAAGCATTAACTAATTGGCAGACTTGACAAGCTCTAGTCACCTGCTAAGCTATTTCTTTCCTCTGTGAGTCAGTCAATAATAAATCCTTTCTTCGGTCCTTTAAGAGTGTCTATATCTTCTTTGAGCTTAAGTGGGTGAGCTAGTGTACGTCTTTGACATAAAGGTGGGCTTTTTGAAATTGTAAACTTGGCTCTGTAGCGTCCCAGAGTTCTGTATCTGTCTCCTCAGATGATAAGTTGCGTGAATGTTCCAGTGTGGCCAAGTCTCCTGAATGTTGATCCCCCTGGTGTGGAAAAAGTTAACAGAGTCACTCCGTTTAGGGCTGCCAATTAAGCTTCCTCATCTGCCCTTCTGTTTATAAGTGCAACGAGGTCGTTTCCCTTCTGGTGCCCTGGACAGTGCACTATAGCTAGTTCCTTAGTGCCCTTCACTGCTGAGAGAAGGTGGAGGATCTCAAATTTGTTCTTTATTTTTTTTCCCAGTGGAGGTTAATAGCCCCCTTTGCTGGTAAATAGCCCCGTGCACATTAGCATTGCCAACTGCATAGCGGCTATCAGTGTATATGGTGGCCCTTTTGCCTGTTGCTAGTTCCAATGCTTTCGGAAGGGCAATCAGTTCTGCCTTTTGGACTGATGTCTCTTCTGGGAGACCAGAGGATCAGATGACATTAGTTTTGCTAACTACTGCTGCTCCAGCCTGCCACATACCATCTTGGAGGAAGCTGTTCTCTTTCGTAAACCATACGACTTCAGGGTGAGGCAGTGGCTGGATCCTACAAGTCTCGTCCTATACTGGTTTCCTCTGCCAGTATGTGTTGACACTCATGAGCAACAGGTCCTGATGATTCTTCTGGCAGCCAGGTTGAGTGGAGCAGAAGGTCCAAGAGTTATTCTGTCTTTGCTAATCCAGAGGCTCTGGTAGTGGTTTATTCTGGAGTTTGATAGTCACCTCTCTGGAGGTTGACAGATGATGCTCTCCAGGGCATGGGGGGCTATAATGGTTAGCTTCTGTCCCAACGTTCATTAATGAGCATCTTTTATTAGAAGCGCTGCCGCTGCTATAGCTCTTAAGCAACAGGGCCACCCAGTAGCCACTGGGTCCAGTTTTTTTGATAAGAATGCTACCGGCCTTTTCCAAAGTCCCAAAGTCTAAGTGAACACTCCCCATGTTATTCCTTTCTTTTCCTCGATGTAGAGAGTGAAGGGTTTATCTATATCTGGGAGTGCTAAGGCCGGAGCAGATAGCAGCACCTTTTTTTGACATTATCAAAAGCTTGTTGGTGCTCAGGGTTCCATTGGAATTTTGCATTCCACTTTATCAGCGGGTATAAAGGGGCAGCCAGAGAGGCGAACCCAGGAATCCATCACCTGCAAAAGCCAGCAGTCCCAAGAAACTCTCTGAGTTGTCTCTTATTAGATGGGGGTGGTATCTGCACAATGGTTTGTTTTCTGTTCTCAGTGAGCCATCATTTGCCACCCCTAAGAGAATAACCCAGGAAGATTACTTCTTGCTGAAAAATTTGGGCCTTTTGGCAGAAGCCCTATATCCAAGCCGAGCAAGCTCGGATAATAGTGCTTGGGTCCCAGACTCATAGTTCTCATTGGTGTCCGCTGCCAGTAGCAGATCATCCACATATTGGAGTAGGGTGACTTCGGGGTGTGCAGTTCTGAAGTCATTTATGTCCCTGTGGAGGGCTTCATCAAAGAGAGTGGGGGGGGGTTTGAACCCCTGTGGGAGTCTAGTCCAGGTTAGTTGGCCAGATGTTCCAGTTTCTGTGTCTATCCACTCGAAAGCAAACAGCAACTGACTGTCCTTATGTAGGGGCAAGCAGAAGTAAGCATCTTTTAAGTCCAGCACAGTGTACCATTCCCGCTCCAGATTCAGAGTGCTAAGCAAATTATATGAATTGGGTACTGTGGGGTGAATGTCCTGAACTCTGTTGTTGATGTCTCTTAGGTCTTGAACAGAAGTGTAGTCCCTAGTTCCTGGCTGTCCTACTGGTAGCAGGGGATATTCCAGGCTGATTGACAGGGCCTTAGGACACCAAGGGCCAATTATTTCTGAACATGGGGACTTATCCCATCCTTAGCTTCTTTGCTTAGAGGATATTGTTTAACACTGATTGGAGAGGCAGAGGCTTTTAATTCTACTACTATTGGAGGTTGTTTTATGGCTAGACCTAACCCAGCAGTTTCTGCCCAGGCATTAGGATAATCTTTTATCCATTTCTGTTGTAGTTTGCCTCTTTGATCAGTCCTAGGGGGCACGAAGTGTTGATGTTCATCTTCTACAGACAATGTCAATTCTGTGACTATGGGAGTTTTTACTGAAGGTTTTAGAACATCCACTTGGGGACCATCAGGGTTAAAGGTTACTCTAGCCCCGAGTTTGGTAAGCAGATCCCTGTTCATCAATGGGGCTGGGCATTCTTGGATTACTAGGAAAGAGTGGTGGACTTTTCATTTTCCTACTTCCATAATCCTCTTAGTTGTCCAAGCCCGATATGTAGTGCCATTAGCCCCTTGAACTAGGGACCATTAATTTGATATGGGGCCCAGTGAAGCCTTAAGGGCTAAGTATACTGCTCCTGTATCCACTTCAAAGTTCACTGGAGTCCCCTCCACTTCAAATGTTACCCTGAGGTCGGGGAGGGGATCTGAGCCCTGACATTCCTAGTCCTCTTCTAGAGTCAGCATGGCTTGCTGCCGTGGCTTCTTCTTTTTGGGGCACTCTTTGACTCAGTGTCCTTTTTCTCTACAGTAGGCACATTGATCTGAGGCCAGGTACAGCCTTTGGCGTGGGCCCAAGTATCCCTTTCTGACTCCCTGCTTTTTAATTTCTGGCGTATTTGCTACTGTGAAGAAAACCTTAGCCAATGCTTTTGTCTGCCTTTTGCTCCTTTCATCCTCCTTTTGTTCCCTTTCCTTCTCACTCCTCTGTTCCCTCTCCTCCTCAGTTTCTCTCTTATAATATACTTATATACTTATAATATATACTTATAATATATATCTTATACTTTCTTAGCTTCTCTGTCTAAATCTCTTAAGGTCGTATTTTGTAACCCATCTAGACATTGTAACTTTCTCTTAATATCTTGGGCAGCCTGCTCAATAAAGGCCATTGTAACAAATGCCTTTTGGTCATCTGCCTGAGGATCAAAAGGAGTATATTTTCTATATGCTTCCATAATTCTCTCCAGAAACATAGAGGGTGACTCATTAGGCCCTTGGATAATCTCTCTTACCTTGGCCAAATTGGTCGGCTCTCTGGCGGCCACTTGGAGACCCACTATTAGAGCCCGGCAATAAGTGGACAGATGCTTCCTACCTTCAAAGGTGTTGGGGTCCCAGTTGGGTCGGTTCATAGGCCCATAGGGATGGAGAGAGAGCATCACAGGGGCTTCTGAGTTTTCTATTATCCGTCGCCGGTGGGTTTCTTTAGGTTGCCCAGCTTTCTCCAGGGGAGGAGGGGTTGCTGCTGCTGCGGGGAAGTCCCCTGGAGGGCTTGGGTCTGGCCCAATTGCCTCTAGCAGTGGAGAGGCTGAGTCAGCGGTGGGAGGATCATCAGGAACTGTGTTGGGGGTTGGGGAGGGAGAGTAGATGATAAGGAGGGGGTGGAGTGTCCAGTCTTGTGACTCAGGGAGAATGGAAGGAAGAGGGAGAGGAGCGGAAAGTTTGAATGATAGGAATGTGGGGGAAGGAGTATATGGCTGTTGATATGGGTGGCCACGTGGCCCCGGCTGAATGACAATATCTCTGAATTTTCGGATTAGAGGAAAGTGGAAGGATTCTTCTGGGGCCATCCGAATTCGAGGATGGGCCATTCTGAAGCACAGAGAGTCTGCCAGGTACGGTGTTTTACTGAAAAAGAAAGATTCTGGGCCCTTGAGCGGACATCAGTCCAATGATCAAGGGTCAGAGACAGAGAAGAGGAAGTGCTTTGTCCCATAGTGGGAGTTACTCAAACAGGGACAGTGAAGACACAAACACAACACAGACAAAGACAAACAGTAAACGTTTAACATGAGTCCATGACAAAGATTAGAACAGAGTAACTGGCAAATATTGTTGGGTTAGACAATAAAGACAGACAGTAAACTCAACATGAGTTCAGAACAATGACCAAAACTGAGTTACCGGCAAAACCTGATGGGCTGGCAAATCGAATCCTGAAGCAAAACATAACCGAGTTGAGGAAACTACTATTCCTTGAATTCCCTAGTCCTCCGGAGTGTCCCTCAGGGACGTGACCTTGGCTCTGTGACACGTCTGTCACACCATAGGAGAGAGCTAATGCTCTTCACCAACAGCCATTTTGCCACACCCTAGCCTGAAACCCAAAACCAGAAAGAGGCGCCTTACTTACCCCGAAAGGAGTCCCTTGAGGTCTTCCGTCCACCGCTGCCGGATATCTCACCTGGGGCCTCCAGATGAAAAGGTGCTGCGAACGTCAAAGGAAAAGACAACAAAGAGGCTTTCTCATGCATCAGCAAAGTGTTTATTGGGGGTCCAGAATGCTAGGGCTCAGAGCTCCCTTCAGAGGAGCAAAGAACAAAGAGCCCCGAGAACAACTTGAGCAGAGTTTATATACATTCTTTAGAGAGCTCAGCGACTTTACATACATCATAGCCTCCTTTAGGAAATCATCATGTACCACGGGAAAATCAAATAACAACTCTAAAACATGATTAGCACATTCATTGGCGGGAAAAGTTGGGGCAGGGGGTGATTGGTCAGCCCTGAGAAGGGGTACACATTTAAACTGATTGGTTGAAGCCCTGAGATGTATACGTGGTGAGATGCACGGCTTCTGAGAAGGGGTTGTTAAGTAACTAGGTGGTCAGGGAAGATTTCAACACACATCTAATGGGCAGTTCCAGGAATTGTCTTAACTGCCACAGGAATTTCAGGTTCTGAGCGCAGCTTGGAAACTTTACAAAACCTGGTTCTTTACATTTCAATTTCAATTTCTTTTATTCTTTCAGAACCTTACAGTGGAAGGTGAGAGACTTCATTCACAATGACTGCTCTTTTGGCTATATTGGTTTTGGATGCACACATGGGATTTTTTTTTTGATCCGTCTGTTGCTGATAATCTAAGCCACAGCCTCACACAGGGCCAATAGCCTGATTAAGACACATGTCTTTCCAAAGCAATTACTTCTCTGAGGTAAGTTTCAGAACTCAGTCTCTGAGGAGAATCACACCAGTGTTCAAGACCAGGTGGACCCAGTCATCTCTTCCAACCGCCACACAAATGACCACAATTATAACCAAAACACTCTCATATGGCACTCATCTTCTTACATATATACACTCATTATACCCTTTGGCTAGAGGTTTCCATGAATGGCGCAGCCCAAGAGAGTGTCCAAAATAAGATCCCTTGCCCGTCATTTGCCTAACCTCAGGGTGGCCTGAACACCCTTCCTGTGAACCAGGATTGATCACATAGTTCTTCCTTTAATACTGCTCTGCTTCTCCAATTTGAGGCCTACTGACTGTCAGGTTTAGATTCCTTATGTGATTTGGAGTAATTAGGAAACCAAAGCAACTTTGCAGCGCTTTAAAGAACTCATTTGAGCCAAAGGATCCCTATTCTCACTTGGTGGAAGTCAGGAAACTTACAGAGGAAGGCGAGAGACTTCATCCACAATGACTGATCTTTTTGCCATTTTGGTTTTGGATGCACACATTGGATCTTTCTTTAGATACATCAGGCGCTGATAATCTAAGCCACAGCCTCACACAGAGCCACAAGGCTGATTCAGACACATACTTTTCCAAAGCAGTTAAGCAAAGAGCCACAGGTGATGCCGATTCACTTCCATTTGAAAACTGTTTTCTTCAAAATTCACAAAGGGGTGGCCTGAGGCAAAGACCTTCCTGAATTCAGGGTAACAGAACAATAAGTCAGCAAATCCCAATGCAGGGTTTCTCCACTGAGACTTTACTAGACACAGTGATATCTGAGTTTTCAGAGATGCTTGCAATTCCTTTCAGCTATCCAGTACATGGCCATGTCACAGAGCTTGGATGTGGTACATATCTTGGACAAAAAACCATGAGCCTATTCTGGAAAGTGGCCAGAATTCAGGAAGAAAACTGGAACTTAGGAAGATAGTGGTTGTTGCCCATTGAGAAGCAACCAGCAGTCCTTTCCTAAAATGGGCAGGATGAATGCTGGGAAGCTTTCTACTAGACAGGATACATCCATTGATCTATTCTGTTTTCTAATGTGTACAACCAAGGACACAGTGGGATACACAGACACAGACACACTCGCCTTGTCAAAGGACTTTCTAGAAACAGTCCACTCTAAACCAAACAAACTGCCTTTCCTACCTATTCTCAGAACATGAGACAAAACCACAAACTCACACCCACACTCAAAAAGTCACCTCCTTCCCCCAAGTAAGTCTGTAACTATCCAGAATGTCCTCTGACTGCTGGACCATACTATGTTCCCACAAAATGGCCTGTCCTGTGTCAGGTCTGGTCTCCTTGTCCATCTCTGTGAAGTTGTATGGAGCCTGTGCTGACCACTACCTGCTTTCACATTAAAGGCCCATCTTCAGACCTCTACTTGCATTTTGTCATCCTCAAACCATTAGGTACCAAGAGAGACAGACTCTCTCTTTGGTAAATCCAAACAAGTAAGTCCACTGGGAATGGGACTGGGACTGGCTCTGTGTCCCTGGCTTCCTGGATCCCAAGTTCAGAGAGTTACATCACCAAAGAAGTGAGGTAGGTCAATTCCAACAGGAAGGGAATGAGGTCACTGCCTTGGCAACCACTTTGTCCTAACACTTGTTTCCAAGGGTCCGTTGAGATGGAGGCTGCCCCTACTTCCTGTGACACTTTCAGAAGTTAGAATGGTATATCAACCGTAGACACCCAGGAGAAGCTCTCCACACAGGGTTGGTTTGGTCCATCTTCTTTATATCAGTAGGAGAGGGGCTGATTCAGACACATCACTTCATCCTGAACAGGTGGTTTGCCATGGAAGATGACTTTTGCTCTCTCAGGTCCTTCATAGCTGCTACATCTTCTCTAGGGATCATTTCTGCATCAAACTTTGAGGTTCTCAGCAGGTGGAAGATCCCCTACATTCCTGAATTGTAAGACCAACTCTGTCCCTGCTCTTTTGTGAAGTTAGATTGAGGGAACAGTGTATGGTTAGGGTTAATAACATATTCTATTTGGGTTAGGAAACATTCTGCGGGATGAATAATGGTATTGGGAACCTGAGATATTCACAAGAATATATAGGTGAAATATAAGTAGGAAACCTGAAATCTAGGTACGATTTGAAGCCCTGAAGGGCATTGGGCCCTTTAGTGAGATACTTAGCTTTGAATTATGTTCTGCACAGATATCTCAGATAAATTGATGTGCAATGGCAGAGGACCTTGTACCTTGGATGATTAAATGTCCTAGAGAACATCCAGTCAAAAAGGAATAGTCGGCAGGATTAGGAAGGTAGTCAGTAGGTTTAGAAAAAAGAGTGAATATAGGATTTGGACAAAAGTTTCATTAGCAATAGGGTTTTGGGTAGAGAGTGAATGTAAATATGAGCACATATGAAGAGTCAGTCACAATGATGAACTGGGGAAAATATGTAGGAAAGCAGATATCAATAGAGACATTAGGAAATCAGGCAAAGTATAATGTAATAGGGTTAGACATTTTCAACATGGTTGAAGTTGAATATATAATCTTAGGAAAAAAGACATATGTTGCCTCCAATAGGTTTGACATTTGAGAGCATTAGGCAACCTGGACATGGTTGTTTTTAGTAATCCATGCTCACTTTCCATTTTGCTTTGGTGAAAGGTTAATTAAATAGGCATTTGTCACTTCCTGTTTTTCTGTATGCTTAACAAACCGCTGTTGAAATCTTGAGAACTGTTTGCTAATTTTGTTCCCAGAATGTGCTGTCCCCAACTGCCAAACTGCAGAATATACACCCTCACCCGGGTGCACGCAAACCGCACACTCGCCCTGACCCATCAATAAATTTTCCTTTCTGCCCTCTCCAAGAAAAGTATATAAGCTCTGTTAAAGCTGTTCTCAGGGCTCTCTGCTCTATTCAAGTGAGCTCTGAGCCCCAGCATGCCGGACCCCCAATAACCTCTTTGCTGTGGCCGAGTGAAAATGGTATACTGTTCTGTACTTAAAAGATGCTTTCTTTTGCTTGCCTCTGCATAAAGATAATCAGTTGCTGTTTGCTTTCGAGTAGATAGACCCAGAAACCGGAACGTCTTGTCAACTAACTTGTACTAGACTCCCACAGGGGTTCAAAAACTCCCCCACTCTCTTTGATGAAGCCCTTCACAGACATCTCAACAACTTCAGAACTACGCACCCCGAAGTCATTCTGCTTCAATATGTGGATGTCCAGCTACTGGCAGCCAACACCAAAGAAAACTGTGAGTCTGAGACCCAAGCACTATTATCTGAGCTTGCTCAACTCGGGTAGAGAGCTTCGGACATAAAGGCCCAAATTTGCCTGCAAGAAGTAATCTTCCTGGGGTATTCCCTTAGGCACGGTAAATGATGGCTCACTGAGCCCAGGAAACAAACCGTTGTGCAGATACCACCCCCGTTTAACAGGAGACAACATAGAGAGTTTCTTGGGACTGCTGGCTTTAGCAGGTTATGGACCTGGGTTTGTGTTCTTGGCTCCTCCTTTATACCAGCTGTTAAATGAGAATGCCCAATTCCAATGGACCCTTGAGCACCAGCAAGCTTTTGATAACATGTAAGAACACTAACACTGAACTCCTCAACTTCACTGAGCCCAGGCTGCAATTTCAGAAAGCCCTACACTACGTTAAAAATGTACATCAACTCAATCAACTTGGTTCAAAAAAACTGCAGGCATTACTGTAGGATCAAGAACAGAGTTTTAGACTAACTCACTCACAGTGAAAGGAAATAATTGAATGGGTAACAAAAGCCTGTCAGTTCTGTCAATTGGTTAATGCTTACCCTTCCAAGCTTCCTGCAGGAAAGCACCTATGAGGAACCAGACCAGGACAATTCTGGGAAGTGGACGTTACTGCAATTAAGCCAGCAAGGTATGGACTTAAATATCGCCTATTCTTTGTAGATACATTTTCAGGATGGATTGAAGCCTTTCCCACCAAAAAAAAAAAAAAAAAAGAAAAAAAGAAAGAAAAGAAAACCGGCACAAATTGTGGTCAAGAAGATCCTGAAAGATATTTATCAAAGACACGTCCTGCCTAATGTAACATGGTCTGATAATTGAACAGCCTTCATGGGCCAGAAAAATCAGGGGTTAGCCAGGACCCTAGGGATTAATTGGAATTTACATTGCGCTTATAGACCCCAGAGCTCAGGACACATAAAAAAAATAAATAGAACCATTAAAGAGACCTTAACGAAATTAAGCTTAGAGACCGGCATAAAAGATTAGACTATGCTCCTGCCTTATGCACTGTTTCATGCAAGAAATACTCCCTTTGTTTCTTTGTGTAACCTCACCCCCTATGAAATTCTCTATGGGGCCCCTCCTCCACTAAGAGACCTAACCCCGACTCTAAGACCTAAGGATCCCTTCCACACACCCTTGCTTGACAGACTTAAATCTCTTTTAAGAACTCAGCTATACCTGTGGAAACAGGTGGCTACTGGCTTCCAACCTGGGGACGAGGGGAATCCACGTTGATATCAAGAAAGAGACTTCCTCTGAATAAGATGACATCAGGTGTCATCCCTGGAACCCCACTGGAAAGGAACATTCCAGGTGCTACTTATAGCACCTACAGCAGTAAAAGTAGAGGGAATCACTTCCTGCATCCATGCCTCTCATCTCAAGCCTGTGCCATGTCCAGACTCTGGCTGGAAACTGGAAAAGACTGTTAACCCTTTCAAATTGCATATTCGCCACGTGGGTAAGGCTTTAGACTCTCTCCTTGGCCACCCGTAGTCCTAACGCTCATCAGCCCCTTCAGCAGCGATGGCTGATCACAAATCCTACTAGACAAGAAGTATGGTCTATCTTGCATACAGCCCCCTTAGGGACCTGGTGGCCATCTCTCCACCCAGACATTTGTCAGCTGGCTATAAGTCTTTCCTATTAGAATATCCCTGATGAAGAGGATCCCATTAAAATTCCATTAAATCCTTTCCGTACCATAGATAATGGAAACAAACATTATGGTTGTAGGGACAGGCAAGCCAGATGCAGGTTGGCTAGCCTATATTAGTATGTTTGCCCGGCAGACTATCAAAGCCACAAAACGCCATGGCTGTGTGGGGCAAAAGCTGACTTCTTCTGTAAGTCATGGGGATTTGAGCATACAGGGGCTACCTGGTGGAACCCAAAATCCTCATCAAATTCAGTACACAGCATTGGCCATATTACCACTTAGACAACCCAAACTGATGGCCCCCAGAGGAGTCTCTAGATCCTCAAATTCTGTGTGACCTTTTTAACTTCTGCAAGTGCTCAAAAGGGTGAAAGGAAATTCCCCTATGTGAAGGCCTTTTTCCTCTTTCGCTCACATCCTGAACTATGCTTCTCCAATAGTTCCTCAAACTCAGCCTTCTGCTCCATACTCTCTGCTCTCAGTCCCACCTCAGAAAACCTGATTTCTCTTCTCCAATTACTAGATCAAAAACCGAAACCTCTGACGGTTCTCAGAGCATTGCCCCCTTGCTGAGGTAGCAGGTACTGAGGTACCCATCCACCCACTCACTTCTCTCTTTTCCTGTCAATGCCCACACCGGGTCCCACCAGATCCTCTTACCACCTAACCCAAAGCTCAAACCAGCTTAGGAGAACCCTCAGACCCCTATCGAAGATGTAATGAAAATGGCCTTTAAAGTTGCTTTGTCATCACTGAAAACAGGTTACTAAGAATTTAAAGTCCCTCACAGGCTTTTTGGGATACTCACTCCTGTCTTCCTTTCTGCTCTACCGGTTCTACTGCTCAATTTATGTTGCTAGGAAAATCCCAAAACCCTTTCCCATTATTCTTTTACATTTCTCCTTCCTTATTCTCAGATCCATGGAGCTGCTCTCACCCCCTGCCTTCCCCGTCTTCCCCCTCTGTACCAGGCCCACAGAAAAATCTTCACTGAACTTCTCCAGAAGTCTTCACCATGGCTGACTTTAGGACTTTCAGCAAAAGAGTCTCTATAAATGAGTTCAGTGTAGATTAACTTCCTCTTTTTCTGTTGCCCTGTTCTACTTGGCTACTGACTGGAAAAATCAGCACTCCTAAGCTAGACAACCCCTTAATAGTTTTTCACAGAATGTGTGAAAAAGTCCTCTGGCCTTGAGCTGGGGCTTCACAGAGATGGCTACATTTCTAAGATAAAAAGTTACAAACTGGGCTCCATGGTAACAGTTGGCAGGGGGATAAAAGAAAAGGAAAAAAAAAAGCTCTCTGCCTCCCAGGTGTCCTTGAAAAGTTAACTTGACCACAATAGAGGAGAAAACAGAAAAAAAAAGCTTCTTTTTTTGAATTTCTGCAGACTGTGAACTTCTGAGTCTCTTCTCTTTCATGTTGGGTACAAAATTCTGAAACTACCTAAACTTGGGGTTCAGGGAGTTAATTGATTACAACAGAAGCAATGCCCTCTGAATCCGGTTGCAACCAAATAGGACTGTTTCCCTGTCTTTGGTGCTATCTTAAGTGCCGTGCCTTGTCCGTCCCTACAACAGTATAATTCTATATACTTAAACATTGTTTATGTTTTTATGAAATGGTCAACAGATTTGATTAATTGTGTAATGGTGAAGATGTGTCCCAGATTGCTCTATAATGACCCAGGTTCATTTGAAGTTCAAACAGGGGGGCATACAACCCGGTTCCACTGGGAACATATATCCCTCAGTTTAGCCATCATATTAGGAATTGGAGTTGCGGCAGGGGTAATTACAGGAACCACTGCCCTGCTCCATGGTACACAACAAATGACCCAAATAGAAGCAACAAGAGACCAAAACTTAAAGATAATAGAAACCTCCATCACAGCTTTGCAGGAATCTTTAACATCTGTATCTGAATTTGTTTTACACACCAGTTGAGGGTTGGACCTCCTCTTCATGAGAGAAGGGGGCCTTTGTGCTGCATTGATATAAGAATGTTGTTCTGATGCCGACCATACTGAGGTTGTAAAAAAAACCTATGAGTAAAATAAAAGGATGCCTTGAAAAGCGTCAATGAGAGAGAGAGGCCCAAAAAGGGTGGTTTGAGTCTTGGTTCACACAGTCCCCCTGGTTATCTACGCTTTTATCAACCCTGGCCTGTCCAATAATAATCCTCATATTATTTCTAACTATAAAACCCTGTTTGCTCAACCATGTAATTTCTTTACTCCAAGCTCAAATTGGACAAGTTAAACTTATGGTAATACCCCACTAGCAGACATAGAATGTGACACGCCCCAATAATCACTTTTATGATTAAAAGTAGCAAGAAGAAGATGTGCGGAATGAAAGGTTAATAAAAAAGGTACTTGTAACTTCCTGTTTTTCTGTATGCTTAACAAAACGCTGTTGAAATCTTGAGAACTGTTTGTAATCTTGTTCCCAGATTGTGCTGTCCCCAACTGCCAAATTGCAGAATGTATTCCCTCACCCAGTTTCACACTAGCCGCCCACTCGCTCTGACCCATCAATAAATTTCCATCCCTGCCCTCTCCAAGGAAAGTATATAAGCTCTGCTTAAGCTGTTCTCAGGGCTCTCTGCTCTATTCATGTGAGCTCTGAGCCCCAGCTTGCTGTACCCCCAATTAACCCCTTGCTGTTGCATGAGACACTCTCTTGGTGATCTCTTCCTCCAACGCTTGCAGGAACATTACTTGGATGTTTGAATGTAGAAGAGAAAATCCAGTCATAAAGGGATAGTCGGTAAGATTAAGAAGATAGTCGGTAGGTTTAGGAAGAAGAGTGAGTATAGAATTTGGAAAACAATATCTTTAGCAATAGGGATTCGGTTAGAGAGTGAATGTAAATGTCAGCACATGTGAACAGTCACAATAATGAAGTGGGGAAAATATGTAGGAAAGCAGATATCAATAAAGACATTACAAAATCAGGCAAAGTATAAAGTGAGTGATACAATTAGACATTTTCAACAGAATTGAGTTAGAATATATAATCTTAAGAAGAAACAAAATGTAGTCACCAATAGGATTGACATTTGAGAGCATTAGGCAACTTTGACATGGATGTTTTTTGTAATCCATGCTCACTTTCCATTTAGGCTTTGGTACAATCACAAGTGTGACCTTTACATTTGTCTCCAGAATACTACTGTGATAAAATGTATATGTAGATGTGGTGACATGAGTGTTTCTTCCACTATTTCTGGGAGCAATATTTTGAAGACATATAAATGGGTATTGGGGGTACAAAAAGGTGTACACTGTGTCATTGAATATAGAGATAATGCATGAATAGACCATAAGTGAATAAATAATATAACTGGTTCCACATTAAATAACAGATTGAATAGATATCTGAAAATATATAAGAAATCTTATATTGATATACAATCATTCATTCCAACCAATGATACATCTAATATTAATATTAGGGTTATGGTTTATCATGAAGATATGTTAGTTTTGCTACAAAAGTAATTATGGAAATCAAAAATAATGTGTTTGGAAAGAGTCAGTCACAATGCTGGCAATATGTAAACAAGGCCTCTGAGCTTGAGCTGGGGCTTCACAGAGATGGCTACATTTCTAAGATAAAGAAGTTACCAACTGGGCTTCATGGTAACAGCTGGCAGAGAGAAAAAAAAAAGAGAAGAAAATAGCTCTGCCCCATTCTCGGTGTCCTTAAAATGTTAACTTGCCCAGATCTGAGAAAAAACAACAGAAACAAAAACTGCTTTTTATGAACTTCTGCAGACTGTGAACTTCTGAGCCCCTCCCTTACATGTTGGGTACAAAATTCTGAAACAATTTAAACTTGGGGTGCAGGGGATTAAATGATTACAACAGAAGCAATGCCCTCTAAATCCGGTTGTAACCAAATAGGACTGTTTCCGTGTCTTCGGTGCTATCTTAGTTGCCTTACCTTGCCTTGTCCATCCCTTTTCTCATGAAAAGACCAGTCAAGAAACATGGAGGAATGCATGTGCTCTGAAGCAGGAAGTGATTGATAGTGAAACAAATGCCTATAAATTTTCTAACTTGTGGATGAAATATATATCCTATGATGTGCATTAATTGAAGAAATAGTAATCTACCAGTGTTGAATAAAAATGAACGTCAAAATACACATCATGTCCGATTGGAATCTACTTGCATTGATGTTAAACTGGGTCAGGTACTGTAGAAATATTAGGATTTGTGTGCATCATTCACTGAATTTACTTTTCAGTATAGGAAAGAAATATGTTTTTCAGGTGAATGAATATTTCTAAGAATAATCTTTGGAAAGTTGATTATAAATTTACGTATATGAATATGAATGAATTTGGTGAGTGTAAAATAAGACACATATTTCATATTTTGAAAAATCTGGAGAATATATATATATATATATATATATATATATATATATATATATATATGTGTGTGTGTGTGTGTGTGTGTGTGTGTGTGTGTGTGTGTGTGACTAAAGTCACGGTGGCCTGGACACCCTTCTTGTGAACCAGGAGTGATCAAACAGGTCTGCCATTAATACTTTTCCACTTCTCCAATTGGAGGCATTCTGACTTTGGCATTTAGATTCTTTATGTGAAATGGAGTCAAGAAAAAACCGAAGCACCTATGGACTAGCCTCTGCATGGTTTTGAAGAATTCATTTGACCCAAAGGATCCCTATTCCCACTTGATGGAGGTCAGGAACCTTACAGAGAAAGGCGAGAGACTTCATCTACAATGACTGCAATTTTTGCCATTTTGATTTTGTATGCACACATGGGATCTTTCTTTACATCCACCAGGTGTTGGTAATCTAAGCCACAGCCTCACACAGGGCCAAGAGACTGATTAAGATACATCCCTTTCCAAAGCAGTTAAGCAAAGAGCCACAGGTGATGCCCACTCATTTCCATTTGAAAATTGGTTTCTTCAGGCTTCACAAATGTGTGGCGTGAGGCAAAGCCCTTCCTGACATTCAGGGCAAAAGAACAATAGGTAAGCAAAAGGCCCATAGCAGGGTTTCTCCACTGAGACTTTACTGGTCACACTGATATCTGAGTTTTCTGAGATGCTCGCCATTCCCTTCAGCTATCCAGTACATGGCCATATCACAGAGCTTGGAGGTGGTAAATATCTTGAACACAAAACCATGAGCCTATTCTTGAGTGTAGCCAGAATTCAGGAAGAAAACAGGAACTAAGGAAGTTTGTAGGTGTTGCCCTTCGATAATGCAAGCCAAAGTCCATTCATTAATTGGGCAGGATTGATGCTGGGAAGCTTTCTACTAGACAGGACCCATACATTGATGCATTCTCTTTTCTAATGTCTGCAACAACAGACACATTGGGATACACAGACATGGAAACACTTGCCTTGTCCAATCACTTACTAGAAACGGTTCACTCCAAACCAAACAAACCACCTTTCTTACCTTTTCTCAGAACATGAGATAAAACCACAAACACACAACAAAAACCACAAAGGCATCGCCTTCCCCCAAGTAGGTCTGTGACTATTCGGAGTGTACTCTCACTGGTGAGCCTTACTATGTACCTCCAAAATGGCCTGTCCTGTCTCAGATCTGGTCTCTTTGGCCAACTCTGTGAAATTGTCAGGAGCCCGTGGTAAGCCACTACTTGCTTTCTCTGGAAAGGCCAGTCTTCAAAGCTTTCCTGGCATTTGGCCATCTTCACATCAATAGATACCAAGAAAGACTGACTCTGTCCTTGGAATATCCAAACAAGTGAGCCCACTGGGACTGGGACTAGGACTGGCTCTGGGTGCCTGGATTCCTGGATCACAAGTTCAGAGAGTTTCATCACCAAGGAATAGAGATGAGGTCACTTCCTTCAGGAACTGAATGAGGTCACTGCCTTTGCAACCACTTTTTCCTAACAGTTGCTTTCAAGGGTCCCATGAGATAGATGCTGTCCCTATTTCCCGTGACACTCTCACCAGTTAGAATAGTATATCACCCATAGGCACCCCTGAACAGCTCTCCACACAGGCCTGGATTGGTCCATCTTCTGTACATTAGGAACAGAGACACTGAGTCAGAAACAACCCCTCTCCAGACAGGGTTGTTTTCCATGGAAGATGACTTTTGCTCTCTCAGGTCCTTAATAGCTGCCTACATCTTCTCCAGGGATTATTTCTGCATGGACCTTTGAGGTTTTCAGCAGGTGATATATCCCCTACATTCCTATATTGTAAGACCAAGACTTTCCCTGCTCTTTTATAAAGTTAGAATGAGGGAATAGTATATGGTTTGGGTTAATTACTTGTTCGATTTTGGTTAGGAATCATTTTGCTGGATGAATAATGGTATTGGAAATCTGCAATATTTATAAAAATATAGAGGTGAAATATATGTATGAAAACAGAAATCTAAGTAATATTTGAAGCCCAGAAAGGGATTGGGCCCTTGATTGGGAGACTTAGCTTTGAATTATGTCCTGCACAGATGTCTCAGATAAATCAATACACAATGGCATCGGACCTTGTACCTTGAATGATTGAATGTCGAAGAGAACATCCATTCAAAAAAGGATAGTCAGTAGGATTTGGGAGATAGTCGGTAGATTCAGAAAGAAGAGTGAGTATAGGATTTGGACCAAAAGTTATTTAGCAATTGGGTTTCAGGTAGAGAGTGAATGTAAATGTCAGCACAAATGAACAGTCAAAATGATGAACTGGGAAATTATAAAGGAAAGCCTATATCAATAGAGACATTAGGATATCAGGCAAAGTTTAAAGTGAGTGATAGGATTAGACATTTTCAACAGGGTTGAGTTTGAATATATAATCTTAGAAAGAAACAAGTATGTAGTCAACAATTGGATTGACATTTGAGAGAATTAGGCAACCTGGACATGGATGTTTTTAGAAATCCATGCTCACTTTAAATTTAGGCTTTGGTACAATCATAAGTGTGACCTTTGCTTTATTTTCCAGAATATTACTGTGATAAAATGTATATGTAGATCAGGTGACATGAGTATTTCTTCCACCATTTCTGGGAACAATATTTTGAAGACGTATAAATGAGTATTGGGGGTAGAATGTGGTGTAGTATCTGTCTAAGAATATAGAGATAATGCAAGAATAGACCATACTGTGAATAAATAATATAATTGGTCCGCTTTAAATAATGGACTGAGTTGATATCTGAAAATATACAGAAAATCTTATATTGATATTAAATCATTCATTCCAACCAGTTATACTTCTAATGGTAATATTAGGGTGATATTTCATCATGAAGAGTGTGTGAGTTTTGCTTCAAAAGTGATTATGGAAATCGAATATAATGTGTTTAGAAAGAAGTCTCATGAAAAGTCTTGTCAAAAAACATGGAGGAATACATGTGTTCTGAAGAATGAAGTTATTGAAAGTGAAACAAATGCCTATAAATTTGCTAACTTGTGTATGAAATATATATCTTATGATGTGCATAAACTGAAGAAATAGTAATGTACAAGTGTTGACTAAAAATGAACATCAAAATACACATCACGTTCCATAAATATCTACTTGCATTGGTGTTAAACTGGGTCAGTTACTGTAGAAATATTAGGATTCGTATGCACCATTCACAGAAGTTAGTTTTTAGTTCTAGGAAACAAATATGTATTTTAGGTGGATGAATATTTCTGAGAATAATCTCTTGAATATTTGATTATAAATCCACATACATGAATACGAATGAATTTAGGGAGTGTACATTAAGACCCATATATTTAATATTATGAAAAACTTGGAGAGTGTATACACACACACACACACACACACACAGATATTAAAAAGTAGCAATATATATGGAAATCGAAATTCATCATGAAATGTATATCATCCACTGATCCAAAAATATTCATTATACTGAACATGATTTTATTTATCATGTTGTTCATCTATGAAGCTCACCCATAGGTTGAATTTTCAGTTCCAAATGTGTTTAGGTGGAGTGATCTCTTCTCCCAATTTGTATCTGCAAAGTCAGCCACCTCACAAGAATGTACATGTGATAACAGGTACGATTCAATATGTGCATATGAAATTACATGTGCTGAATTGGCTACAAAGAAATGCAGAAAGGAATTCATCTATTTGTTAACTTTAAAAACACATGGAGAACTATTTCAACAAAATATTGACTAGATTTATAAGTCCTACCCTGTATAATGCAAAAGGCAATTCCAGCAATACACTATGCCTCGTCTAAACTGCTTGTATTTCTATTCGGTTTGGGTTATTTTTCTCCATCATATTAGAATTAGTAGTCAGAGTCTAGTAGGGTATGGGTTAGTGTCAGGCATTCAGCATTTTGAATGGAAAATAGGAAAATGAATCCAATGTGTATGTAAATATGTGCTTCACAAAAATCTTCGCACTCTAATCCAGAACAATGCCTTGACTTTACCTTCACCCCAAGTAAAACACAATTAGAGTGGAAGAGTTAGAAAATCTGTGAATACATATCTGGAATGTAATATGCTCAAGAGTTCACAACCTTGAAGGTGGCAGAGGAGTTTCCAAAAGTAAGGGACAGGTAAATACTCCACAAAAAAGGAGCTCTGCTGGACTAAAGACTTCTGGTGAAACTGCCTCTGAGTTTGGGCACTTGAAATATTTGTTGTTGTCAGGAGTTTTAGCTTTTTTTGTAGAGAGACCATCAAAGCTAGGTAGGTATCTAAGTGACCTGGAGGACATGGTTTCTTATTTTCTAATGAACATGAGGCAGCAGTGCTGAATTCTCTCTTTGTAGGTAAACTGTGGCCACTGGGGGGAAAATCTTTCCGTGTGGACTGTAAAGCCATCCGGCAATCCTCCACTTGTCGATGTGTTTCTTGCTGCTGCAATGTGAGTTTGGTATTTGCTTCACAAAATACAAGGAGTTCAACTGGGACACAGTGCTAAAGGGAGTTCTGTCACGTGTGGTGTGTCAGGGTCTGCAGGATAATGCACCAACCAGGCTTCAATCCCATCCTTGACAATACCAATCTGATTCTGAACATTGCCCTGAAAATTCTCCATATAACAAGATGCCTTTACATAGAAGGGTCTGCTGGGTGCACCATGTCAGTCACAAGCCATTTGGAAGCCAATGGCAGATACACATGGCCCCACCACAGATATTTTATCACACACCTGCACACGACTTTTCTAGGCCCACTTCACATCAGGCTCCAGCTTACTGGCATCTCTGTTCTACACCATTTTCATGGTCATGGGAATTTCAAAAATTTCATGGTATTTATCTAGCCATTTTTCAAGAATGATGTTGGAGGCACTGTGTGTTTAACTTCATTCAGGAACAATTAAATGGTGAGGAAGCTCATTTCAATGAAAGCTCTGGAGAAATCTCACAGGCAAGGCTTCCAAAGAGTGGCCAAAATTTCACAGGAAGCCAGGGCTATTGCTGTCTACAATGTGAGGTCCATTTGTGTTTTGACTCTCAAATATGGCTGCCATGTCTTTCAGAATAAAACCATGTGATATCCTGGCTGAGATTCCCAGTGCTCTGTGGAAAGCAAACCTGGGCCTAGATCTCGGTTTCCAAGGGCGACTCTCATGCGTGACCAACTGAAATCCCAACATATTTCATGATAACACTTCTCTAAGTCAGTTCCAGAACTCAGTCTTTAAGGGGAATCACACCAGAGTTCAGCCCAGGTGTACCCAGTCATATCTTCCAACTACCACACAAATGACCACAATTAAAACCAAAACACTCCCACATGGTCCTCATCTTCTTCCATATATACACTCTCATACTAAGTTCTGTCTGGAGGTTTACATGAGTGGCGAAGTCCAAGACAGTGTCCAAAATAAGCTCTCTTGCCCCTCATTGCCTAAAGTCATGGTGGCCTGGGCACCCTTCCTGTGAACCAGGTGTGATCAAATAGGCCTGCCCTTAATACACCTCTGCTTCTCCAATTTGAGGCCTACTGACTGTCAGGTATAGATATTTTTATGTGAATTGGAGTCATGAGAAAACCAAAGAACCTATGTGCTAGACTCTCCAGGGCTTTGAAGAACTCATTTGACACAAAGGATGCATATTCTCACTTGATGGAGGTCAGTAGCCTTACAGAGGAAGGCAAGAGACTTCATCCACAGGGACTGCTCATTTGGCCATTTTGGGTATGGATTCACACACGGAATGATCCATCAGGTGATGAGAATCTAAGCCACAGCCTCACACAGGTCCAAGAGGCTGATTCAGACACATTATCAGGATCAATCACCTGTTTTTTTCCTCTGTCTAACTAGCTAGAGAGACCTTTTCTTTTAATTGAATTTTTATCTCTGTCTGACTAGCTTGAGAGACCTTCTCTTTTACTTGAATATTTCTACTATAACTATAATACAACCCAAGAAGATATCGCCAAACAAAACTGAACCAGAATGAAACAAAAGTGGAACAACAGAAAATCTTATAATAGCTTTTCTATCCTCCTGAAATGTCCATCTCTTTTTTCTCTCAATCAGTTCCTCAGATGTGAGTGGTTTTTCTTCCATCTTACCCATCTCCAGGGACAGGCAACTTAAAACAAAAGTGAAGCAAAACAAAAGAGGAATTTTAAAATGGCTTCCCATCCTCTCGCCCTGCCTTCAGAGGTGAGCAGTTTACCTTATCACTTACCCTCACTCATTCCCCTTGTGGCCCTCCAAATGCCACAGTCTGGCTGGGCAAAATTCAGGAGCCACTTGACAAAAGAAATGAACTTTATTTTAAGAACCACACATGCCAAACAAAACAGCTCCTGAGGAAAACCTTCAGAACCCAACTGCCATCACCGGCTTCCCACAAGCCAGCAGTGACCTACCTCACTTACTTGGTGATGGAACTCTCTGAACTGGAAGCCCGGGACACAGAGCCAGTCCCAGTCTCAGTCCCAGTGGGCTCATTGTTTGGATTTACTAAGGACAGTGTCAGTCTTTCTTGGTACATACTGATGTGAGGATGGCCAAATGCCAGGAGAGCTCTGAAGTGGAGCCTTTCCTGAGAAAGCAGGAAATAGCTGGCTCCTGAAAACTTCACAGAGTTGGCCAAGGAGACCAGATCTGAGACAGTACCGGCCATTTCGTGGGAAAATATTATGGCGCACCAGTCAGAGGAAACTCTGGATAGTCACAGACCTACTTTGGGGAAGGAGGTGACTTGTGGGTATGGGTGTGAGTTTGTGGTTTTGTATCATGTTCTGACAATAGGTAGGAAAAGCAGAATGTTTGGTTTGGGGTGAACTGTGTCTAGTAAGTCCTTTGGCAAGGCAACTGTTTCTATGTCTGTGTATCTCTCTGTGTCCGTGCTTGTAGACCATAGAAGGTGAATTAAAAATTATAGCCAGTTCTCCAAAGGGTATATCTGTAATTTCACCAAGAGACAGAATAGCACAGTTACTAATAATACCAAGCCTACATGATAAATTTTTCAGTCATGCTGTAGAAAGAGGTTCCAAGGGATTAGGCTCCACACGTGTAGATTGGGCTATGCTTCTTTAAATTTAGATTCTCGCCCCATGCTAAAACTAAATATTCAAGGACATGAATTTAATGGGCTATTGGATACAGATGCAGAACTTAGCATCATCTCTCATCAAGAACTTAGCATCATCTCTCGTCAAAACATTGGCAATTACAACAATACACTCAAATGCTTCAAGGCCTAGGATTGGTGACTAATCCCCATAGAAGAGCAATGGTATTAGATTGGAAGGATCCTGAAGGATGTGAAGGAACTAAACAGCCATATGTATGGATCATCTTCCCATAAATTTATGGGGATGAGATGTCCTAGATCGATTAGGTTTGACATTAACAAATAACATCAATCAAAATGTACCCACAATTATGGTTAGACAAGGTTTTAGGAAAGGAAAAAGATTAGAAAAACAAGAACAAGGTATAGCAGCCCCAATACAAATAGATCAAAGAACAGACAGACATGGGTTGGATTTTAAGAAAGGGCCACTAAGACAATAAAAACTACTTGGAAATCAGAAATACCAGTATGGGTTCCTCAGTGGCCCCTGACTAAAGAAAAGGTACAAGCAACCCATGACCTGGTAAAACAACAATTAGCGGAAGGACATATACAACCGTCTGTATCTCCCCATAATACTGCCATTTTTGTCATCAAAAAGAAATCTGGTAAATGGAGATTATTGCAAGATTTAAGAGCCATTAATAATGAGACGGTTATTATGCGACCTGCTCATTTGGGAATTCCTCAATGTTCTGCTTTGCCAAAAACCTGGTATGTTTTAATTATAGATATTAAAGATTGTTTTTATTCAATTGCAATTCATCCTGAGGATAGTCCATGGTTTGCATTTACTATCCCTGCACTGAATCATGAAGGTCCTGATCAGAGATCCAAATGGAAAGTACTCCCTCAAGGGATGGCTAACAGTCCAACTATGTGTCAAATTTATGTTAACAAATTAATCCAGCCACTTAGAAATCAAAATCCTGAACTACAAATATTTCACTATATGGATGGTGTATTATTAGCACAGAAAGCTAAAAACGCATTGCTAGAATGTTATGCCACACTTACAAACTTATTAAAAAATTATAAACTAGAGATAGCAATAGATAAAGTACAATTAAATTTTTCAATTAATTATTTAGAAGTTCTTTTATCCTCAATCATGGTCCATCCACCAAAAATTCAAATACGAATAGATCAACTCAAATCACTTAATGACTTTCAAAAGTTATTAGGAGACATAAATTGGATAAGGCCTTATCTAGGTATACCAACAGGAGAGTTTGAACCTTTATTTGATATCCTAAAAGGTCTATCAGATCCAAATGCACCCCGAATGTTAACACCTGAAGCAAGAAAGGCATTAAAAATCATTGAAAAATGTATGGAAAATATTCATTTGGATAGAATTGATTTAAGAATGCCTTTATTATTTATTGTACTACCACCAAAAAAATATTCCTACAGAAGTATTTTTGGCAAGAAGGTCCATTATTATGAATACATTTTTCTTGTTCTCCTAACACTATTTTTACTAGGTATACTGAGGCTTTAGGACAATTAATACTCAAAGGAATAAAAGCAGCAAAGGGACTGATTGGAATGTCTTCCAATAAAATTATTACTCCATATACTATGAATCAAATTGATGAGTTAGATAATTAGTTAAATACTTGGGCAATAATCATGTGCAAATCTAATGTTTCATTTGATAACCACTTACCATCTAATCCTTTATTGTCTTTTTGGTCATCACATCATGTAATTTTTCCAAAAATGAGAAGAAAAACACCTATTATAAATGCTACAAATATATTCACTGATGGGTCAAATAATGGTACAGCAGTAATAGTTACACCTGATCAAACTTTTACATTTTTAGTACTAAAACAATTAGCTCAAAATGTAGAGCTTAATGCAGTATTACAAGCTTTTGTTATGCTTAAAGCATCTGTAATTAATTTATTTTCCGATAATCAGTATATAGTTATTGCTATAGTATCACTTGAAGATGGTGGAAGGATTTCCCCTTCCTCTACTCTTTTCTCTTTGCTTTCCACTATACAAAGTCTAATCTGGGACAGGAAAGATCCATTCTTTATAGGACATTTCAGGACACATACAGGAATGCCTGGAGCCCTTAGTTTGGGCAATTATTTAGTAGATAAAACAACACATGACATACATACATATTTTCTCTACACTAGAAGAAGCTATAAATTTTTATAAAAAGTTCCATGTCAATGCTAATACTTTACAAAAGCATTTCAAAATAACTAAGGAACAAGCTAGACAAATAATAAAACAATGTCAAAATTGTGTGACCTTTTTACCACAAGTTAATCTTGGAGTCAATCCTAGAGGATTGATACCTAACCATATTTGGCAGATGAACGTCACAAACTTGCCAGAATTTGGAAAATTAAAATATTTGCATGTTACAGTTGATACTTCTTCTGGATTTTTGATGGTCTCCCTTCTTGCTGGAGAAAAAAACTAAAGATGTTATAGCTCATTGCTTACAAAATTTTGCCACTGTGGGCGTTCCAAAAGAGTTAAAAACAGATAATGCCCCTGGTTATATTTCTACCTCTTTTAAACAATTTTGCTCATCATTTGGCATTACTCATATAACAGGAATCCCATACAATCCACAGGGACAAGGCATAGTTGAAAGATCACATCAAACTATTAAAACATACATATTAAAGCAAAAAGAAGGAATTGGGGAGGGGTATATATTCCCCAAAGATAAACTTAAAATAACCTTTTTACTCTAAACTTTTTAAATTTGGGTTCATCAGGGCTTAGTGCTGCAGAAAGGCATATATGTCCAAATAATGTACATAAGCCCAAGGTACTTTGGAAGGATATTCTAACAGAACAATGGAAAGGTCCTGACCCAGAATTGTCTGGAGTCCGGGGTCTGTTTTTGTGTTTCTACAGGGAGAAGAGTAGCCAATTTGGATTCCAGAGAGATTAACTAAAGAGATTTCTACAGACCAAAAATAAGATGATTTGGCTCAAATCAATAAGAGCTGATATCCAGAACTCCAGTTTGGCTGTTCTTACATCTGTGACAGAACCAGAATGTTTTTTTCAACATCTATTTTATTATTGCCCTTTCTCATATCATGAAGTTTTATTTTGTTTTTTTTTTAGCTCATACAGACCTAGGTTAATGTTTTGCTGATCAGTTCTATTTTTGGACAATAGAGTTTTTAGACATTGCAATGGAGATTTCACCTGTAAAAAGTCATAAGGCCTTTAATATTATGTCATGTGTTGTATGTATTATATTATGTGTGCACACTTGTGTTTTGTGTTATATGTTTGATTTCAGCATCTTTTCTGTGTTGACTATATTCTTTTCAAGTTTATATACTTTGTCTTCATTATCTGATGTTCTGACTTCTACTTGATCTAGTCTGTTTGTAATATTCTCATTAGCACTTTTAATCTGATTTACGGTTTCTTGCATTTCTATGATTACAACTTGATTATTTTTAACACCTCTATCTCCTGATAAAGCTCATTCTTTGTGGATTTAATTTGTGTGGTTAGTTCCTCTTCAAAATATACTTTCAATGCTTGGATTTGCTGTCTCATGTCTTCTCTAATATTCCGTTCCATCTGAATTAGGAATGCCTTGATTTCTTTCCCTGTCCATATTTCTGATTCTTCTAGGTCCTCCTGTATATTTAGATTGTACTGCATTGTTCGTAACCCTTTTTTCCCTTGTTTTTTCATATTGTTCACGTTGCTTTCCAGCTCTGTTTGACTGCTTTGTAACTGCTTTCTCCTATACATTTGTTTTGGCTTTGTATATCTCTGTTGTCTCTCTTTTGTGGTGGGAGATTATGCCTAGAAATTTGGGGCTTTGTTGTACTTTAAAGCTGATTCATTCAATTCATATAAGGCTTCTAGGTTCTGTATGCATATAATGATTTGCTGTTTGTTCTTAGGACTATATGTTTAGGTTGGGTGCTCTGGTGGTACAATGGTTAGTATGACTTGGCTACTTTAGAAGATTGCTCCACTGAATGTGGATACTACTAGGCAATTGGATCAGGGTGTTGGTAGTAGCTAGGTATTTAGGAGTCTTATAGACAGCCTCAAGACATTCACCTATTTGCATTTAGACAATTACACACAATGGAAGATGTAATGCTTGGGATGAGAGTTGGGCGGTAGGAGAATGAAGGTGCTCTTAAAAAGAAAAAATGATAGAGGGAGAGATAGATTAGAGGGGAATGAAAAGAACAATAAAACTTGAAATGGGATAGAAAGAGAGAAGGAAAAGGGGGGAAAGGAACAGGGAGAGAAGAAGGAGAGAAAAAAATATCAACAACAGCAACAACAACAACAACAAAAAAAATTAAAGTCTTAGAGATCCACCTTCTTCTCTTCCAGTAGGCAGAGCTGTGCCTTCCAAGCGGAGTGTCTGCTCTCTACCTGCCAAGAGCTATCCCTGTACTGTGTCTTCTGGGGGTTTCTCAGACTTGTCAGTCCAGAGCCATTTCACTTCTCCAGCTCTTAACCCCCTTCCTCCTGTCAGCCTGCCAGCCAGGTCCTGTTTCCCAGAAGTGATTCTCCAGAGATCTAGTTACACTTGCAGCCCCACCGAGTGTCCCTTTTAAGCCCCAGTGCTGTGGTAAACTGGCGGCTAAGACCTTAGGGGTCACCGCTGGTGATATGGGGGCCTTGGGGTCTGGGCTCCCCTCTGCTTCCCTACGGACATGACCCCTGAGAAGTCAATGAAGTTTCCTGGCTGCTTGTATCAGTATGGGGAGTCACACACCTGCTAAAGTGGATTCTGCTGGGAAGGAATTTCGCCAGCAGAACTCCGATGACGTCAACTCTCTGCTATGGCGGGCCCCAGGCTTCTTGCCGGATTGACCGAGGGGAGGGGTGGGACTGGCCCGGCCCGGTTCGCCTCAGCTCCTGGCGCGTGGAGGCTTGGCTAAAGACTTCTTCCTGCCAAGCTGTGTCTCAGCGTCTAGCAGGACCCAGTCACTTTGGCTGCGGGCGGGTGGATGGATCTGCAGCTGTGCCCGCGGTGCGCGGACTGTGGCTGGTGAATCTCGAACTCCGCGTCTAGTGGCAGGGTCCCGCTCGTCCGGGTCACACAGACGCTTCAAAAAAATTCTAGTAGCTCCCGGGCGGTCTCCCTTCAGTGGAATTTTGCTAGGAGAATCTCCGTTGGTAGAATCCAAGAGTTATCCTTGCGACTTTATGACCCCATCACTGTGAGTGCATTAAAAGCGCAGCCTCTCTGCCCGCCGCCATGTTGGATCCACCTTTTCTTTGCATTATATTTAATAATTCTCTTCGAGACAATGTAAATTGTTAAGAAAATTGTTTTCTTTTAGTGCCTTTTGGAATGTTACATAATTCTTTCTTTAGGCATTGTTGCCAGAATTTCTAACTTCATCCCAGTGCATGTGAAGACAAAGATAAAACCAATCTACAGCTTCTGCAATAGCCATCACTGAACTGCTTGCAGAACTTGCCTGGACTATGTATCACTTGTATGCATTGTGAACTCACCTGCATGCATTGTGAACTATCTGTTGGTGCAGCGACTTGTGGTAGTGTTGGGGTATTTCTCTGATGATGTCATCGGTGGTACAATTTTTTCAAAAAGAGCCATCAATTGCCTTGGTGTATCTTCCTCCCTTCTGCTTGTCATGGTCGTTCAGCTAAAATTTGGGTGCCAACAGAGATGAGGCAAAGAACCTCACCCGCCCCTGGTACAAAGACCTCTCCACAGGTGTGGATGTATACTGGACCTGTAGTCAGTGATGGGTAAGATCCAATTACAATGGTACCAATCTAAGACAGGAGGCTGACACCTTGAGGTCAGCTCATTCGATAATGGGTAAAGACCATATGTACTATTGGACAACCTAAGGCAGGCACGGTCCCTAAGCCACATGCTTGTTGTTTAAACAGAGAGGGTTAGATGTTGAGAGCCACAGCCCAAGGGGCCAAAGCAAACTTTCAGACTGCCAGCTGATGGTTTTTCTCACAGCGGCCCCAGCAACATCTAGCTGATTGGCTCCTCTGCAGTGATGCCCATTGGGCTGTTTCCCCACCCTTTCAAATTATGGAGCTGCTTCTTGGGGGACTTTTTTGGCTCTGCTCAAACAACCCAGCCAATCGACCTCAAGAGCAGGAGGAGTGAGGAGGTTGAGAGCTTGTGGGAAGCCGGTGGTGGCAGTTGTGCTCTGAGTGTTTTTCCGGAGGAGCTATTTTTTGGCGTGTGTGGTTCTAAAAATAAAGTTAGCTTTTGACAAGTGGCTCCTGAATTGTGCCCAGCCAGACTGTGGCAATCCTAAATTGATGGAGCAAAATAACCAAAACAGAATAGAAATACAAGCAGTTCAGAGGAGGCATGGTGTATAGCTGGACTTACCTTTTGTATGATAAAGGGTAGGTGTTATAAATCAAGTCAATATTAAATTGAAGTAGTTCTCCGTGTGTTTTAAAGATAACAAATACGTGAATTCCTGTCGCCCTTTATCTGTATCCTATTCAGCACATGTATTTTTGTATGCACATATAGAATCCTACCTGGTAACACATGTACACTTTTGTGAGGTGGCAGACTTGGCAGATACAAATTGTCAAAAGAGATCACTCCTCCTGAACGTTGTTGGAACTGAAAATTAAAACTATGGGTGAGCTTCCTAGTTGAACAAGATAATACATAAATCCATGTTCAGTAAAATGAATATTTTTGGATCTGTGAATGATATATATTTCATGATAAATTTCGATTCGCATATATATTGCTACCTTTTAATGTCTGTGCGTGTGCGTGTGTGTGTGTGTGTGTGTGTGTGTATACACACACACTCTCCAGATTTTTCAGAATATAAAATATATGTGTCTTATTATACAATCCCTAAATGCATTCATATTCATGTATGTGGATTTATAATCAAATGTTCACAAAATTATTCTCAGAAATATTCATTCACCTCAAATACATATTGTTTCCTAGTACTGAAATCTAAATTCAGTGAATGGTGCATAGAAGTCCTAATTTTTCTACAGTAATTGACCCACTTTAACATCAATGCAAGTAGATTACTATGGTACATGATGTGTATTATGACGTTCATTTTTTTTCAACAATGTTACATGACTATTTCTTCAGTTTATGCACATAATAGGATAAATATTTCATTCACAAGTTTGCAAAATTATAGGCATTTGTTTCACTTTCTATCACTTCCTGCTTCAGTACACATATATTCCTCCATGTTTTTTGACTGGTCTTTTCATGAGAATACTTTTCATTTTAGATTTCAATAATCATGTTGAAGCAAACCTCACACACTCTTCATGACAAATCATAACCCTAATATTACCATTAGATCTATAAATGGTTGTAATGAATGTATGTATATCAATATAAGATTTCCTGTATATTTTAAGATATCAATTCAATCCATAATTTAAAGTTGGAACCAGTTATATTATTTATTCACAGTATTGTCTATTCATTCATTTTATCAAGATTTGTAGACACAGTGTAGACCTATTTGTACACCCAATACTAATTTATACATCTTCAAAATATTGACCACATAATTGGTGGAAGAAATACTCATGTCACCTGATCTACATATACACTTTATCACAGTAATATTCTGGACACAAAATGCAAAGTTCACACTTATGATTGTACCAAAGCCTAAATGGAAAGTGAGCATGGATTACTAAAAACATCCAAGTCCAGATTGCCTAATGCTCTCAAATGTCAATCCTACTGTTTTTAAATATTTGTTTCTTTCTAAGATTGTATATTCAACATCTACCATGCTGAAAATGTCTAATCCTATCACTCAATTTATACTTTGCTTGATTTCTTCCTGTCTCTATTGATATCTGCTTCCCTATATATTTTCCCCAGTTAATCATTGTAACTGACTCATCACATGTGCTGACATTTACATTCATTCTCTACCAGAAACCCTATTGCTAAAGAACTTTTGGAGCAAATCCTATACTCACTCTTCTTCCTAAACCTACTGACTATCTTTCCAATCCTACCAACTACCCTTTTTAAGTGGATGTTTTCTTCTACATTTGATCATCCAATTTACAAGGTCCTATGCCATTTTTTATCGATTTATCTGAGACATCTGTGCAGAAGGTATTTCAAAGTTAAGTATCCCAATCATGGACCCAATGCTCTTCTGGGCTTCAAATCTTACCTAGACTTCTGTATTCATACTTATATTTCACCTATATATTCTTGTAAATATCACAGGTTCCCATTGCCATTATTCATCATGCAGAATGATTCCTAACCCAAATCAAAGCTGTTATTACCCTAACCATACACTGTTCCCTCAATCTAACTTTACAGAAAAGCAGGGACAGAGTTGGTCTTACAATCAGGAGTGTAGGGGATCCTCCACCTGCTGAGAACCTCAAAGGTCAATACAGAAATAATCCATGGAGAAGATGTAGGCAGCAATGAAGGATCTGAGGGAGGAAAAGTCAACTTCCATCGTAAACAACCTGGTCAGGGTGAAGGGATGTGTCTGAATCAGCCTCTCTCTTCTTAATGTAGAGAAGATGGACCAAACCAAGCCTGTGTGGAGAGCTGTTCCCAGGTGCCTATGGTTGATATATCATTCTAACTTGTGAAAATGTCACAGGAAGTAGGTGCACCCTCCATCTCATGGGACCCTTGGAAGCAACTGTTAGGACAAAGTGTTTGCCAAGGCAGTGACTTCATTCACTTCCTGAAGGAAGTTACCTCACATAACTTCCTTGGTAATGGAACTCTCTAAACTTGGGATTCAGGAAGCCAGGAGACCACAGCCAGTTCCAGTCCCAGTTCCAGTGGTCTCACTTGTTTGGGTAAACCAAGGACAGAGTCAGTCTTTCTTGGTTCCTAGTTATGTGAGAATGGCCAAATGCCAGGAAAGCTAAGAAGAGGGGCCTTTCCTGAGAAAGCAGGTAGTGGATCACCAGTGACTTCTGACAACTTCACAGAGTTGGCCAAGGAGACCAGAACTGAGACAGCACAGTGCATTTCGTGGAAATATAGTATATCCCACCCATCATAGGACACTCCGGATAGTCACAGACCTACTTTGGGGAAGGTGGTGCCTTTTTGAGTGTGGGTGTGAGTTTGAGAATATGTAGGAAAGGCGACTTGTTTGGTTTGGAGAGGACTTTATCTAGTATGTCCTCTGACAAGGTGAGTGTTTCTATTACTGTGTATCCCACTCTGTTTTTATGGTCTTGGTATTAGAAAAAGAATGCATCATGGATGTGTTCTGTCTAGTAGAAAGCTTCCCAGCATTCATACTGCCAATTTATGAATGGATTGCGGCTAGCCTTATCAATGGGCAAAACCTACTATCTTTCTAAGTTCCTGTTTTCTTCCTGAATTCTGGACACTCTCCAGAATAGGCTCACAGTTTTGTGTCCAAGCTATGTGGCACCTCCAAGCTCTGTCACATGGCCATGTACTGGAGAGCTGAAGGGAAGGGGAGCATGTCAGAAAACTCAGATATCATTGTGACCAGGAAAGTCTCAGTGGAGAAACCCTGCTTTGGGTCATTTGCTTAGCTATTTTTCTGTTGCCCTAAATGTAAGGAAAGTCTTTGGCTCAGGCCACCTTTTTGTGAAGCCTGAAGAAAACAGTATTCAAATGGAAATGAGTGGGCATCACCTGTGGCTCTTTGCTTAATTTCTTTGGAAATGGATGTGTCTGAATCAGCCTCTTGGCTCTCGGTGAAGCTGGGGCTTAGATTGTCAGCACCTGATGGATCTAAAGAAAGATCCCATGTGTGCATCCATAACCAAAATTCAAAAAGATCAGTCATTGTGGATGAAGTCTCTCACCTTCCTCTGTTAGGTTCCTGACCTCCATCAAGTGTGATTATGGACCCTTGGGTAAAATGAGTTCTTGAAAGCCCTGCAGATGTGCTAGTGTTTTCTCATGACTACAAACCACATAAAGAATCTATACCTGACAGTCAGTAGGCCTCAAATAGTAGAAGCAGAGCAGTATTAATGGCAGGCCTATTTGATCACTCCCGGTTGACAGGAAGAGTGTCCAGGCCACACTTACTTTAGGCAAATGAGGGACAAGGAAGCTTATATTGGACACTGTCTTGAGCTGCGCCACTTATGGAAACCTCTTGCCAGAAGTTATGATGAATGTCTATATGGAAGAAAATGAGGGCCATGTGGGAGTGTTTTGGTTATAATTGTGGTCATTTTTGTGGCAGTTGGAAGAGATGACTCGGTCCACCAGGGCTTCACTCTTGGGTGATTCCCCTTATAGACTGAGTTCTGGAACTGACCTCAGAGTAGTATTGCCATGAATTGAATTGGGATTTTAGGAGGCCACGCATGAGATTCATGCTTGGAATCTGAAATCTAGTCCCAGGTTGGTTTTCCACAGAGCACTGGGAATCTCAGCCAGGATATCACATGATTTTATTATGAAAAACATGGCAGCCATAGTTGAGAGTCAAAACACACATGGACCTCACATTGTACAGTTCAATGGGCCTGGCTTCATGTGACCTTTTGGCCACTCTTTGGGAAGCCTTTCCTGTGAGTGTTGTCCAGAGAATTCATTGAAATGAACTTCCTCACCATTTAGTGGTTCCTGAATGAATTGAAACCCACAGTGCCTCCAACTTCATCCTTGAAAAATGGCTAGATGAATACCATCAAATTATTGAAATTCCCATGACCAGGTGGCACTGGAGAAACTTTGGATGTCCTGTTGCTGATCATGAGTATACAATACAGTGCCTTGATTGACTGGGTTTCATGAAAATGTTGAAGAACAGTGATGCCAGTAAGTTGGAGCCTCCTGAGTAGTGGGCCTAGAGTAGTGGTGTGCAGGTGTGTGATAAAACATCTGTGGTGGAGTCATGTGGACCTGCCATTGGCTTCCAAATAGCTTGTGACTGATATAGTGTAGCCAGCAAACCCTTATATGTAAATGCATCTTGTTATATGGAGAGTTTTCAGGGCAATGTTCAGAATCAGGTTGCTATGGTCAAGGGGGCAAGCTATGTGGGATAGAGGCCTGGTTGGTGCATTCTCTTGCAGACCCTGACACACCAAACATGACAGAACTCCCTCTAGCACTGTGTCCCTGTTGAAATCTTTTTATTTCACGAAGCAAATACCAAACTCCCAGTGCAGCAGCAAGAAACACCACGAAAATTGGAGGATGACCAAATGGTTTCAGAGTCCTCACAGGGAGACACATAGCCCCCAGTGGCCACAGTTTACCTACAAAGAGAGAATTCAGCACTGCTGTCTCATGTTCATTGGAAAATAAGAAACAAGATCCTTCAGGTCACATAGATGCAGATCCAGCTTTAATTGTCTCACCACAAATGAAGATTAAGCTCCTGACAACAACATATATTTCAAGTTCCCAACCTCAGAGGCAGTTTCTCAAGAAGTCTTTAGGCCAGCAAAGCTCCATTTTTGTGGAGGGTTTACCCTGTTCGTTACTTTTGTAAACTCATCTACCACCTCCAAGTTTGTGAACAACTGAGCATATTGCATTCCATATATATATATATATATATATATATATATATATATATATATATATATATATATATACACAGATTTTCGAAATCTTCTCCTGTAATTGTGTCTTACTTGGGGCAAAGGTAATGTCAAGGCATTGTTCTGGATAAGAGCGGGAAGATTTTTCATAGCACATAATTACATACACATTGGATACCTTTTCCAATTTTCCATTCGAAATACTGAATCCCTGACACTAACCCATAGCCTACTAGACTCTGACTACTTATCCTAATATGATGGAGAATAATAATCCAAACAGAATAGAAATACAAGCAGTTCAGAGGAGGCATGGTGTATAGTTGAATTTGCCTTTTGCATTATGTAGTGTAGGAGTTATAAATCTAGTCAACTTTTGTTGAAATTGTTCTCCATGTGTTTTTAAAGTTAACAAATATGTGAATTCCTGTCTCCCTTTCTCTGTAGCCTATTTGCACATGTATTTTTATATGCACATATAGAATCCTACAAGGTACAACACGTACATTCTTGTGAAGTGGTTGACTTGGCAGATACACATTGTGAGAAGAGATCACTTCTCCTAAATGCTGTTGGAAGTTAAAATTCGAACTCTCTGTGAGCTTCCTAGTTTAACAACATTATACATAAATCCATGTTCAGTAAAATGAATATTTTTGAAACTGTGGATGATATATATTTCATGGTGAATTTCAATTGGCATATATATTGCTACTTTTTAATGTCTGTGTGCATGTGTGTGTGTGTATATATATATATATATATATATATATATATATATATATATATATATACAAACTTTCCAGATTTTTCAAAATATGAAATACATGTGTCTTATTATACATTTCCTAAATTCATTCATATTCATATATGTGAATTTATAATCAACTTTTCACAAGATTATCGTCAGAAATATTCATCCACCTGAAATACGTATTTGTTTCCTAGTACTGAAAACTATCTTCAGTGAATGGTGCCTACAAATCCTAAAATTAATACAGTAACTGACCCAGGTTAACATCAATGCAAATTGATTCCTATGGGACATGATGTGTATTTTGACGTTCATTTTTATTCAAAACTGGTACATTACTATTTCTTCAGTTTATGCACATAATAGGATATATATTTCATCCACAAGTTCGCTAATTTAGAGGCATTTGTTTCACTTTCAATCACTTCCTGCTTCAGAACACATGTATTTTTTCATGGTTCTTGACTGGTCTTTTCATGAGACTTCTTTAAAAACACATTATTTTTGATTTCCATAATCACTTTTGAAGCAAAACTCACACACTTTTCATGATAAACCATAACCTTAATTTTACCATTAGATGTATAACTAGTTGGAATGAATGTATGTATATCAATATAAGATTTCTTATATATTTTAAGATATGAATCCATTGCATTATATAAAGTGCAACCAGTTATATTATTTATTAACAGTATTGTCTATTCATGCATTAGCTCTATATTCATAGACACAAGGTACACGTCTTTGTACCCCCAATACTAACTTATTAATCTTCAAAATATTGCTCCCAGAAATGATGGAAAAATTACTCATGTCACCTGATCTACATATACATTTTGTCACAGTAATATTCTGGACACAAAATGCAAGGTTCACACTTATTATTGTACCAAAGCCTAAATTGAAAATGAACATGGATTACTAAACACAGCCATGTCCAGGTTGCCTAATGCTCTCAAATATCAATCCAATTAGTGACTACATATTGGTTTCTCCTAAGATCATATATTCAAATTCAACCCTATTGAAAATGTCTAATCCTATCACCCACTTTATACTTTGCCTTATTTCGTAATATCTCTATTGATATCTGTTTTCCTACATATTTTCTCCGGTTCACTATTTTGACTGACTCTTCACATGGGCTAACATTTACATTCACACTCTAAACAAAACCCTATTGATAAAGAATATTTTTTTTCCAAAACCTATACTCACTCTTCTTCCTAAACCTAACAACTATCTTCCTAATCCTACCGACTATCCCTTTTTGACTGAATGTTCTTTTCTACACCCAATCATCAAAGTAAACATTGGGCGAGCTTCGGAGGAAGAGACCACCAAAAGACTATCTCATGCAACAGCAAAGGGTTTATAGGGGGTCAGCATGCAGGGGGTCCGAGCTCACTTGAATAGAGCAGAGAGCCCTGAGAAGAGCTTAAGCAGAGCTTATATACTTTCTTTGGGGAGGGCAGGGAGCGAAGTTTATTGATGGGTGAGGGAGAGTGGGCGGTTTGCATTCAACCGGGTGAGGGAGTACATTCTGCAGTTTGGCATTTGGGGACAGGACATTCTGGGAACAAGATTAGCAAACAGTTCTCAAGATTTCAACAGTGTTTTGTTAAGCATACAGAAAAAAAAAGTGACAAGTACATATTTTATTAATCTTTCATTCCCCACTTCTTCTTCTAGCTACTTTTAATCATAAAAGAGATCATTGGGGGGTGTCACATTCTATGTCTGCTAGTGGGGTATTACCATAAGTTTAAATTGTCCAATTTGAGCTTAGAGAAAAGAAATTACACGGTTGAGCAAACAGGGTTTTATAGTTAGCAATAATATGGAGATTATTATCGGACAGGCCAGGGTTGATAAAAAAGTAGTCAAACAGGGGGACTAGGTGAACCAAGTCTCAAACCACTTTTTTTGGTCCTCTCACTCTCTCATTGACGCTCTTCAAGGTGTCTTTTTAATTTAATCATTTTTTTTTTACAACTACATTATGCTCGGAATAAACACAAAATTCTTCCCAGGAAGTGACAAATACCTATTTTATTAACCTTTCACTTCCGACTATCCCTTTTTGACTGGATGTTCTCTTCGACATTCAATCATCGAAGGTACAAGGTCCTATGCCATTGTATATTGATTAATCTGACACATCTGTGCACAACTTAATTCAAAGCTAAGTATTCCAATCAAGGGCCCAATGCTCTTTTGGGCTTCAAATCTTACCTAGATTTCTGTTTTCATACATATATTTCACCTATATATTCTCATACATATAGCAGGTTCCCAATACCATTATTCATCCAGCAGAATGATTCCTAACCCAAATCACACATGTTATTAACCCTAACCATAAACTGTTCCCTCAATCTAACATTACAGAACAGCAGGGACAGAGTTGGTCTTACAATACAGGAATGTAGTGGATCTTCCACCTGCTGAAAACCTCAAAGGTCCATGCAGAAATGATCCCTGGAGAACATGTAGGCAACTATGAAGGACGTGAGAGAGCAAAAGTCATATTCCATGGAAAACAACCTGGTAAGGATGAAGGGTTGTGTCTCATTCACCCTCTCTCCTTAATGTAGAAAAGATGGACCAACCAAGGCCTTTGTGGAGAGCTGTTCCTGGGTTCCTATGGTTGAGATACCTATCTAACTTGTGAAAGTGTCAGAGGAAGTATGGAAGCAACTGTTCGGAAAAAGTGGTTACTAAGGCAGTCACCTCATTCAGTTCCTGAAGGAAGTGACCTCACCTCACTTCCTTGGTGATGGAACTCTGTGAACTTGGGATCCAGGAAGTCAGGCATCCAGAACCAGTCCAATTCCCAGTACAGTGGGATCACTTGTTTAAATTTACCAAGGACAGAGTCAGTCTTTCTTGGTACCTACTGATGTGAGGATGGCCAAATGCCAGGAAAGTTTGAAGACTGGCCTTTCCAGAGAAAGCAAGAAGTGGCTCACCGCGGGCTCCTCATATTTCACAGAGTTGGCCAAGGAGACCAGATCTGAGAAAGGACAGGCCATTTCTGGGGAACATAGTATAGCCCACCATTCAGAGGACACTCTGGATAGTCACAGACTTACTTTGGGGAAGGAGGTGCCTTTTTCAGTGTGGGTGTGAGTTTGTGGTTTTGTCTTATATTCTGAGAATAGGTAGGGAAGGCGACTTGCTTGGTTTGGAGTGGAATGTTTCTAGAAAGTCTTTTGACAAGGCGAGTGTTTCTATGTCTGTGTATCCCACTGTGTCCGTGGTTGTAGACATTAGAAAAGAGAATGAATCAATGGATGTGTCCTGTCTAGTAGAAAGCTTCCCAGCATTCATCCTACCCATTTTAGGAATGGATTGCAGGTTGCCTTATCGATGGACAACATGTACTGTCTTCCTAAGTTCCTGTTTTCTTCCTGAATTCTGGCCACTCTCCAGAATAGGCTCATGGTTTTGTGTCCAAAATATGTACCACCTCCAAACTCTGTGACATGGCCATGTAGTCCATAACTGAAGGGAATGGCAAGCATCTCAGAAAACTCAGATATCAGTGTGACCAGGAAAGTCTCAGTGGAGAAACCCTGCTTTGGCCCTTTTGCTTACCTATTGTTCTGTTGCCCTGAATGTCAGGAAGGTCTTTGCCTCAGGCCACCCTTTGTGAAGCCTGAAGAAAACAGTTTTAAAATGGAAATGAATGGGCATCACCTGTGGCTCTTTGCTTAATTACTTTGGAAAGGAATGTCTCTGAATCAGCCTCTTGGCCCTGTGTGAGGCTGTGGCTTAGATTATCAGCATCCGATGGATCTAAAGAAAGATCCAATGTGTGCATCCAAAACCAAAATGGCAAAAAATCAGTCATTGTGGATTAAGTTCACAGGAAGGGTGTCCAGGCCACCCTGAATTTAGGCAAATGAGGGGAAGGGAGCTTATTATGGACACTCTATTGGGCTGTGCCATTTAAGGAAACCTCCAGCCAGAGGTTATGATGAGTGACTATATGGATGTAGATGAGGGCCATGTGGGATTGTTTTGATTTTAATTGTGGTAACTTGTGCGGCTTTTGGATGAGATGACTGTGTTCACCTGGGCTTTAACACTGGCGTGATTCTCCTAAGAGACTGAGTTCTGTAACTGACTTCAGAGTAGTAATTGCTTTGGAAATGGATATGTTTTAATCAGCCTCTTGGCCCTGTTTGAGGCTATGGCTTAGATTATCAGCACCAGATGGATCTAAAGAAAGATCCCATGTGTGCATCCAAAACCAATATAGCCAAAATAGCAGTAATTGTCGATGAACTCTCTCACCTTCCTCTGTAAGGTTCTGAAAGAATAAAAGAAATTGAAATTGAAATGTAAAGAACCAGGTTTTGTAAAGTTTCCAAGCTGCACTCAGCACCTGAAATTCCTGTGGCAGTTAAGACAATTCCCGGATTTGCACATTAGATGTGTGTTGAAATCTTCCCTGAGGACCTAGTTACTTAACAGCCCCTCCCCAGAAACCATGCAGCTCACCACGTATACATCACAGTGCATCCACCAATCAATTTAAATGTATACCCCTTCTTAGGGCTGACCAATCACCCCCTGCCCAACCTGTTCCCGCCAATGAATGTGCTAATCATGTTTTAGAGTTGTTATTTGATTTTCCCGTGGAATATGATGATTTGCTAAAGGAGGCTATGATGTGTGTAAAGTCCCTACCCTCTCTAAAGAATGTATATAAACTCCGCTCGAGTGGTTCTTAGGGCTCTTTGTTCTTTGCTCCTCTGAAGTGAGCCCTGAGCTCCAGCACTCTATACCCCCAATAAACCCTTTGGTGTTGCATGAGAAAGCCTGTTGGTGGTCTTTTCCTCCGATGTTCGCCCCACCTTTTCATCTGGAGGCCCCAGGTGAGATATCCGGCGCAGCGGACGAAAGACCCCAAGGGACTCCTCTCAGGGTAAGAAAGGCGCCTCTTTCTGGTTTCGGGTTTCAGGTGAGGGCTTGGCAAAGTGGCTGTCGGTGAAGAGCATTAGCTCTCTCTGACGGTGGCTGGCAGACGTGTCACAGAGCTACTGGCCACGTCCCTGGGGGACACTCCAGAGGATGAGGGAAATCAAGGAATATTAGTTTCCTCAACTCGGTTATATTTTGCTTCAGGATTCGGTTTGCCAGCCCATCAGGTTTTGCTGGCTACACAGTTTTGTTCATTGTTCCGAACTCATGTTGAGTTTACTGTCTGTCTTTATTGTCTAACCCATCAGGTTTTGCCAGTTACTGAGTTCTAATATTTGTCTTGGACCCATGTTAAACGTTTACTGTTTGTCTTTGTGTTGCGTTTGTGTCTTCACTGTCTCTTTTTGAGTAACTCCCATTATGGGACAAAGCACTTTCATGCTTCTGTCGCTGACCCTTGATCATTGGACTGATGTCCGCTCAAGGGCCCAGAATCATTATTTTTCAGTTAAATGTCAGACCTGGCATACTCTCTGTGCTTCAGAATGGCCCATCCTCAAAGTCGGGTGGCCCGCAGAAGGATCCTTCTACTTCCCTCTAATCCGAAAAGTCAGAGATATTGTCTTTCAGCCGGGACCACGTGGCCACCCAGATCAACAGCCATATACCCCTTCCCCAGGATCCTATCATTCAAACCTTCCGTTCCCTCCCCATCTTCCCCCCATTCTTCCTGAGTCACAAGACTGGACAATCCTCCCACTCCTTATCCTCTACCCTCGCTCCCCAACCGCCAACACATTCCAGATGATTCTCCCACCACTGACTCAGCCTCTCCGCCACTAGAGGCAATTGGGCCAGACCCAAGCCCTCCAAGGGACTTCTCCGCAGCAGCAGCAGCCCCTCCTTTTCTGGTGGAAGCTGGGCCACCTGAAGAAACCCGCCAGCTACGGAAAATAGAAAACTCAGAAGCCACTGTGATGCTCCCTCTTCGTCCTTATGGGCCCATGAACCGACAAAACTGGGACCCAAACACCTTTGTAGGTTGGTAGCATTTGTTCACTTATCACCGGGCTCTAATAGCGGGGCTCCGAGTGGCCGCCAGAGGGCCGACTAATTTGGCCATGGTAAGAGAGATAATCCAAGGTCCTAATGAGTCTCCCTCTATGATTCTGGAGAGAATTATGGAAGCAAATAGAAAATATACTCCTTTTGATCCTCAGTCAGAGGATAAAAAAACCTCTGTTGCAATGGCCTTTATCCAGCAGGCTGCCCTAGATATTAAGAGAAAGTTACAACGTCTAGATGGATTACAAGATATGACCTTAAGAGATTTAGTCAGAGAAACTGAGAAAGTATATTATAAGAGAGAAACTGAGGAGGAATGGGAACAGATGAGAGAGAAGGAAAGGGAACAAAAGGAGGATGAAAGGAGCAAAAGGCAGACTAAATCATTGGCTAAGGTTTTGGTCAGAGCAGCAAATAGACCAGAAGTTAAAAAGCACGGAGACATGAAGGGATACATGGGCCCATGCCAAAGGCTGCCCCTGGCCTCAGATCAATGTGCCTACTGTAAAGAAAAAGAAAACTTGGACAAAGAGTGGCCCAAAAAGAGGCAGAGAAACCAGTATAGGACGAGACTTGAAGGATCCAGCCACTGCCTCACCCTGAAGTCGTATGGTTTACGAACGAGAGCAGCTTCCTCCAAGATGGTACGTGGTGGGCTGGAGCAGCAGTAGTTAGCAAATCTAATGTCATCTGTTTCTCTGGTCTCACAGAAGAGACATCAGTCCAAAAGGCAGAACTGATTGCCCTTATGAAAGCATTGGTACTAGCAACAGGCAAAAGGGCCACCATATACACTGATAGCCGCTATGCATTTGCCACTGCAAATGTGCACGGGGCTATTTACCAGCAAAGGTAGCTATTAACCTCGGCTGGGAAAGAAATAAAGAAATAAAGAACAAAGATATGATCCTCCACCTTCTCTCAGCAGTGCAGGGCCCTACGGACCTAGGCATAGTGCACTGTCCAGGGCACCAGAAGGAAAACGACCCCGTGGCGGTTGGAAACAGAAGGGCAGATGAGGAAGCTAATTGGCAGCCCTAAACGGAGTGCCTCTGTTCACTTTTTCCACACCGGGGGGAACAACAATCAGGAGACTTGGCCGCACCGGAACATTCAGGCAACTTATCATCTGAGGAGACAGATACAGAACTCTGGGAACCTACAGAGCCAAGTACACAATTTTCAAAAGCCCACCTTTATCTCAAAGACATACACCAGCTCACCCACTTAGACTCTAAGAAGTTATAGGCACTCTTAAAGGACCAAAGGAAGGAATTATTATTGACTGACTCACAGAGGAAAGAAATAACTGCGCAGGTGACTACAGCTTGTCAAGTTGGCCAATTAGTTAATACTTACCCATCGAAGCTTACTTCAGGGAAGCGCTTATGAGGAATCAGACCAGGACAATTCTGGGAAGTGAGCTTTACTGAAATAAAGCCAGCAAGGATTGGACTTAAATGTCTCCTAGTCTTTGTAGATACTTTTTCAGGATGGGTCGAAGCCTTCCCCATGAAGAAAGAAACGGCTCAGCTGGTGGTCAAAAAGATCCTAGAAGACATTTTCCAAGGTTCAGCCTGCCTAAGGTAATAGGGTCGGATAAGTGACCGGTATTCATGGCCCAGGTAAGACAGGGATTTGCCAGGACCCTGGGGATTAATTGGAAGTTACATTGTGCTTATAGACCCCAGAGCTCAGGACAGGTAGAAAGGATGAATAGAACCATCATAGAGACCTTAACGAAATAAAGCTTGGAGACTGGCATGAAAAATTGGACTCTGTTCCTAAGTTATGCACTGTTTTGTGCAAGAAATACCAAGTCTTCCTCTTTGTGTAACCTCACCCCTTATGAAATTCTCTATGGTGCCCCTCCTTCAGTAAGGGACCTAACCCCAACTAGGAGACTTAATGATTCCTTTCACACCCCCTTGCTTGACAGACTTAATGCCCTTGAACAAAACCAGCACCCAGCGATACCTGTGGAAACAGTTGGCCTCTGCTAATCAGCCTGGAGATGAGGGAACCCCACATCGATATCAAGTGGGAGAGTTCATCTACGTGAGATGGCATCAGGTGTCATCCCTGGAACCCCGCTGGAAAGGACCATACCAGGTGCTGCTTATAACACCCACAGTGGTGAAAGTGGATGAGATCACTTCATAGATCCATACCACCCATCTCATGCCTGCACCCTGTACGGACTCCGGCTGGAAACTGAAACAGACTGGTAACCATCTCAAGTTGCGTGTCCGTCGTGTGGGTAGGGCTATGGATTCTTCCCCTGACCATCAGCAGTCCTAATCCCCATCAGCCTGTTCAGCAATGATGGCAAGTTATAAATCCTACTGGGCAAGTAGGGTGGTGTATTTCACATACAGCCCCCTTATGGAATTGGTGGCCATCTCTCCCCCCGGACATTTGTCAGCTTCCCATAGGCCTCTCTGACTAGGATCTCCCTGACATAGAGGACCCCACACAGATCCCACTCAAATGCAAACCAGGGCAACATAGACCACTTTACCCCATGAATTATGGATGTCATCTCCCCAAGCTCATGTGTAAACTAGCCAGTCAAGACTATTATGTGTGCCCAGCAGATTTCCAAAGTCGCAAACAGGCCCAAACTTGTGGAGGACCCAGTAACTTTTATTTTAGATCTTGGGGTTGTGAACAAACGGAAGCTGCATGGTGGAACCCAAACTCCCCAGACAGCAAGATTTGGGTAGGATGAAATGACACCTGGATTGATCCCAAGAAATGTGCCACTAGCCAAGTGGTGTCAAAAACTCGCTGTGGAAAGAATAGTCTATGTTACCCCCTCAATATAACTTTCACTTCCAAAGGAAGGGGCTACCTCAGAACAAAATGGCCTATGAGAAATACGTGGGGAATGCAATTCTATATTTATGGCCCCGGTTATGACTTTGGTCTCTGGTTCACCCTCCAGCTTAAAAAGAAAGAAAATCCCACAGCAATAGGGCCCAATCCCCTCAAGCCAGGAATTAAGCCTCCTAAACCTCCCATGCCTAGATCTACCAGAACCCCTCTACCATCTCATAATTCCCGGTTTCCGTCTTTGCCTACTTCCCCAGTCCAGAGTACAGCTGACTCCACCCCCTGGGAACTAATTAAAGGAATGTTTATGGTACTGAACTCCACACAGTCAGAACTCATTGCTATTCAGCCCAGGTATTTGACAGCTCTGTAAATTATTGTGTAATGGTGCAGATACTCCCCAGGGTGCTCTCTCATGATGCAGAATCATTCGAAGGTCTACTTGGGGGACAAACAACCCAATTTCACCCGGAGCCATTGTCCCTTACTCTAGCCATCCTATTGGGGATAGGAGGTCCTGCAGGAGTGGGTATGGGAACAGCTGCTATGATCCGTGGGTCACAACAATTGGCCCAATTAGAAACATCAATAGATCAAGACTTGAAGACGTTAGAAACCTCTATCACAGTGCTGCAGGAATCCTTAACCTCTCTCTCTCTCTCTGCATTTGTTTTACAGAACAGGGGAGGACTAGATTTCCTCTTCATGAGGGAGGCGGTCTCTGTGCGGCACTGAGAGAATACTGTTGTTTTTATGCTGACCCTACTGGAGTTGCAAAATAATCCATGAGTAAATTAAGAAAATAACTTGAATAGCGCCAGAGAGAAAGGGAGATTCAACAAGGGTGGTTTGAGTCATGTTTTACCCAGTCCCCCTGGTTAACTACACTCCTATCAGACTTAGCTTGACCCCTGATCATCCTTAAGGTGTTGCTAACTGTGGGACCATGTTTGCTTAACCGCATAGTTTCCTTATTCCAGGCTCAGATTGGGTAGGTAAAACTCATGCTAATCAGACAGAAATATGCTCCACTGGCAGAAATAGAATTTGAGACGCCAGAATAATTATGAAACATTACTTTTAAAATTAAAAGTAGTCAGAAAAAGGAGTGGGAAATGAAAGAATAAAATATATTGAAATTGAAATGTAAAGAACCAGGTTTTGTAAAGCTTTCAAGCTGCACTCAGAACCTGAAATTCCTGTGGCACTTAAGACAATTCCCAGATCTTCCTATTAGATGTGTGTTGAAATCTTCCCTGACCAGCTAGATACTTAACACCCCTTCCCAGAAACCATGCAGATCTGCACGTATACATCTCAGGGCTTCAACCAATCAGTTTAAATTTTAACCCCTTCTCAGGGCTGACCAATCACCCACTGCACGACCTGTTCCCGCCAATGAATGTGCTAATCATGTTTTAGAGTTGTTATTTGATTTTGCTGGGGTATAAGATGATTTTCTAAAAGAGGCTATGATGTATGTAAAAACCCTGCCCTCTCCATAGAATGTATATAAACTCTGCTCAAGTTGTTCTGGGGCTCTTTGTTCTTTGCTCCTCTGAAGTGAGCTCTGAGCCCCAGCATGCTGGACCCACAATAAACCCTTTTGCGGTGGCATGAGACAGTCTCTTGGTGGTCTTTTCCTAAGACGTTCATCCGAACTTTTCAGTTCCTGACTTCCATCAAGTGAGAATAGGGATCCTTTGGGTCAAAAGAGTTCTTCAAAGCCCTACAGTGGATAGTCCATAGGGGCTTGGGTTTTGTCATGACTCCAAATCACAGAAAGAATCAATACCTGACAGTCAGTAGGCCTCAAATTGGAGAAGCAGGGCAGTATTAACGGCAGGGCTATTTGATCATTCCTGGTTCAAAGGATGGGTGTACAGTCCACCCTGATGTTAGGCAAATGAGTGGCAAAAGAGCTTATTTTGGACACTGTCTTGGGCTGCACCCCTAATGGAAAATTTCAGCCAGAGGTTATGATGAGTGTCTATATGGAAGAATATGAGGCCCATGTTGGAGTGTTATGATTTAATTGCGGTCATTTGTGTGGCGGTTGGAAGAGATGCCTGGGTCCTCTTGGGCCTGAACACTGGTGTGATTCCCCTTAGAGACTGAGTGCTGGAACGGACCTCAGAGAAGTGTTGCCATGAATTGTGTTGGGATTTTAGGAGGCCTCGCATGAGAATTGCCCTTGGAAAATGTGATCAGGGTCGCTTTCCACAGAGAGTGGAAATCTCAGCCAGGATATCACATGATTTTATTCTGAAAGACTTGGCAACCATAATTGAGAGTCAAAACGCACATGGACCTCACATGTAGACCTCAATGGGCCTGGCTTAATATGACCTTTTGGCCACTCTTTGGGAACCCTTGCCTGTGAGAGTTCTCCAGATCTTTCATTGAAATGAGCTTTCTCACCATTTAAGGGTTCCTAAATGAATTGAAATCCACAGTGCCTCCAATTTCATCCTTGAAAAATGGCTATATAAATACAATTAAATTTTTGAAATTTCAATGACCTGGTGGCACTGGAGAAACTTTGGGTGTCCTGTTGCTGATCATGAGTATACCAGAGAGTGCCTTGATTGACTGGGTTTCCTGAAAATGGTGTAGAACAGAGAAGCCTATAGGTTGGATCCTGCTGAGTAGTGGGCCTAGAGAAGTGGTGGGCATATGTGTGATAAAACATCTGTGGTAGGGGAATGAGGATCTACCATTGGATTCCAAATTGCTTGGGACTGACATGGTGCAGCCAGCATAAATTTCTATTTAAAGGCATCTTGATATATGGAGAGGTTTCAAGGCAATGTTCAGAATCAGCTTGCTATGTTCAAGGGGGTAAACTATGTGGGTTAGGAACCTGGTTGGTGCATTCTCCTGCAGAACCTGACCCACCACACGTGACATAACTCCCACCAGCACTGTGTCCCAGTTGAGCTTCATGTATTTGGTGAAGCAAATACCAAACTCCCAGTGCAGGAGCAAGAAACACAATGGAGAGTGGAAGAGCAATAAATGACTATACAGTCCACACAGGGAGACACTTAGCCACCAGTGGCCACAGTATACCCACAAAAAGAGAATCCAGCACTCTTCCCTCATGTTCATTGGAATATTACAATTTATGTCCTCCAGGTCACATAGATGCTCACCCAGCTTTGATCATCTCACTAGAAAAAAAGCAAAAGCGCCTGACAACAACATATATTTCAAGTGCAAAAACTCAGAGGCAGTTTCTCAAGAAGTCATTAGGCCAGCAGAGCTCCATTATTGTGGAGTGTTTACCCTGTCCCTTACTTTTGGAAACTCCTCTACCACGTCCATGGTTGTGAACTCCTTATCATATTTCATTCCAGATAAGTATTCACAGATTTTCTAACACTTCTCCTCTAATTGTGTCTTACTTGGGGTGAAGGTAATGTCAAGGCATTGTTCTGGATGAAAGTGGGAAGATTTTTGTGTAGCACATATTTGCATACACATTGGATAAATTTTCCAATTTTCCATTCAAAATACTGAATCCCTGACATTAACACATACTCTACTAGATTCTGAATACTAATCCTAATATGTTGGAGAAAAATAACCCAAAAAGAATAGAACTACAAGCAGTTCAGAGGAGGCATGGTGTATAGTTGGACTTGCCTTTTGCATAATATAGGGTAGGAGTTATAAATCCAGTCAATTTTTTTTGGAAATAGTTCTCCATATGTTTTTAATGCCTATTCAGGACCTGTATTTCTATATGCACATATAGAATCCTACCTGTTACCACACGTTCATTCTTGTGTGGTGGCTGAATTGGCAGATACAAATTCTGACAAGGGATCACTCCTCCTAAACGCTGTTGGAATTGAAAATTCAACCTATGTGTGAGCTTCCTAGTTGAACAACATTATACATAAATCCATGTTCAGTAAAATGAATTTATTTGAATCTGTGCATGATATATATTTCTTGGTGATTTTCAATTGACATATAGTGCTACTTTTTAATGTCTGTGTATATGTGTGTGTGTGTATATATATATACACACACACACACACACGCACACACACACTCTCCAGATTATTCAAAATATGAAATATATGTATCTTATTTTACACTTCCTAAATTTTTCATATTCATGAATGTGGATTTATAATAATCTTTTCACAAGATTATTCTGAGAAATATTCACATACCTTACTAGAGTCTGACAACTAATCCTAAGATGATGGAGAAAAATAATGCAAACAGAATAGAAATACAAGAAGTTCAGTGGAGGCATGGTGTATAGTTGGACTTGCCTTTTGCATGATAAACGCTAGGTGTTATAAATCTAGTAAATTTTCAATTGAAATAATTCTTCATGTGTTTTTAAAATTAACGAATATGTGAATTCCTGTATCCCTTTCTCTGTATCCTATTCATCACATGTATTTTTACATGCACTTATAGAATCCTACCTGGTATCACAGGTACATTTTTGTGAGGTGGCTGACTTGGCCGATACAAATTCTGAAAAAAGATCACTCCTCTTAAACGCTGTTGGAAACGAAAATTAAACCTATGCTTGAGTCCCCTGGTAGAACAACAATATACATAAATCCATGTTCAGTAAAATATATGTTTTGTCATCTGTGGATAATATATATTTATTGATGAATTTTGATTGGCATATATATTACTACTTTTTAATGTCTCTCTGTGTGTTTTGTGTATATATAAATATGTGTATATATATACAAATACACACTCTCCAGATTTTTCAATCTATGAAATATATGTGTCTTATTTAAATTCCCTAAATTCATTCATGTTCATGGACTTGGATTTATAATCAACTTTTCACAAGATTATTCTCAGAAATATTCATCCACCTGAAAAACATATTTGTATCCTAGTACTGAACACTAAGTTGAATGAATGGTGCATACAAAAACTAATATTTCTACAGTAACTGACCCAGTTTAACATCAATGCAAGTAGATTCCGATGGGACAATGTGTGTATTTTGACGTTCAATTTTATTCAACACTGGTACTTAATATTTCTTCATATAAT